>NW_028261384.1:74072419-74397169 GCF_051295495.1 Thamnophis sirtalis | reverse complement strand
TAATATAACATTTCTTATGTGGCACAGTACTGCCTTTCAATAGGCTACTAATCAAACACCTGGCCACATATGAAGCTCTATATGAATTGACACTTAGATAATTGTAGGACTGGCCATTTTAAACTTGATCTATAAAGAATGCACTTCACAATTAAAATTTTTAAGAGGACATCTACTATAAGAAACTTTGGGTGGGGAAGTGAAAAAAATATTTTTCTAATTATACATTGTATTCCAATAAAAGACTTCACTCCCAAAAATTCAGATGGCATCATACATGATGGATATTAGGAAGGTAGTCAAAATGAAGCTGTTCCAGACAGTAATTCCCATTTGATATGACTGAGCTGAATTGAAGCTTTATTGTATGTTTGTAGAATATTATGTCTTTTAAAAATATTTTTATGTTTATTGGTATTTGATACAATCCACCAAGAATCCAAATAGAATCAGCAGTATGCAAATGTTGTAACAAATATTATTTCCAGTTTCCCTGTTTTTTTTACAGGTTTAAATCTAACAACTATATAAACTGGTCAGATTGTATAAACCCATGTAAAAAACTACTACTAACATTCTGCAGATTAATTTCCCAGAGATAAGCAAATAATCAGTTGTAATTTCTTTAGAAAAAGTGACATATCAGTACTATTTAAAGCTCATGCTAAAAATTAGCATCTGCTTTTACTAAAATGAATCTGAAGAAATTCTTAGGTTCTATAGCCCATATTTATGTACCTCTCCAGCGCTGTAACTACGGAGTCTCTGAAGATGCTGCCTATGAGTCAAGTGATTGGGTAGACGGCCATTCTGAAGTGGAATTCTGGGGTCAATGAAAGTGGTAGCACGACTGTTATGGTCAACAAAGAAAGACTGCAATAGAAGAATAGTAAGAATGAGAAATAATATTAAGAGAGCTACCAAGTTGGTAATAAAGGTTTTAACATGATTCCTAACTGATATTTTTACTTTAAGAAATTAAATGGCTAAACACATTGTGACTAATGTATTGAAAGTAGACTGAAGAACTACTTATATTAAAAGAAAGAAAAGCAATACAGATAATTATTTTAAGGTATATGTTCCTTAATGAAATACTGCATGAAGAGAAGCTGTATGTATGTATTTTTTTTACACAGAATTAA
The DNA here is from genome assembly GCF_051295495.1 of Thamnophis sirtalis. Lineage (NCBI taxonomy): Eukaryota > Metazoa > Chordata > Lepidosauria > Squamata > Natricidae > Thamnophis > Thamnophis sirtalis. The sequence continues at coordinate 74,396,024 of NW_028261384.1, read as the reverse complement.
ATATTAACTTCATTTCATTCTTGTACCTTGCCTTGTTGATCGGTTTTGATTTCCCATCCTCGCGGGAGTTCCAACCGTGTATCAGCAAACATGTTGATGAAATTTACTAGGTCCCTATTATGCTGATACCGCTCAAAATTCCGAGCATCTCTCCGGATTTTCAGAATCATATGTTTTAAGCAGGTGCTATTGGTGAAAACTCGATAGGCACTCTGAATATAAAGAAAAAAAGTGGGGGAATTCAAATGCATTGTTGCAAAATAACTGATACACTTTTGCCCCCCCCAAAAAACCAACATACTAATTATGTGTGCCTTTTTAATATAGCAATTACCTACAGCAGCAATGAATAGCAAATACCAATCTGGCAAAGGTCTTCCTAACAACAGTCTCAACTGTTTTTCCAACAGAAACCAAAGTTCCAGGAGGGCTATGGTTAGAACAAGTATACAGGTAGTTCTTGACTTACAACAGTTCACTTAAGTCACTGAAAAAAGGGACTTATGACCATTTTCACACTTATGACTGTTGCAGCATCCCCTTGGTCATGTGATTTACGTTCGGATGCTTGATTACTGTCTCACATTTATGAGGGTTGCAGAATCTTGGGGTCATGCGATCTTCTTTTGTGACCTTCTGACAAGCAAAGTCAATGACCCAGTTAAGTGAACCCAGATTCAGTTAACAAACCTGTTATTAATTTAACAACTGCAGTGATTCAGTTAACAAACATGGCAAGAAAAGTTATAAAATGGAGAAAAACCCAGTTAACAATTTTTTCACTTAGCAACATAAATTTTGGGTTCCATTGTGGTCGTAAGTTGAGGACCACCTGTAGTTCCATTTCCTCCCTCCAAGTCCTGCTACATAGTCATCCAAGTTATCAGTGCAATTCCTTCTCATACCCATGCCTGAATCCTCTCTGAATTCATATTTTTAGGGTTCTTTGCAATTGTCATTATTAATATACTAATAAATATTCTTCTTTGAATCCTATAATTATCAGCCTTTGCTCATTCATTATTATCTTTCTTCTTTTCATTTTTCTAATTTTTAGGTTAGAATAGTAACAGATAACATAGCAGTTTACAAGCTTGAGGAGTGGGAACTTGTGGTCCTCCTAGCAACACTCTCAGCAATCCTAGACAATATGGTCAGCTACAAAGCATAATGGCACTGATCACTGACCAAAATTCAGAAGATCATGGGTTTTCTACTCCTATCCTAAGTGCTAGGCAAGCTAACCAAGCTCTTTTGTCCTGTATGAAAGTTAATGAATCCAATATTTTGCACATGCTTGTTTGAGACCATAAATAAATGTACCACGTTGCTCACAACTATGATTAGTACTATAGCCAATTGCAGAGTAGCTAAAAATTCAGTTACCAGAACAAACCCTAGGATTTGGAAAATAATTACTAAACACTTGGCAAGAAAGTTCATAAATTCAGAGCAAATTTCAGATGAAATATGGGTAAAGTTCTAACATTAATTATTAGAATACATTCAGACAAATATTAATATTCTTAGGTGTGAGCTTCTTTATATGTTCTATAGACAATTCATTGTCCCACTACAATATCAATAAGGCCTCTATTGAATACATTTCTTTTTATTGCCTATGCTTATGATTCTGGTGTGCTGATTAATTGTATCACTTGCTATATTTTTTGCTATAGTAATACATATATTACTATAACGACACAAGACCCATCTATAGGTAACAGGTTCCCACTTGTGTTCAAGACAACCTTATAAAAATACTTTGATTAACTAATATAGTCACATAGAATCAGTCATTTTTGTAAATGGGTTATCTGCTTTTTAATTTTGGTTTGTAGATATATAGAAACAGAGTTGGAAGGGACCTTGAAGGTCTTCTAGTCCAACCCCCTGCCTAGGCAGGACTACACCACTTCAGACAAATGGTTATCCATTATCTTCTTAAAAACTTTCAGTGTTGGAGCATTCACAACACTGGAAAGTTGTTCCACTGATTGTTTTTTTGATTGAATATTAATCCAATTAATTTTTAATATTAATTATTGATTAATATCCGGGAGTGTAACTATTTTGAGATCATTAGTTTAATTCTGGTCATTCTACTAGCATTAAATAATCCTTTTAATAGCTTTCTATAAACATAATGCAGACAGATTTCATTAAAAAGTTCTTCAAGGAAATAAAATACTTGTTTATTATTGTAGGTAGATTTTGATTTGACTCAACACACCTCATTAAGTTCGTTTTATTTTGAAGCTGTTTAGCTGTTATTTTTGAAGCTGTTTTTTGTACCTCCCTCTTTGATGTTGGAGTCTAAGTGCTCCATCCTATGTCACTGTTTGTTTGTTTGTCTCTGATAGCTGCCTTTGGAGAATTTGCTTCTATCTGAATGGAGTCTGATATTTTGGAGTGTTGATTCAAAGTACCTCTTTTTGTATTGCTTATTTTATTTTTTGGAGCTGTTCTTCTTCCCTCCCCTCATAATAAGCCTGCAAATATCATGGTCCTCCAAACTATCCCTGTTAAATATGCATCCCTCATTCATCATGATAGAAAGAATTCTATCATTTGAGAAACAGGAAGAAAAATGAAGGAAATGGTAATAAATAAAAAATAATAAGTAATTATCACATGAGTAGAAACTTGTTATGTTATAGGCATTTATTCTATTGTAATATGTATATGTGTTGTGCTGCTATAAAGGTGTTTTCCTTTTGAGCATTTGGTTGTTGGGCATTTGTGGCACATGTGCCTCTGCAAAAGCATGTGCCTGCGGTCAGCTGTATCCTTCCTGCATTGGAATCTGGATCATTCATGGGTCCTTTTCTTTCTTTTATAAATGCCACCCCCATTCCCTTCAGGAATTGGCAAGTAACACAAATTACCAGAGTAATCCTCACACCTTTTGTGCTGTTAATAGGCCAATCGGGAATAACAAAAGATAAACACTGCCAGAAAGGAATCTGTTTATGTTAGGGTATATGACTGAGTTTTATAATGTAGTTAGATTATATGACTAAAGTAATGAAAATATTAAGAGCTTTGGCATAAAAATAAAAGAAAGAGTCTGAGGAATTGTGACAAGTAGAAAGTCATGATTTTAACTTTCATGTGGCTGTTGTGTATTTCGGGGGGGGGGGGGATACAAAGGATTTTCCAAACCTCCAGAGAGGAAACTCCAGGCGGAACACTCTCCTCTACCTCTCTTTTTCTCCCTTCCCTTCCTCCAATTGGCTGGTGGTGAACTGTCACCTGAGCCCAAAAGCCCGGGGTGAACAGTATTTCACAGTATTTTGCTGAATGGCCCCTGATGAAGGGTCTGGGACTGAAGAGGCTGGGCCCCATTGGCCGGTGAGAATACCTGGGGGCCTAACAGCAGAGTCAAAATGGTAGAGGTGAATGGCTGGGGGCGGAACTCTGGGCACAAAAAAAGGGGCAGCAAAGGGTATGAAGAGAACAGTCCCTTTCCGTAATTCAGGGTTGTGACATTAAGCTTGAATACATGTTGCATTCTTATTTTATAGATAGAATCTGAATGAAAGATGATTAGTTCGGTCATTTTGCTTTCTTTGGTGGATTGGAGGTTTAAAAAAAGGTTGTTTTACAACAAAAAAATTAAATTCCTGTTGATGAAAGCTATTGATATTAGTCAGAATCATACTCATCACAGAATAAATTCAAATACCTCAATAACAGAAAATGAATTTTAAGGAAAGACAATCCCTCATGAAGCATTATAATATTCTAATTAGAGAATATTAGAACAATTTGTTTAACCTGTGTCTTTTATTTCTATGTAGTCAGTTATAAGCAAAGTATACGCATCTATCAAAATACATATTTCTTTACTACTGTTCTCAATTTTTATTTTCTGGGAAATGTCTTATCAATTTTTTTTCAAGATTTCACACTTTTTATCACAGAACAGCTTGCATGTTGCAAATGATTCCAAAATACGTACTAGCACATGTAATTACTTACTGTAGGATGGAAATAGGCAAATGTGTATTCCCTGTTTTCAACTCACTCTATATGACTAATAATAATAGGCTATGAAAAATATAATCCAAAACTCATAGTAAGTATTCCTTATTGAGGAAAGTGAGGTGTTAGGCCCCACAATAGTCTGGCACAAATAAGTCTTAAATATACTACGTTGCTCCCTTTTATGTCACAGATTTTGGGGAAAATAAACTTGCATATTGTGATGCATTTTTCTATTTTTGTAGAAGTTTTTGTGCCATGCATGAAGTTTTTTTTATTCAATAATACAATAAAAGATATCAGAAATCATCTAGGATTTGAAATTTGAGATTCTTGTTTCAGGATTAGAGAAATATTACTTTCTTCTATGTTTTACACAGAAGTATATTAGTAGATTATGTCTGTGTAAACTATGCTTATATAAAACTATTTCCCTTCCAAGTACAAAATGCATATTGTATAGAATATGCTAACATTCATGACTAAGTCACATACTGTTAATGTTTCAACAACCAGAAAAAAATGCTGTACTTTATAACTGTTAGTGACACACTGTGACTTCATCTTGGATCAATGTCAAAGATAACCAGCCATATGTTGTTGTAAATAGTGCTAACATTGCAGATGAGTACTTATTAAACAATAAATACACAGTGTTGAAACAAAAAAAGTTTGTAAGCTTTATTTTCTGGATTGCTGCAAAGCAACTTTCTAGTGTGGCTGATTCAGGTGAAAAAAACCAGATAGAGATGAACCTAACCCAGTCCAATCATTTATTCCTGCAATGTCTATAATACCAAGGACAGACAATCTGACACTTCTCAGTATAGTTACTTGTCATGAACTTACAAAATACCTTTAAAAATACCCTTTAATAGCAAAAGCAGTTAGACTTATATACCACTTCATAGGGTTTTCAGCCCTCTCTAAGCGGTTTACAGAGTCAGCATATTGCCCCAACAACAATCCGGGTCCTCATTTTACCCACCTCGGAAGGATGGAAGGCTGAGTCAACCTTGAGCCGGTGAGATTTGAACAGCCGAACTGCAGAACTGCAGTCAGCTGAAGTAGCCTGCAGTGCTGCATTTAACCACTGCGCCACCTCGGCGCCTAAACAGGCTTACAATTAAAGATAAAGCTGAAGAAAGTTAGAATGTGTCAATTGAACTTCAAAACAAACAAAACAATTCTTTGTCACAGGGTAAAGTCCTCCATTACTATTTTGGTGTACTTCATGCAAACTGTAGCTAAAGATCAGCATTTCCTCTGTCTGTTTGGGTGGCCTCTGGTATACACTTACAGCAATGCCATTTCCCCACCCCCCCTTTTATATCAACTCATATGGATTCAACGAGGCTTTCATCCTTAGTTTTATGAATGTCTGTAGAGGTGTAGTGATTTTTTATGCAAGTAAAAAATTAAGACCTAACAAAAGATGAGCTGGGTGGAACTCCATGTCCTCTTTTTTTTAGGACTGTTTCTTTTAAACAAATTATATCCTTCCAAAAATACATTCCAGCAGTTTCATCCCACCAATATCTTTCAGTAATGATAACTATATTATATCTGCCCTCATGGACAAGTTCACTCTGTTTTCTCCTCAAACTTCTGAGCAATAGTGAACAGGCATTTGAGTCCTTTGCTGAGTCAATTTGCTTTCTACATCTCCTGTTTTGTATCCGAGTTCCCCTTCCTTCCCACCACTCCCCAACTAATTTTTTGATTCTTTGTCTTGGAATTTTTGCTTGGGATTATCTCCCAAAGATCCTACAGATTGGTTATCCTTCCCCTTCAGTTTTAGATTAAAGCCCTGTTGATAAGCTAAACCAGTCATTTTCCAAATATATTCTTCCTGGTTTTTGTAAGATGAAGCCTATCCCCCATCTTGTAAATAATATAGATGTCACCTAGGAATTTGAAGTTGTCTCAATGGCACCATCTCTTAAGCCAATGGTTTACTTCTAAAATCCCCAATCCCTCACTGGATGTACAGATGAACCCCCCCCCCCCTATGTTTCTAACTCTTTGGCTTTCATGCCAAGAAGCTCATAGTTTCTTAATATTGTTTTCAAGTTCTTTGTTGTATCATTTGTCTCTACATGAAAGAGAAGAAAAAAGTTAATAATCCACAGATTTAATTATTTTAGTAAGGCTCTCAATCACATCTTTGATTTTGTTCTTGGGAAACAACATACCTCCTTGGACTGATTGTCTGCTCTACAAATTGATTCCATTCTTCTGAAAAATGAATCTCCTATCACCAACAAACACCTTTTTATTCCCTTGGGGAAGTCTGGGCTTCATGTCACTGGAACATTTGATTATGACCCTTCTCCAGATGTCTACATGCTTTGCTCCAAGGTGAGGATATGAAATCAATTACTCAGTCCCAGCTGGCTGTATTGGATTGGACTGCACTAGAGAGCAGGGACATTGTTCTTTAGGGTTTTTTGTTCTATGAGTGACATGTTGCCAGTTGCCTATCTCTAAAAGTTCATCTAAAGCAGTGGTTCTCAACCTTCCCAATGCTGCGACCCTTTAATACAGTTCCTCATGTTGTGGTGACCCCCAACCATAAAATTGATGTCTCAGTTCCTAAGACCATCGAAAATATGTGTTTTCCGATGGTCTTTGACGACCCCTGTGAAAGGGTCATTCAACCTCCAAAGGGGTTCCGAACTACAGGTTGAGAACCACTGATCTAAAAGTTTATTTCTTCTAGTAGTTGTTTGTTCCTTATTGTGTTCAATTTGATTGAATCTTCTTTTGGATGGACTTTCTTGTTTTTTTTGGTTGAGCCTCAAGAGTACCTAGACTTGCTTCTAAACCCTTTATTTTTTGTTTGAGTAATTCATTTAGCTAATATTTGTACATGTGTAATTTAGATCTTCTATGGGCATAAATACACACATAGAACAATAATGTAATACACATTACCCTTTCATAAATCATTTGCTTAATTAAGAATGATGCATGTGAGAAATAAAACACTCCCTAGAAGATATCATTAAAGTAAGTCACCAACCTGTATTGCAGAGAATCAAATACTTACATAATTTGCATGCAGCAGTGTGAAAAATTCAGGATTGGTAATGAACTTTACAGCTGGTGACTGCAGCAATAAAGTGATTTTTTGAGAATTCACTGGTGAAACAGATATTTCTCTCCCAATTTCTGAAATAAAATGGTAAATGTATAAATTATAACAAAAAGATATTTATATCATTCCAGTCTTTGTATCTTTTGCTCTCTCTTATTCTCTGAATGATTTCCTGCATAATCCTTCTGCACTCCCCAATGTATTGCTTAAAATGTTTATTATTACCACTCTTTTCCAATAGTTAGGGCCTGTGTTTTCTTACTATACTAACTTTATCTTTAAAAATAATTTTCAATGTAGTAAATTTTTATTTAATACAATATTTACCAATTACTGTTAAAGATTAACAGTGTTTAATTAATTGTTAGAAGATTAACAGAACAAAATGTATACAACTATCTGAAAGCTACCTTGGGTCTCTAATTTATATTTCCAACAAGCTTTTAAAAAAACTCTATTGAACACTTAGTATATCAATATCGGTAAAATGAAAATATATTTTTGGATAATATTCACAGTCTTAATTTCACACCAATACTATATTTCTATTCCACAACAATTAAAAATATATAAAAGTTTACTAAAAGACATTCCAAAGATTGCTGATATACTTAGAAATTATATCTTAAAAATACAGTTTTAGAATAAGATCAGTAGATACCATGTGCCATGGTGATGATGATGATGATGATGATGTTGTTGTTGTTGTTGTTGTTATCCATTCACTTGTTTCCGATTCTTGGCTATTGATATGGGCTAGGTCTCTCCACATCATATGCCACCAAATCAATATTAATTCTTAATGACCAAGTATAGATGCATATTTTCCCAAGACAACCTTTCTACCAAGAGTGCAGCAATTTCAGGTATAATTGAGTACATTTACTTTGCTGCTTGTTGTTCTCTTATTCTCCTTTCATCAGTGCTTTCCAGCATTATAGACATATTCATAAAACTAGATCTTTGCACAGTATCGAAATATAATGATTTGACCTTGGTAATGTGTATCTCAAGAGGAACTCTGCCTTGATTTGTTAAATGATCCATTTGTTTGTTTTTGTTTTTTATTAACTATAATATTCTCAGAAATCCAACACCAAATTTTAAAAGATCTCATTATAGGAGCCATGGTGCCCAGTGATTAGAATGCAGTATTGCAGGCTAATTCAGCTCACTTCCAGGAGTTTGATTCTCATCAGTTCAAGGTTGACTCATCCTTCCATCCTTCCAAGGTCATTAAAATGAGGACCCAGATTGTTGCGGGCAATGTGCTGATTCTATAAATTGCTTAGAAAGGGCTATAAAGCACTATGAAGTGATATATAAGTCTAAGTGCCAACGTATTTCCTGCTTTTTCAAAACCCAAATTCCAATTTCATAGTGCACAGGGAATATACTTGCCTTCATGATTTTGAACATATAGCCTGCATATTGAATTTCTTTTCCAAGACCATTGTTCTTCTAATCAAATATTAGTTTTCATTAGTGTTGATCCTAAAAGGAACTTCAGTATCATCATTATTAATTCTAAGGCTGTTTCCTATATCTGTTGTCATTAATTTGACCTTAGTCCCATTTTTTCCCTTTGCTTCTTGATTTGTTACTAGAACTTGCAGACCATTATTAGGTATTAGAAAAAGGCACCACTTGAAAATAATCTGAGTTTGTTGTGGGAGACAAATCACATCTATGGACCATCTTCTCTTGAACTGAAAAATATTTTCCAACTTCAGAAGTCTTTTTTTCAAAGAACAATTCTAATTTTTGGACATTCACACATGCATATAACCTCTATTTGGTTATAAAAAATATCAAAGAAACAAGAATTTAACCATGTTTTTTGCAATAAAAGCAGACACAATATGCTGCAGGGTAAACAGAGATGTAATGAGTACACTCTTTGAGGAGATATTACATTTTCTCTAATGCCAAACATTGTAATCACAGTGTACAGAAAGTGACACATTCATTGCAACAGAACTTAAAACTTAAAACACAAAAACTAAGCCAAAACCAAGCTTTTATTACTTACAAAGTGTTTGGTCTAATACCAGTTGATACACTTTTTGATTTTCTAACATGCAATGGAACTGTCTATGTCTATTTAGAAATGATTTCTATAATGATGATGACCACCTCAGAATTGCCTCACTTGCAAATTGAAATGATAGAGTTACTGCTAAGAATTTAAGCCTTTGTCCAAAGTTGCTCTTTCTCCTCTTAAATGGAGTAGTTATTATGTTTAAATGTAATTTATTTAACATTTTAAGTGAAAAATATTGTATTTTTAATGCAAAGTGAAGAATACCATTTGGCCACACAAAATGTCTTACCTGTATTTGCCTGGGAAGGATCTGTTTCAGAATCACTGCTTCCTCCAGGAAGGAGTCTTTCCACACGATTGCTGACAGTAGCATCCTCTTCTGTTCTGTCTGTAGCAATAGTTCGCTGTATATTTTGATATCTGGATTTTGGAAAAAGGAAAGAAATAGAAATATATTAATCATCTGAAATTAGGAAAGAAACTTTCCAATGTGTCTGTGTGTCTACATTTAAAATTCAGCTGGATTGAGAATTTTAACTGATGTGAAATTATTGCCTTTTTGTTCAAATATATACAGTAATATAAAATATACAGTTAAAGGCATAGAATTCAAACTAAGTATAAATCCATAATCAATTAAAAATAATAATATAAAAGAATTTTAAAATGTGTACGATCATTTAAAATGCCTTGTTAATTGCCAAGTTAACTTTATCAAACAAGGCTTTTTGGTCAATTAAATATAAAGCCAATGCTGCTGATAATTTGCTCCATTTGGACTTCCTGGGAGGAGCCTGCTGGTGGTGGCAGCAAAAAAATCAGCTGCCTCTGAATTCCTGGCTACGTACCTGTTTAGAGGATCTTCCATCTGACGTCTTATCAGGTTTTCTTATCCTTCAGGCAAGAAGGAAAGAAGAAATTGTTTTGCTGGCAAATGCTCTTCAATTTTTGCAGCTTTTGTGCTTGCAGGGAAAGGGGGGCTAGCCCAAGGCAGAACGGCTGTCCGTGCTGGGAACTTCAAACTGCCTTGTGCAGGACAAAGTAGGTCTCCCCCACTCAGTTCCAAGTTTTGTTTGATTTAATCTTATCACGAGCTGAATCCATTTCCGTGGACAATAATTGTTTATCAACATTTTAGCTTCTTTTCTTTTTCTCCTCCGAAAAATTATTTACTTAGAGGCTTTTAAAATGGCGCCGAGCAGGCTGGTTTCTCCGGTAATAATGAACACTTTTTGTTAATCCTCACAAGAATTCACAAGAATTCAAAACAAAAGAGATTGCTTATCATATGTTTTGGTTTCACAATAGGCCAGCAGAAGCTTTTTAATTAGTTTCATTTCTACTCCTTCATTAACTTTGCTTATCTGGAAGTTAAATGGTGATGAATCTGCTGAACGGTCTTGTTACAATGTTTACTCACTGAAAGTTCTGCCAAGCCTTAAACTTCAAAATAAAAGCCTCTTTACTTAAAGCTGCATATTCAGGCAATAGAGTTTTATTAACTGCAGGCAGATAAATTTTGAAATGGCTTTAAAACCAAATATTAACTTGAAGTTGTAAATTTTTTTCTTATTACTATTCAAAATACCAGCTTCAATTTTGTAAAAGGCTTTCTTATCCAGCTGCGTTACAAGATGCCGATTTTATAGCTTCTGCGTTTGATATATGACACACTCAATCAGCTCTATTCTCCTGAAGACTTCTCCTTATTAACTGTTAAAAGTCTATAAATAGTATCCCATTTAAAACCGAGGGGAGCAGAGACTTTGTTTGTTTGTGCGTTTTTTATAATGGCTCCCAAATCGAAGCAGTCTAAGCGTTTCCTTAATAATACATCTCAAGAAATTGTTACAAAATCGCTGCCCTTGCCTCCCACGCCCTCTACTGGAGATCTCTTAACGCAAGAATTTCTTTTTGAAACCCTTAAAGAGTTCAGACAGGAAATTAAACAACTTTTATCGGACTTATATGATAAACTGGACGCCAAGATTGCTCAAACAAGGGAAGATACGATCAGAGTTATGACTGTTATGACAGATTATGTTTCTGAAATGGAGGACAAATTGGAACTTTTGGAAAAAACTAATTCTAATTTGACATCTAAAATTCAAACGTTACAACAGGAAGTTGAAAATGCTCAAAAACAACTCGTTATGATAAATTACAATAAGACTGCGTTTGCAATAAGAGTCAGAGGATTGCGTGAAAAGGAACAGGAGAACTTGAAACAGACCTTTTTTGAGGCTTTCAGACGTTCGGTGGGAAGTCCGGGATTTAACTTTGATTGGCAGATTCAAAAAATTTATCGCCAGAACTCGTGTGTAGCAAAACAACGACAGCTTCCGAGGGACATAATTATATATTTCACCACAAGAGAATCCAGAAATGCGATAATACAGAAGTTCTACAATAACAGGCTGCGAATCGATGGACAGGACTTGATTGTTTTTAAAGAAATACCATCTCAAATATTAAGAGCAAGGAGAGACTACACTTTCTTAACTGAAAAACTCAGAGATTCTCAGATACAATATAAATGGGAAGTGCCATCTGGTATCACAGTCACATTTGAGAACCAAAAATATCGTCTCAATTCTATTTGCGAAGCCCGAGATTTTTACAACAAAACTCTGAAGGTGGGACTTCCTGACTCACCCGGACTTGGAGAAAGACAAGGAGAAGGAGAAGATAAGTAGCGGGACATGTGGCTACAAGGCGGAGGGTGTTGCTTTCCCCTTCCGGAAGGGCAGAAGAGTAAAGAATAAAGATCCAGCTATGCTTTTAAAATACTTCTTAAATTTTTAATTTGAATAAAATTTCAGGACTCCTGTCTGGTATAAAATGACAAAGCTGTATACCGATGAAGAGATATTGAGACTGAAAGAAGCGGTGCTGAATTTGGACAAATATTGTATGGGACATATATAAGACTTGTTTGAATCTTAATTTAAACTGCGCATGATCTATTCTTTGTGGCGAGGAGAGCGGAGATCGTAGTTTTTTTGGATTGTGGTTTGGGATGAATGGAGTCGGGTGGCGTGGGGTAGATGGAAGGGTAGTGAAAGTTCAATTAGATTACCTTGATCCAGAATGTAAGCTGATTTTTGTATAAATTGTTATTTGAATACAAGGTTAAGAAAGATTATCTGGAGAGTCCACACAAGGGTGGAGTAAATATGAGAGGAGCAATGGATGAGGATAAAATATATATGCGGACACGGGTAAAGGCAGGATGGGAGGTATAGAATTTATATGCGGAAGCAGGTAAAGATATTGTTTAAGATTTTAAAAATAATGAGAAGCTGAGGTTAATGTTAGAGAGTATATTGACTTCTCTTTCTTGGGGGGGGGTTTCCCCCCCCTTTTTTTCCTTTTTATTATTCTTTTCTTTTTTGTTCTTTATTTTTTTTTATTTTTTTTTATTTTGTAACTTCTAATCTATTTGGTTTCAATATACTCCAGACTTTGCTTGATAAAGAACGATGCCAGGAATGGGACCTGGGAAGTCGGAAGGGGGTCAGGTAGGGGGGTTCAGGGGGTGGGTGGGGGGGAGGGTGGAAATATAGACTCAATTTTCAGAACAATGAATGCACTTGGATACTGTTGCTTTTTTTTCCTTTTTTTTCTTTTCTTCGTTCTTTTCCTTTTATTTTTCTTTTGTTTTAGTATAAAACAAATAGACCAATGAATACTAGAAATACACCGAAGCGAGGTGTAGAGGGAAAGAAGAGGGGGGAATTAAGAGGGAGTGAGAAGGGAATGTAAGGAGGGTGAGATGGTGGGAAGGGGAGAAAGGAATGGCTGAGGGAGAAGGGAAGTAGAAGAGGGGATTGTTGGAAGGGGGAAATGAAAGTTGGAGGGGTAGAAGGAAGGGTGTATGTAGGATAGAAGTGTTATGAGTTGTTTATTGTTTCTTTTTTTTTAACTGCACAGTATTTAAGTGATTGTATAAAGGAAAATGAAAATGTAATAAAAGATAATTTGCTCCATTTTATTTTTCAGAACGAAAGTAATACTTTGGAAGGAATAGAACCATTAAGTAAAAATCTAACTAGCTGTAGATATCAACAACAGTGTGAAAGAGAAAAGGATAACTAGATCAAGGTGAGTGAATTTCAGTGACATGTGGTGAGGCTCATGGCCAGTGAGGCAAGTGGGCAAAAGCCGCCCTGACTCTGCCAGCACCAGCCGCCCCCGAAGCCCCAACACGTCCCGCTTTATGGCTGGAAGGCGCACCGGCACTTTAAAGTGCATGCCACCGCCCCGGCCATACAGCGGGACCCGCTGTATGGCCGGAAGGCGTGTCGGCACTTTAGGTGCCGACACGCATTCCGGCCACCCCAGCAGCATGGCTTTAAAAAAATTAAAAATAAAGTGCCAGCACACGCGCCAGCAGAGGTGGGTAAACACACACACACACACACACACACACAAACACAAATTACTTATAATAATACAAATTACAATTACTTACAAATTACAATAATTTTGAATTCCTCCCCCCTCTGACCCAGGACCCACATACCTTTTCCAGCTGTGTCACAGAGGATTTCAACTCTCCTCTTGTCTGCCATGATGAAAATATAAAAAAAGGTAAAAAGAAAAAGGCAAAAGCTGCTACTGCCAGAGCCTCCAATGGATGACTCTGCTTAACTGTTTAAAAAAAGCCTCTAAAAAAGTGCCCTCTGCAGGAGGAGGCAAGAGAACCACGTGCCTCCTTTGCATAAGGAATTTTTCACCTTTTAACCCTTGCTTAACTCTGCTCAAGTGATCATAAAGATAGAGTAAAGGAGGCACATGATTCTCTCGCCTCCTCCTGCAGTTAGGCACTAAGCATAGTCATCCACTGTGACTCTGGCAGCAACTACCTCAGCCTTTTTCCTTTTAAATTTGTTTTTCTTTTTCATGATGACAGTAGTGAGGCCCTGCCTCCCCTGACTGCATGTCCCTGGTGAATTTGATTACAGCAGCAAACGTGAAATATTGGAAGATCTGAAGGGGTATTTGGGGACAATTCTTTCTGGAGAACTCCTAGGCAATCACTAAAAATTGACACAGATTTGATGGAAAATAATAAAAAAAATCAAAATAAGTTTCAGCAGGAGTTTTTTTAGTTTTAATAGTTAAAACTTCAAGCAGACCATATTTAAAAATATAGGCAAGAGTAAATGATAATAAGCAATTATGTTGTAGTATTTACCCAACAGGCTTGCAAATTCTATACTACTGTTGTAATATATAACTGTTTTGAATCTTACAGCATTTGGCTGGAAAAAATCTACAGAACTATCAGAACAGAGACACCAGAAAGACATAAACTGAAGACTCATATAATCTTGTTCAGATCTTTTACAGAGAATAATTTTATAAGGCTCACAGATGTCTGAATTCATGTAACTTCCATGGGACTATGATAAGTAATAAAAATGCCTTCTTAAAGCCTTCCACCTGCATTTGATTTTTGCCTTCCAAAAGGCATGGAACATTTAAATTAAATTAAATTAAATAGCAATAGCACTTAGACTTATGTACCACTTCACAGTGCTTTAGAGTCCTCACTAAGTGGTTTACAGAGTCAGCATACTGCCCCCGACAATTTGGGTCCTAATTTTACTGATCTCAGAAGGATGGAAGGCTGAGTCAATCTTGAGCCTGTGAGACTCGAACTGCCAAATTTCAGGCAGCCAGCAATCAGCAGAAGTTGCCTGCAGTACTGTTTAAGTACATCTTATTCTGTGTTAATTAGGCAGAATAAACAGTTAAAATAAAATGTACCTACTTATATTGATTTCTTAACTTGAGTCAGTGGGATTTTAATAATCTTGAATATTTTCCCTAATTGGAAAGAAGGGTATAACCTTTTGTAATGAACAACGTTTAATTAATTTAGATGTTTGGTAAGCTACATTTACTTTTTTTTTTTGCCTTAAATTCATAAATTATTTTACAATTTTATATGTTACTTGACTTTTTTGGCTAGAAGTTAGTCTTGATTCCAGTTTGCAGAAATGAGAATTATGTTAAGAGCCATTTGAATTGAAGTTGTTTTTTGGAACACTATTGTATACTTTATCCATTGAGACATTTACATCTGCACTCAGTGACTAACCTTGGGCATTTATGTTGGCACAAAATAAATGAAAACTGTCTGCCAAATATTAGACATTTATAAAACTTTGATCAGATTCACTGAACAAAACAACATTTTATATAATCATTTTTAATACACAGACACAATATTATATCTCTTCGGTTATAGCAAGATATGTTTAATGAGCCTTATTGGGCAAATATATTGTGTATTTCCTCTGTAAGTTACTGTCTGCTAAGGAACAGAAATGAACATACATATTTTTTTCTTTTTTCTTTTGCCTATTATATTTTGGCCCAAAAACTTACCGCCGATTGAGTTGCTCCATTTGTTGGATTGATCCAGATCTGCGTATTCCATCAGGAGTAGCTGCAGCTGTAGGTCGTTGCCAAGTTGTGGTTCGATTTATGTGATCCACATAAAATACTCGTCCATGACTGTCTATTCGAGCTTCCCAGTCTTACATTTGGGGGGAGGGAGTGTTGGAGGAAAGAAAAAAACAAATTAATTTTAATTGGAATATCCAAAATATTGATATTGAAAATGTAGCCTATAGATGTCGTATTTGCCCTAAAATTTATAAAGTTACGCAAACATATTTACATAAACCAAATGAAAAAGCGTATTGATCTATTAAGCAGAGATTCTATCAAAAAACATTACAATCAGTGTAGAAGCTGATGTATTAATCTTATAATCTTAAGCCATCTTGGTAAGATATATGATGTATGACAGCATATATATGATTAATAAGTAACATGCAAATATTTAAGAATGTTTACTACATTCCCAAATTGCATTTGTACTCCCACCCTTCCCAGTTCTGACTGTGCAATTATTGTGATCTAAAGTAATCATTAATAAAGCCCCAAGTTAGGCCAATATATCATTTCAAAGGTTTGAATTAGGGATATATCAAGTGAACTAGTCAGCATAGCTAATCTCATTGGGGGAAATGAGAAAATAATCTAAAATCATTTCTACAATTTTGGTCCTTGGATTTCCTAATCCATTCTCCATCATAAAGTCAGAAGTTAAAATGGAAAATCTATATTTAGAGCACAATTTCCTATAGTTGTTAAGTCTTAGGAAAGTTGAAATCCCTCAGTATTAGAAATAATACATGTTCTCCATTCCAATGGAGCTGTTCTGGATAATGAAATGATCAAGGAAGACCTCACACATACAATGTATCTCTCACTAAAATTTATATATTGCCATATAGTTTCCAAATTAGGGTTAATATCTCAGTAAATAATATATAATAAAATAAAAAATAAACATGTATATTTAAACATACATTTTAAGAGCTAATATTCTGCAAGAAATAGGAAATCCAAAAAAATCAATTTTACTTCAAATTTTGCCTTATTTGTAACGTTTCCATTTGTTTGTAAGAATATTTTATAAAAAATTGAATGTTATTTTTTAATCATGGATGAAAATATACATAACAATAAGCCAATAATAGGATATGCAAGCTCAGTCCCAGGACAGGCCATCAAGATCCTGAGAGAGGGGCGGATGCTACCTGTTGGAGAACCATGCATCCAAAGGGCGCATCTGCCGATGCGAAGACGTCTAGCAGGTAGTGACGGATAAATGGGGCTGGAGATAACCACGTGGCTACCTGGCAAATGTCCTCGAAGGGGGCTCTGGTAGCTCACGCCGCCATAGTGGCGGCGCTCCAAGTGGAATGGGCCATGATCCCTGATTGGGGAACCTGACCTGAAGCCTCATAGGCAGAAACAATAGCCTGTCATAACCACCTGCCAATTGTGGCAGAAGACACCCTGGCTCCCAAGGACCTGGGCTGAAAAGAAATGAAGAGAGCCTCTGATCTGCAAACCGCCGCCATGAGATAAATACGCAAGGCGCGGCAGACATCCAGTCAGTGCCACAGGCGTTCTCTCTCATGAGAGAGCAAAAGTTAGGCAGGACAATTTCTTGTGCCTTGTGGAAGGGAGAGTTGACCTTCGGGAGAACATAGGGTTCAAATGGAGGACCACCCTATCCTGGTGGAATTGGCAAAGGTCGTCCTTTGATGATAGGGCCCCTAACTCGAAAATACGCCATGCAGATGTCACAGCGACCAGAAAGGCAACTTTCAGGGGTAGGAGTCTGAGATAAACCGTACTCAGGGGTTCAAAGGGAACTCTGGTGAGCGCTCTAAGAAAACTAAGGGCAAGTCCCATGTGGGGAACCTGTGAACAGGAGTGGGATGGAGGTTGGCAGCTCCCTTAAGAAACCTCTTAACCAGAGGAAGCTGCAAGAGAGAGGAATGACCGTCCCCGGCAAGGACTGAGGATAGGGCCGCTACTTGGCACTGTAGAGTGTTTTGTGAGAGGCCCCCCTCCAGCCCTTTCTGCAAGAATTCAAGAACCTGGGCGACCGAAGCCTCGGTCGGACTGATTTTGAAGGCAACAAACCATTTGACGAAGGTTGCCCATGTCGAATTGTAAATTTGTGTGGTGGACTGGCATCTGGAGGCCTCAATGGTAACAATAACTCAGGCAGACAGGTTTGCTTCCCTCAGGAGGCTCCGCTCAAGTGCCAGGCGGTCAAGTGGAGCCACTGAGGCTCTGGGTGTATCAGGACCCCCTGGCACAGGGCAATCTCCTCCTGAGGGATCCTCCACAGGGGAGAGATGGACAGTTGGACAAGATCCGCAAACCAGAGACGCCTGGGCCAATATGGAGCCAGCAGAATGACGTGTGTCCTCTCTACCACTAACTTTCTCAGGGTCCCCGGGATTAGAGGGTGGGAAGGCATAGAGCAGGCCGGGTGGCCAACTGCTCTTGAGCGCATCTGTCCCTTCTGCGTTCCAGGTCGGGAAGCGGGAGAATAATCTTGGAAGTTGAGTGTTTGCTGGGCTGGCAAGTCAGTCCACCAGTGGGGTGCTGAATCAACGACAAATTGCTTGAAATAAGTCGGGGTGGAGTTGCCATTCGCCGTGGTCGACTGTTGCATGGCTTAGCCAATTGGCCTGGTGGTTGGCCGTGCCCGAGATGTGTTCTAACATTATTGATGCCAGGTGCTTCTCCGCCCAGGAGCCGAGCTTCAGAGCCTCCAGCCAGAGACTCTTGGAGTGGGTGCGCCCCTGACGGTTTATGTGTGCTTTTGCGGCTACATTGTCTGTCAGGAGGAGAGCACATGATGATTGACAATTGAGTCCCGGAAGTGAAGGAGGGCCATGTGAGCTGCTTTCAGCTCCAGCCAGTTGATATTGTGGTGCAGGTCTGAGATTGTCCAATGACCTTGCACCAGCTTGGAGTTCATTAGGGCCCCCTAGCCATATAAACTTGCATCTGTAGTGATTGTGATATGATCTGCCTCCCAAATTGTAGACCCTTGTCGGAGAGCCAGAGATAGCCACCACCTCAGAGATAGATGAAATCTCAGAGACAGGGGAATGACCTGTAAGGAGTTGCTCAGTCGCTGACGTTGATATGGAATGAGAGCCCACTGCAACGGTCGGGCATGAAGGTGAGCCGTGGGCACTATCCCTATACATGACACCATCTTGCCCAACAAGCAGGCCAAGGTCAGGATAGAAACTGACCGTCTTGCACTGACGTGACGTGCCAGCAGCTGGAGGTTGGTGAGACGTTTGGTGGAAAGTTGGACCAGTCCCGCAACCGAGTCTATTATTGCTCCGAGATGGAGGATTCTTGTTGCGGGCAGAAGGTGGCTTTTGGGGAAGTTGACGGAAAACCCCAGGGCCTGTAATGTCTGGATGGTGTGATTCAGGTCATGAACAGCTTGTGAGTGAGACTGGGCCTGAACAAGTATGTCATCTAGGTAGCAATGAAGTCTCACTGGGGAGGCTCACAGGTGAGCTGCCAATGCTGACAGGACCTTGGTGAAGGTGTGCAGGGTGAGGCTAGGCTGAAGGGAAGGGCCCTTTATTGAAAGTGTCACCCGTTGTGGAAAAACCAGAGAAATCTGCGATGGGTTGGCAGGATTGGGATGTGAAGGTAGGCTTCTGTTAAGTCTACAGACGCCAGATAATCCTCTCGCCTGATCCCCGTAGGATGGACCTGGGCGAGGCCATCTTGAAGCACTTCTAAACCAGGTAGGCATTGAGTTGCTTCAGGTCCAGGATCGCTCTCCCCCCCCGAGTTCTTCGGGACCACGAATAGGTTGGAGTAATAGCCCAACCATGTTCCGCCCTCGGAACCGGTTCTATCGCCTGTATGTCCAGCAGACGTTGAATGGCCAGATTCATCAGCTGATGACGGTCCAGATCCCGGGACCAGGGGAAGGTCTTGAAGAAAGTCACGGGAGGGGAGAAAAACTCCAGACGGAGGCCATACCTGACGGTGGACCTGACCCATGCATCCGAGGTTATCCAGTCCCACTGATCCATGACCAGTTCCAAGCGGCCATCTATGGGAAGACTTGGGTTGGAGTCATTTCCCCCTGTGGAAGGGACAACTTCCCCCTCCTTGGAATCTACCTCATCTTGGTAAAAAGGATGATGAGGTTGTCTGTTGGTCCTATAGGGGGCATACCTGTGTTGATAATCAAACTCGGGTGCCCTATAGGGGGGCCTGGGAAAGGAAGTTGGATGGGTGTCCTGTTTCTTTGCATTAGAGGGTAGGATCTTCTTCTCATCCTTATTCTCTATGAGGATCGGGTCTAGGGATTCCCCAAAGAGATTAGTGCCAGAAAAATGGAGCTGCATTCCATTTTGCCTTATTGTCCATTTGCCAATTGCGCAGCCAAAGAAGCCGCCTGGAAGTCACCGAGGTTGCAAGAGCCCGGGATACAAATTTAACTGAATCCAGAGTGGCATCAGCAGAAAATTGAGTGGCAGCAATAATTTTGGTGATATCTTGCTGGAGATGCTCGTCCTGGACAGAAATGCATTCCTGCAACTGGCGCAACCACATAACAGCAGAACGATTGAAGTATGAGGCCAATGCAACAGATTTAATTGCCCATGTGGAAGCGTTGAAATTCTTATGTAACGTAAATTCTGCGCACTTATCCTCTGGTTTTAACTTCTCTGCCATATTTCCTGAGACTACGGAAGAAGAAGAAACCAGAGCAGCTATCGGGTTGTCTATGGCCGGAAGTTGCAGGGCCTGGGAGAAGGCCTGCTCCATGTTGTAGAAGCGGCGATCATTACTCCCAGGGTTGGGAAAGGTGGAAGGGCAGGCTCATTGGTTCTTAACCAAAGGGGCGGGGGAGGAACCTCTTCCTTGTTGGCAGCCATGTTGGCAAACATGGCCAAGTTAGGGTCCCTAGGCTGAGACACCCTAGGGTCTCCTGTCCCAATTTTGGTGGTCTTTTTTGCCTTGTGCAGGAAGTTGTTGAATATAGGTGGAGAGAAAAGACCAGAGAAGGCCGGAGGATCGGGAGGAACAAAGTCCTTATCCTCTGAAAACCCCATGTCGTGTTGAGTCTTCTCCCCCAGAATGGAGCCTTCACTGACTACCGAAGGGGACGAAGGTCTGATGTTGTCCTGCTTACGAGAAGCAGAAGTAGAATGTCTAGTCTGGTGATCAATACAAGGCCTACTCTTGTAGGAGGGACACGCTCCCGTTGGGAGAGGCCTGTGGTTATGCCCTTGGTAATGGCCAAGGAGATGGGGTTCTTGATACTCTCGGGAAGGAGTTCCAATTCATGCAGGTCATCCTCTGATGGCTCCAGTGGGGAAGCCTGGGGACCAAGACTTGCAGGCGGAAAGAGATCACGAGATGACCCTTCCAATGGGTCCTCCCCATCTTCCCTGACTGACCTCGGAGAAACAGGTGAGGATGGTGAAATCTCCTGTCTAGCTTGCCTGAGTGCCCTAGCAGGGGAAAGAGAAGGGGAAGAGGGACTGAAACCCCTGGGAGGAAAAACAGAAAGGTGGGAGCCAGATCTGACTGGGGATCTGGATCTATCGGGCCTGTTGGGTGGACTGGGCCTGATGGGTTGGGCCTGTTTTTCCATCCTGGCAATGTGCTTTTCTAGTGCTCGCTGCCTTCTTTGTTCATCTCTGACCATGGCTCGAGAGGGACGCTATGCAGCCGAGGGCTTGGAGTCAGCAGCCCTGGTTCTGGGCCTGTCCATCCTCTCCTCCTTACATCCCTTTGGACTTGATCTTCCATAGAATCCACCATCGCACACTCACATGCCACTAAGGAATTTGGCCCAGTAGGAATGCCTGTCGGTGTCAAGGCTGTAAGGAAGCAGAAGTGGCCATTAAATAGGTCAGTGCTACCTGCCGGCCTTGATCAGTGGCTGTGATGCAGGCCCAATTCTCTGGAAAATGGCCGCTTCCACATGCGCAGACAAAATGGCCACCGGATCCTTCTTCACCCCTCTCGAGCCTTCAGGAGTCGCGGTTCTCTGTTTAAATGCCGTGGCTACTTTTCAAGCCGCGGATGACTCTTAATAGCCGCTGCTTGCTGATTGGCTGCGGCTCATCTTTTAAGTTGCCGCGGTTCGCTAGGAAGGACAGCGCTTTGAAATAAACCACAGCTGCAGCTCGCTGTTTAAAGCCACGGCACGCTTAATCTAGCTGCAGCTCATTTAAAAGCACACGGCTCGACTTAGCATCGTCCTACTTGCTTGGGGACTTGCAGCCGCTCCCTGGAAGCTGCCAAGGTGGAGCTCCTGGGCCCCTGAGAGAGGAGGGATTGCCGAAGCAACCTTCTTATCTTGAAGACAAGATAGACGACCCATTCTCTGAGGGCTGCAACTCAATATAAGTTTTAAAATTTGTTCAGGAAGCCAATTAACCGAATTAAAACAGCAGAATATCAATAGTAAATTTTTCCTCTAAGGGAACCAAAACCAGTGCTCGGACCAAAGACTGAGAGGAAACTGGGAAACCACAGGGAATAATGGAGCATTATAAGAAAATTCCCTCAGTCTCTGGACCAATCAGGCGTGACCCCTCCCTCGGTTCTACTAGAAAACCTGTTTTTTTCTCTATGCCTTGGATAAGCCCATTCTGAAATGACTATTAATTAAAATATGGTATGTTTTGGTTTGATCTGAATTATCCTGTACAGCTGTGTTTCATGTTCTTTGTATTTCTATTTCTATATTTTTAACCAAAGGGTAATGCTCTAGAATTGGGTGACTATAGAAATAATATATTTTAAATAAATGCATAAATAAAGCTGTATGTATGCAGGCTTTTCTGCCCCCTTTATCAATGCTGGCTTTTTGGATAATTGCAATAACTCATCTTTAAAGGGATGTAGATCAGGAAAGTATGGGTATTTCAGACCACTCAGTTTTGAATATTCCTGAATAGGTCTTTACTCAAAATTCCTGAGACATAAGAGAAACATGGCTCTCAAATAAGCAAATTTATGACAGGATTACAGATATTTAGCTATACTCTTGAAATCTCTCTGTACTTTGAAGCAAGAACCATTATGTTCAATAGATTGTACTTCCTTGTAAGCATTCCTAGATCACAGTCATTAATAATGCTAATAGCAATTATATTAGCTTGTTTAATCACAGAAAACATTGGGCCATGTATTTAGCTAATAATTCATTCTTATGCTTCTGTCCGAAATATCTGAATATTATCTGGCTTGTGGTATTCTCTTAAATAACAGTTCCTTATAATTTTCAGGAGGGCCTGACTCCATGTTAATGATTACTTAATATCTAGGCATCAGTTAAATCAGTGTTTCTGAAACTTGGCAACTTTTAAGACATATGGACTTCAAGTCCCAGAATTTGGGAATGTGAAGCCCACATGTCTTAAAGTGCCAAGTTTCAAAAACATTATGTTAGATAAAGAGCTTAACACAAATAGTTCTTTCTTTATTACCTCAGATATACATCAAATTTAAATAAATGTTCTCTCAGCTTAAGTGTAGTCTACTTATTGCTATGAAGCACTTTTCAAAACATAAGATATTAAATATTGAGCTCAAATTGCAGATGTAAAACTGAATTTAAAAAATCATTCCACCGAACATTATCATTCCAATATAATTTTAAATCAAATTAAGAAAAAAAAAATACAATTTGTGCAGCAAGCTTTCAACAGGCATAAACCACTAAAGAAAAAAAAACTATATTCAGAAACAAGGAACACAGAAATAAGGTGGTGTAATAATGGAAACTAATTAATTAGTTCTTTATTTTCTTGTTAATAAACAACCCTAGACAATCCATGTCGCATGGGTCATTATTTCAGAAATACTTCCTTACCTAACCAGAGAACAAAATGATCAAGGACAAAAAACAAAACAAGAAACCCCAGTATGAGCGGGAACAACTTCTGATTTCCTGCTGGCATAACCATGGCTGACTACTCTGTGGTAACCAATGCTGGGAGCGGTTTACCTGGCCTCTGCAGGACTACACTGGGACTGATCTTTTGAACCCTGGAGGGGTTATGTGTCTGCCTGAGAGCACTGAAGCAACCTCAAATTTGCCAAATTTCATTCCCACAGGAGTCATGGATCCCAGATTTTGCAATAATTCAATACATGTGAAATTGTTAAATAACAATAACAATATACTGAGTGCCAGTTTGGTCTAGTGGTTAAGGCATCAGGTTAGAAAGTAGGAGACAATGAGTTCAAATCCTGCTTTAGACATTGAAAGCCAGCTGAGCCAGTCACTTTCTCTCAACCCAAACCATCTCATAGGAGGAGGACGGTGTGTTGGATATGTTGAATTATTTGGAAAAATAATAAAAATAGATATAAATATGTAAATAAATAAATGTTATTCTTAAACAATAACAGTAGTAAAATTTGCTCTGATTTGCAAACTGCTTGGTAAAGATTTAAAAGGAAAGACATTTTTGTCTATTAGGTGATGTTGCCATGTTATATATATATATCTTTGTTTGGCCTTAGTGTGGAAATTTCTGAGCATTAAATGGTGGCATGACTATAGATTTCTTTTGGTTTTTATTAAATTAACAAGAACAGAATCAAATCCAATGATTAGGTTGGTTAATAACAAGACTCTGAATTATTTATAAAGGTCATTATTCAAATCTTAAAGGTAACGATGTGAAGTATTATATATCAGAACATGCCCTCTAGTGGGCAACATTTATTAATACAGGACACTTTAGGAAAATTTTTAACTAAAAGTATTGATTTTACTTTACTCATTTTGCATACATATTTTGCAGAAAGATTAAAACATACAAGAAATATGGATGGTTCAATGTCTAAACCATCCACATTCATATGCTGCTTGCTGTCTGAAGATCATACAGGCAAACTTCAAATGAAGAGGCAATTTGGATCTCGTGGGATCCTCAGTATAGAATGCATTCTCTTCAAATAGTTGTCCTCTTCATCTTTGAAAAGCAACTGAAGATTTAACTCATCATAGTCACATTCTATCAGGATGCCTTCCTGTGCTTTCTGAAATGAATTGGACTTAAATGCACTATGATACCTGGGGAAAAATTCATACAGCTGATGCATACCTAAATTTGTAAAGCATGAACTGATGAGATAAAATGGACTTAAAGGGAAAGCAGAAGTAATTTTTCACTTACAGTTGAGTCTCATGTCATTCTACTTTCTCAAAAGCAGGAAAAATGTACATTCAATCAAACCCAATGTTTCAGTCTTTATTTCCGTGTTTTAGAACTGCCTTTTAAAAACAATATCGTGTCCGATAATAATTTCCTCTAATAATTATCGGTACTTTGTTATTGTTCAAAACAATGTTCTTTAAAAATACACCAATACACAAATGACAAGAGAAGAAATCATAAACTGTAATTATGAAAACAGCATAGAATCAAGGAAAACAAACGCAGCAAAAATCCTAGTTTAAAAAAAGTATTTCTGGCATAAAAGAAAAAACAAAAGACAGATGGTGGCAGGTTATATCTTAGCAAACCTAACTCTTGCGAGCTTAATATATAAGTACAGGAGATACTGATATTTACCTTTTAGAGGAGTTAAATCAAATAATATAAAATATAAATCTTACTTGGTGGAAGAGGCTCATCAACAGTTGGGTACTGATGGTGATCAGGTCTCAGTGAAGGAAGCTGGTTGATTGGCTGAGAATTATGGAGCAAAGGGCAATCACCTATGGATAAGAAAATGCAGAAGTGCATATTCACTCAAAGTTGCCACACATTGATTGCAGATGCATTGTGATACACATATGATATGAAGGTTTGGAAATGATAAGGGTTGAAAAAAGTTTGGTGTACTAATAATCTAGAAATATTTATACAGCAGATGGGTACTGAAATATAAAAGCAAAAGAAAGATCTTTGGAGGATCGATGGGTGAAATCCCCACATATAAACCCATAACAATTTTAAATACCAGGTGGGGATATAAATGTAATCTTCCTCAATTGGCACTAACTTTTCTAAGTTAGAATTCCAGCCAGCATCACTAGTGACTCTACTGCTGAGTGTTATGTGGCTTCACATGGAGGGCACCAGCATAATAAAGGAGGATACAGCATATCTGTGATGTTTGAACATATCATACAAAAACATATATTCAAGTATAAAGGAAATAAGAGAAAATTGGAGAGCTTAGTGATTCTAATCAGCCAATCTGTACTTGAAAATTTCTGAATTTGGGGGTATTATTTTCTTCTATAATCCAGGGTTAAATTTGTCCTTTATCACCTGAGGTGTATTATTCATTAACAGAAAAAGTAGACAAAGACTCATGGAGCTGAAGAAAAATGTTTAGAAATAAGACAGAAATCTTGTGACCTGAAGCACCTGATACTCAATAATAAATGCTTAGAACATGGACTGCAAAGTGGCAACCATATATTTCTCACTTTTTACACACCATACATTTGATAGTTCATTTACTATGTAAATTATCATGAAAGCACAATAAAAAAAGAAAATTCAATACCCACACCTGCATTTAAAAGTGGGTCTTTAAATCTGATATCTTACATTAAATAGAAATTCCTCTATATACAATACAATAGCAGAGTTGGAAGATCTTCTAGTCCAACCCCCTGCTTAAGCAGGAAACCCTATACCGTTTCAGACAAATGGCTATCCAACATGATATGATATGATCTTTATTATTTCTGCCTAAGTTATGATATTCAAAGTCCTCCTCCTCCTTCAAATCTAACCTTCTCTTCTGATGCTTGGGCCTGCTACTGGAGACTCTATATTTTCTGCAGTTCCCTGTAGATTTGTTTCGGGAACTACCAATTCCTCAGGCCAATGGGCAGAGCTATCCAGCTGTTCCCTGTCCAACTCAGGGCTTTGGCCTGAGTCTGGCACTGATTCAAAAGCACTATTTTCCTCCTCTTCATCATCCTGTGAAGAAAAAACCGTGCTCTCAGAAATCTTTGCACTGTCAATGGAAGAGAACCTAGTATGGCTTGAGAATCGGTTGGCACTCTCATGGCCAGAAGTGCTGTAACAGGAAGTGCTGTAACAGGAGGTACTGTAGCAGGAAGTGCTATAACAAGAAGTGCTATAACAGGATGTGTCACACACTTCATACTCAGGGTCACCATTTGGTCTAGGGCTCAGTTCACTGCCACTTTCAGTTCTTGGCCCTTCATTATCCAATGTTTGTTCATTTAAATCAGCAAGGTGTTCAATGGACGTGCTGCACGGAACAGTTCCCCGGACAAAGTTCTCTTCTACTAAGTTTTCCTGAGGTGGTTCAGCCAACACTGTTTCAGTCTCACTAACTAAATCTTTCTCAGATACTTCCTTCACTGTCAGTTCCTCGTCATTCTCTATTACACTGCCTTGTTGTTCCTCCTCCCCTTCTCCATCATCACTACTCAACTGGGCAGAAGGCAAACTGTGCAAGAGATTGTGTATTCTTATGTAGTGTGTACGAGGAGTCTCAGGCTCCCCACAAGCAGATGCAATCACTGTTTCAAGTTCTGACACAGGCAAGGAACAAGGCCTGCTTTTCCTTTTCACCATGATCCTTAGTTGTAGCCTGCTCTCCTTTTCATCATCATTCTCATCTTGGTCCTCTTGGGCTGAAGCCCCTTCATCATTCTGATTCTTCTCTAAATCCTTGGTAGCTTGTACATCCCCACTCACCTCACCAATAGATAAGGCTTCTATGCTGATAAAGATGTCACTATCTCCCTGAGTAACAGAATTAACTTTGTTGTTTTCTCTAACTTCAGACTCTGGAGGAGTGCACGCCAGCAAATGTAGTTGTTCACTGAAATCCACAGCACTTGGGGAAGGCGTTATTTCCACTGGGATAGATTCCGAGAGATTAACTGTGTCTTCTGGTACAACATCATTCTCTCTATATCGTGCTAACTCTTCTTTGAAGGAGCAGCTCAAGGTAGGTTCTTCAGCTCCGGAGTTGCCCACACTGATGCATAGTAGTGGACGTTTATTTAGCTTTTCTGAAGCTGCACTTTCTGAGGTCTCTATACTGTTGCATGCTGAGGTATTAATGGGGCTTTCTTGAAGTTCAATTGATTCATGGTCTGCAGCAATAGAGACCTCTTCATCATCTGCTAGAAGCAAAAAGAAAAGAAATATGACATATAAGTAAAATTGGGTATAAATAATATAGCCTTACGCTTCAAAAAAACCTAAATAAATATCTACAAATATCTGTTAATTACAGCTCAGAATTAAGCTGCACCTCATATATTTTAGTAACAAGTGAATTAAATGCATTTATTAAAATAAAATAAAATAATTTGGAATATCATATATAGACCAAAATGCTTAAAATATTAAGCAAGATATTAATTTTCATTATTTAAAACTGAATCCATGATCAAGTGAATCGATTATCAAATAAGCTAAAAGCCTATATATACTCACCTTGGAATAAATCTTATTGAATACAATGGGATTTTATTCTGAGTAGATATGCATAGCATTGTACTTTGGATTTAGGAGTGCTTTCCTTTATAAAAATGTAAAAGAAGAGAGAGAAATAGATCCATGTGAAAATATCAACCTATTAAGGTTAATGAGATAATTTTACACATATCTACTCAGAAACAGAAACAGAGTTGAATGGATTTATTTTCAGCTATTTGGAATTAATTAAAAGAGAATAAAGTTCAGTATTATTCTTAAGGCAAAATGATATTTCTGTTTTCATATGAATGTATGAGAAACAGAAGCCAACAAAATCCCCAAGTTGACTCAGAATGCAATGTATATGTTTATTTTCTGAGTGTAGTCAATCTTATTACTGACTTCGCAAGACATGGTGAAATTTAAAATAAATTATGTCCCATTTTTTCCTCTTTTGCAAACAGACAAATGATTATGATTAAAATCCTGGGCCATGATTTTGCTTCTTGCTCATTCATCCATGTTCAACTATATAAATTACAGGACTGTGATCTTTTGAAAATGATTAAAATATGTTTTTCTAAATTTCCGGTAAGCATGTGTACAGTATAATTCATTTAAATAACTTCCTTTTCATATTTCTGCACAAGTAATTAATTTAAAAGCAGTTACGGCTCCCTCCCCATACCTGATCCCCATTCCAGGTTTTCAAAAAAAAAATAAAAAAAAAAATGAGATTTTTAATGAATGGCAAGAATGATATTGTCTCAGGGTCACAGGTCTACAAAATTTCTTTCAAATCATTTTTGAAAGGCACAAAACCCTAATAAATTAGAAATCTAGAAATAATTATACATATATGTAATTTATTACCATTTTATCATTTAGCATTCTCTTACTATCTTAAGACACAGAATTGAATGTGGTATCTGAATTCCATTCTTCATCCAAATGTTTCATAATGATTCCAAAACTGACATGAGCCATTGGTTCTTCCTAGTGCTACTAAAGCAACACTGGGTATATGAATGTCTATTGGAATGGTACACTGTGAACAAAATGATGGCTAAGCCATCAGGTAAGTCATGGTCAGGGGAAATGACCTTTGATGAACTCTATCAAACTTAAATTTTCTAAATTTGAAAATAGCCCTCTTTAATCTTTTGTCTGTAGAATAAGTCTAGGAGGAAGTCAAGTGGAATGACGGAGGCTTCTTAAAATTACTAAGTGAATTTCAGACTTCAGCAGACCTTTAATTTCTAGTCTCCCCTCTTCAAGTCCTGCACTCGATCTACTCTATCAACCAGCATTAGCTGGTTAAGTACAGTATTTGAAATTTTACTGTGATTGAAAATTAAAATGAAGAAAGCATTTGAAATTGTGAGGCATCATTCAAAACATCCAAAGCAGGATTAAATATAGAATGCAGCTATCAGATGTTCTGAGTTTCAGTAACATGCAGAAAACTAGGAATTTCTTATGATCTATAATGCACATTTATGAGACAAAACTTTGCTTAAAAATTGCTTCATGATTAGTTTGAAAAGCCAAACACAGCATGTCATCAAATTATGACACAGAAAACTCCCTCAGTCTCTATCATCAATTTATCTTTTCAGGCCTGAGGAAAATAAAAGAAAATCAACTTCAGTTCCACATAGCCTATCAATCTGTTGATTCATTTCTTATTTGTTTGAAGAGTAAGGAAAATTTTCCTATTCCAATTCAAGTTACATGAATCAGAATTTGTGAATAGGCTAAATAAGGCCTAAGTGAAGCCAAGCCTACTTGATAAAGAAAAATACCTTGGGAAAATAGGAGGACGAAGGTGTGTTGATATGTTCAATGCCTTTAGTAATTTGTAAAAGGAATAAAGGTGGGAAATAAACAAATAAATAAATAATACCTGGATGAATTGAAGACGTTATCTCAAATCTAAACTGTAGCTGGCCACTGACATGTTCTGTTGGTAGTCTTCGTCCCAGTGTGTAGCTAACAACCCTGTCTCTATTGGAAAAAAAGTAAATAAAAAGTATTACATTTTTATATATGGTATACTTGTTGCAACTGCTTCATATACATTATTAATTAATAATCTTCATTAGACCTATTTGTAAAAAATCTGATGAAAGGACATCATAGGGCAATTATTAATTCTCAACTGAAATCTAAGTCCTAACACTTAAGTCTCCTGAACCTGTACCCCAAAAATGCAGATAAATTTGGTCAATACTAAGAGATGTAACATCAATATTTGTGCTGACAGTGAGTTACAGAGATCCAAAAGGATGAAAGAAGTAGTTTTGCCAAACCCAACAGTCTCATCTGTAGAAACATGGTTCAAGTAATCTTATTAACAGCCTTGTACCTAACATTTTTTTAGTCCAACAACACCAGTATAATTTCATTTTCAGAATTAATAGCTTCTATTATAGAAGTAAAGCATAGGCCATATTTTATAAATTGAAAAGCATATAATATTCTATGAACCGTTACGCACGAGATTCAATTGTGACTATTAATACAATATATCAGTGTTGTATAGAAGTGCAAGCCATTATATACTGCACAGTGAGGTGTGGTAAGGCCTTGATTGCTTTGTAAATGGATGAACATAACATAAGGTATCTCTGTCCTGTATATAGAACACCTAGAAACCACAGCTATGCTTGAAACCAAATTATATACATTTCTATTAATTATAATATGTACTAAAATATGTACTAACACTAACAAAACTGAATATATTATAAATGGCTATATAGTATATATGTAGAAATCGGAGAAGAGAAAGAAATGTTTGATTATGTTGCTTTTCTTAAGTAGATTGTTAGATTTAACATTCTAATTTAAGACAAAGAGAAGATAGAGTAAAACATAATGGATTTTCTTTTCATTGACATATTTGAAAGACTAGACTGTTATCTAGGCTATCATCTACATTATCATCTGAATTTATTGAAGATTCTATAGTAAGCAGAAGATTAGATGTCTTCTATGATTAACCAGACATAGATTATTTAAATTATTTAAAATGTTTATCCAAAATAAGGCAATTATTGGGATTAAATTATGGATCCCCCCTCCCCGATGGTGTAATTGCAATGGCAACCATCCCTCTCCTTTTGATTCTTATATATTCATAAAAAAGATAAAATTATGTTGAAAAGATTTACCCTATGGCATGTCTTTCTAGTAATCGTTGTACTGGCATGGAAAGCTTTCCCAGAAAACGCTTAATGATAGGTCGACTTTTTGCAAACTTGTCCTTCACCTCTATTTCTAGGACATCAGTGGGCAGAGAAACAAAGCTGAACAGCTGGAAAAGAAATAACACACAAAGGGAAAAATTACAGATGTTTTCCCTACCTTTCCTACTAAATATCTGGATATGTATCTGATTAGCCATATCTTCAGTAATTCCCAGATGAAATAATGGAAACCCTGAAGCCCATATGTAACTCATTGTTCTCTATCAGTTATTATATGTTGCTTTTAATTTGGGAATGTGTGTGTGTGTGTGTGACACACGCTGGTAATATTTCAAATTGAAACCCTCATTTCTCACTGTTTCTGTCTGCATCAGAAGTTCTGAGATTCCAGAAACTTTTTAACTTCCTGAACTTCACTAATACTATGTACATAAATGGCAACAAATGGCAGTAGGTGATTGCTGAGGCCTGGGATGAGTCAGTTAAAAACCTGGCCATAATGCTGTAGTGGGTTCTGGATCCCACTGCAACCGCTACGCTGCAACAGGGCCCGGTGTCCACCACATGCACGCGTGCAGCATGTGCACAGTGCTCGTATGCATACTTACCGCCCACGACGCTCCGGCTGCTCGATGGAGCGTCGTGTAGGCGCCATACATTCCGTGCGCGTGCACGAAAGCTCCGATTGGCTCAAATACAGGTAAGGAGGGCGGGCAGGCAGGCCCTCTGGAGCACGGTACCGGAACAGTACCTGGTGCTCCCAGTAGGCACCCGTATGCATGTACTGGGGTGTACCGGTCGTATCCCACCACTGCTATAGTCTAAGAAAGATGTAATTGCATATGAGAAAGAAAGGCAAAGAGATGCTGCTTAGAAAACAATCATAAGAGGGGGCATAGCCCACAGCTGGAGGCTCAGAAGAGTCCCTCCCTAGTTTCTTGCTCTAAAAAGGAGAGGGCAGGAAATTTATCTTCCCAGATTTGCAAAATTTTGTTAATGTAACAATAAAGTAAACTTGGCTTATCTGGTCATGTTTCTTCTTTGATCTACTTGGTAAGGTTTTAATAAACAACAAGATTTATTGTTATGACAAGATGTGTTGGGAACAATAAAAAAAATAGGTTTTCCCTTTGTGAAATTTTTATAATTTTTATTGGAGCAGTAAAAAATGAATTATTTTCTTTATCCTTTATTAAATATTTGGTCACTGTGTTTCTCTTATTATTATAATCTTTAGCCAAAGAACCAGAAGTTTTCTCAGGCTCTTTATAGAAGTATTCGGTTGGGCTATAAGTTTCTGCAATTTTTCCAACCATGAGCACATCTTGAATATATGGGAAATGTCAAAAATGCTGTTATCACAAAATATGGTACTACTTGAGAAGGGTTGCTCAGAGATGGGAACTGATGGTCTACAAACTAAGCAAAGACTGACAAGATACTAATATTTCAACATTCATAAAAAGGAACAAACAGCTACTTCATATAGCAGAAACCCTACTCTTCCTACATGGTTGCAATTTGATGCTATCTAATTCAGAATAAATTCCTTTCTTCACTGCAGTTGTTCACTAGACTTAGGCATTATTGGCTAAGATGGATGACAACTCAATACTTCCTCACATCACATTTATAGTTGCTTATTATTCATTATTTCTGATCAAATATTCCAATTGTTTTTAGCTATTGCAATATCTCATGTTGCATATTTGGTCATTTTTAAATAATTAAGAATTATATGGCATTCTTGAGTATACACCCAAGTTTTGTTCAATGACTAATTCATGCAAAGACCTTGAGTGAGTGATGCAGATGTGAATGCTTAATTTTGACATTAAAAATACTTTATAAGGTAAGCAAATTCTTTGGTTTCTTTCTTATGCCTCTTAGATTAGACCATTATTCATCATGTTAATTTGGACTTCAGGCTTTAACTTAAAAGTTTTTAAGTGGTAAGTGTTCTAACAAGCTAGTATTTATTTTTAAAAAATAGTTTATACAGTAAAACAATGTGGTTTTTAATCAAACCATATAGCATCTGGGATGATAGGAAATAGAAACAGAAACAGCAATTTGCACTAATAAACTGGAACTCGTGAGTAAGATATAGTAATAAACTCGTGAGTAAGATATAGAAAGAGACAAGACAAGGATCCCTCTTGTCATTACTATTTGTTTTAGTTTTGGAAGTGTAGAATAGAGACATAAGATGAGATGAGAGAATTGCTGGATGGAGGATTAAAAGGGAAACATACAAATTATGAGTGTTTGAAAAGAATAGAAATATTAATGGAAAAAAGTAAGAATAGGATTATTGGGCGGTAATAAAAAATCAAACCATAAATGAGGTACAAGCCAAGTGTAAAGATTATGGGATTTAACAGAACTATATGATGTTAAAAATGTTTCCTTTCTGAAAGATTTAATTACTCTGGACTTAGACTGTGAAGTAAATTTCACTGACAAAATTCCAGTTGCATTTCAGAGATTTATCAGAGATTCATTTGTCATCCTCTAGTTTTCTATGAGGAAATATAGAATACAACAAGGTAATATTAGTACTCGTAGTTTGTGCTTCTGTACTATTTGAAAACATCAATTGTGCAAATCCCTTCTGAGACATCTCTATGTCCCTTTTTTTTCCTTCTGTGGGCTGAGATACCTTTTGCAAGATAGTTGTCTAATCTGCAGTTCTTCTTCCTGTTTCCCAAGGTCATTGCCACATATTATTTCAAAATGGCATTTCTCCAATTATACCTATTAAAAAAATTCTGAAGCCAGAACGGTATACACTTCATTTCTCCTATTTCAATAATACAGAAATATAACATGCTTGTCAAAGACATAAGTATGTGCACAGGGGAAATTTAATTGGGAAAAACATATTGGCAAATTTGGTGCCATTTCCAAAACATTTGCACCAAGAATCATTCTAACTTGATCAATCTATTTATGGATAAAGTACTTGCTAATAAAAGAAAGAAATGAATATTGATCTTATGCTTGATCTTATTGTGACTGATGTAAATTGATTTGCAACTATGCAATAGAACTATTAAAGAAATAAAACAGAAATTTCAGGCAAATTGAAGTTTCAAAAACTCATTTTCCTTTCCTGATGAATGCATACCATAAGGCAATTTCAGAATGCACACCATAAGGCAATTTCCATTAATTTTGTCAATATTCTAAAACTTCTTGCTGAAGAAATTTGTTTTGCAGCAAACAACTCTATTGTCTAAGTCTATAAAAGTGCCAACAAGGGAAGTATTCTACTTAAATATCTGTTTGATTCAATAAACACCATATATTTACGTATTAAAAATGGAATACATTTTATAACATTATATGGATTGGTTGACATTATTGTTTTGCAGGCAAGACAAATATGTATAGATACAGCTAATAAACCTTTAATGTATTCAACATTAACAGCTCCACAACTGGAATTTTAAGTCATTGTGAACCTTTATTCATAAAATTATTCTATTGATGCTACTATCAAAAGTGAGATCCTCACAAATAGTTCTTGACTTGCAATTACTTGTTGGCCATACAGATACAAAGACAGCCAAGGAAATAATTGAATTCTGAGAAATGTCAGTCAATAGGAATGCTGATTTGCCACCATCTTTTTTTTTTTTTGGAATTTTTTTTATTGTTTTAATTAAACAAAAACACACAAAAAAAGAATAATCTTTCATTATATCTTGTAGAAAGCGTATTGATTGGTTACAAATACATTCCATGCGTTTCTTCCACAATCCTTACATATACTTCATTCAAATCGAGTTGTACATTTTAAGTCAAGAAAGAAAAATTAGATATTTTACTATCCCTGTACCACAATTCTCATTTAATTACCATTATTTAAACATGTTTTTATCTAGAATTATTTGTATTTAAAGACACAACCACCTATTGGCATTCATTTGCAGTTTCTATTTCATTTTCATTTTCATTTTATACAATCACTTATATACTGTGCGTAACAAAAAAACAAAGAGAAAAAAAAAAAAAAACCCAACATAACACTTCAATCCCCCATACACCCTCGCTTCTCCCCCTCCAACTTTCATTTCACCCCTCCAGCATTCCCCTCTTCTACTTCCCTTCCCCCTCAGACATCTCCCCCTCCCTCCATCTCACCCTCCTTACATTCCCTCTCACTCCCTCTTTACTTCTCCCTCCTCTTTCCCTCTTCTCCTCGCTTTGGTGTATCCATCAGTTTGTTTTTTTTTAAAAAAAAATAAAAGAGAAAAAGAAAAAAAAAAGGAAAACGAGCCGCAGTATACAAGTGAATTCTTATTGTTCTAAGAATTGAAACTGTAATTCCACCCTCCCCCCTCCCCCCTATAATCCCCCCTCCCTAGCACCCTTACAGCTTCGCAGGTCCCATACCCGGCATAGTTCTTTAACAAGCATTTGAGTATAATAAGGCCAGCTAACTTTAAAATTAAAAAAATAAAAGAAAAGAAAAGCCAAAAAATAAAGAGAATAATAAAAAATAAAGAAGAAAAAAAAAAGCACACACACACCCAAAAAGAAAGGAGAAACAGAGAAGGGTCAATAAACCCACTACGTTAACACAGCTTCCCATTATCTGTAAATCTTAAACAATGTAGCTCATTCCAAATTTCGATTATTTTACTACTTGCAGGGTTTCAAACTGTATTAGAGCCAGGTAAGTTGATCAATTAGGATTCCCCAACTAAAAGTCTCATTGCTTTGTCTATCTATTCAAACCTTTAATTTATCTCTTTTTTATCCGAATATCCAAACCTTTCTATAAAACCATTAAACTCAAGTACTTCTTTCATTTTTCATTTCCAACACCTCCCTTTCTATCCTTACCCACCTCCACATGTAAATTTTTTACCTTCCACCCTGCCTTTATCCATGTCCATATATATATTTTATCCGCGTCCATTGCTCCTCCCATATTTACTCCTCTTTCCTGAAGACTCTCCGACCAATCTTTCTTGACCTTATATTGAAATAGCAACTCAAACAAACATCAGCTTGCATTCTAGCCCCAAGTAGTCTAATTAAGCTTTCGCTACCCTTCCCTCTCCCACGCGCCTCCCAACTCCGTTCGTCCCAGACCACAACTCAAAAAGATCGCAATCTCCGCTCTCCTCGCCTAGGAAAATAATTCATGCGCGATTTGAGTTAGAATTCAGACAAATCTTATATACAATATGTGTCCACAATCAGCAACGCTTCTTTCAGTCTCCATGTCTCATCATCAATATACCACTTTTCCATTTTATCCCAGACGGAAATCATAAAGCTTTAAGAACATCGCTTAGTCTTTATTCTTTAGTCTTCTGCCCTTCCGGAAGAGGAAAGCAACACCCTCCGCCTTGTAGCCACGTGTCTCGCTGTTTGTCTTCTCCTTCTCCTTGTCTCTCTCCAGGTCCGGATGAATCAGGAAGTCCCGCCTTCAGGGTCTCGTAGTAAAATTCTCGGGCTTCACAGACAGAATTAATGCGGTGTTTTTGGTTGCCAAATGTAACTGTAATACCAGCTGGGACTTCCCATTTGTATGGAATCTGAGAATTTCTGAGTTCTTCGGTTAAGAAAGCGTACTCTCTCCTTGTTCTTAATATTTGAAATGGTATCTCTTTAAAAACAATCAAGTCCTGCCCATCAATTCTCAACCTCTTTCCGTAAAGCCTCTGTATTATCTCATTTCTGGATTCCCTTGTAGTAAAGTATATTATTATGTCCCTCGGAAGCTGTCGCTGTTTTACTACCCACGAATTCTGGCGGTAAATTTTTTGAATCTGCCAATCAAAGTTAAATCCCGGACTTCCCACCAAGCGGCTGAAAGCCTCAAAGAAGATCTGTTTCAAATTCTCCTGTTGGTTTTCACGCAGTCCTCTAACTCTTATAGCAAAGGCAGTCTTATTATAATTTATCATGACAAGTTCTTTTTGAGCAGTTTCAATTTCCTGTTGTAACGTTTGAATTTTGGATATCAAATTAAGGTTAGTTTCTTCCAAAAGTTCCAATTTGTCCTCCGTTTCAGCAATATAATCTGTCATGACTGTCATTACTCCGATCATATCCTGCTTTGCCTGAGCAATTTTAGCATCAAATTGATCACATAAATCCGATATCAGTTGATTAATTTCCTGTCTGAAATCATTAAGCGTTTTGAGAAGAAATTCTTGTGTTAGCAAATCTCCCGTGGAGGGTGTAGGAGACAAGGGTAGCGGCTTCATAGCAGTTTTTGGAGATATGTTATTAAGGAAGCGCTTCTGTTTAGATTTGGGAGCCATTCCAGAGTAAAAATAAAAGACAAGCAATCAAGCGAGCCAAAAATCAAAGTCTCTGCTCCCCTCAGTTAATCTTTTAGCAATTAGTACGGAGAAGCCTTCAGGAGGGTAGGGCTAACTAAGTACGTCACATCAAACACAAAAGCTACGAGATCGCCATCTTGTGACGCAGCTAAAAAAGAAAGGGAGCCTTTTGCGAAGTTGAAGCTGGTATTTTAAATAGTAATGGAAGAAATTCCTCAGGAATGGTCCCCGCCCGGATTAACATTTAAATAGCTTAGCTTTGTCCTGGGGGGGGGGGGCAATCTGCCTAGGGCTGCAAAAAAGGCAGCGCGGAAAACTGGCCGGAGTAAAGGCTCAGCTAATGTTGAACCTCTTCTCCATTCACAGCAAAAAAAAAAGCTATGAATTACAAAGAGATCCTAACGACTGACCTTCTCCCTGCCCCTTTCTGCCAGAAAGGGGAGATATCTATAGATCTTATAAGATATACGAACCAGAGTCCTGGCAGGAGCTTCGTTGAGCTCCCGACGGCGGCAGGCTCCACCCCCCGAAGCCAGGGAACATCCCATTTGCAGTTTCAATAAACCTCCAATAATGTTATACCTTTATAACATATTCTAAAACAAGATAGCTAAGTAAGATATCTAAGCATTTCTCCCCCCCATAACACACCTGTATGTATCATTAAATATTATCCATTAACATTTACTGTTTATCTCACCTCTCCTCTCCATAGGCCCACACAAGATTATACCTTTGTAGCCATCTTTAAACAATGATTTATTAATAAGATTTATGTCTTTTCCCTCAATCCCAAATTAGTTAATTACGTGTTAAGAAAATAAACGTTAATCATCTAAGACTAAGGTGACCAGATTTTCAGATTGGTAAAGAGGGACACCTTTTACCGGGGGGAGGGGGGGCTTGATTAAAAATTTTATACGGAGCAACAAAAATTTTCATACAACGCAAAAATAGTATTGTAATATTTTTTTTATTTCAACATAACTACAATTTACAAATATAAATTGTAACTGTTGCCAAACATCAAAATTTTGATCACGTGACCATGAGGATGCTGCAATGGTTGCTAAGTGTGAAAATGGTCGCTAAGTGTGAAAAATGGTCATCAGTCACTTTTTTCAATGCCATTGTAACTTTGGTCACTATTCCACCTTTCTTGCCACAGTTCTTAAGTGAGTAACTGCAGCTGATAAGTTAGTAACATAAGTGAATCTGGTTTCCCCATTTGACTTTGTCAAAAGGTCACAAAAGGCAATTAAAATGACCCCAGGACACTGAAACCATCATAAATACGAATCTGTTGCCAAACATCAAAATTTTGATTGCGTGATCATGAGGATGCTGCAACGGTCTCTAAGTGTGAAAATGGTCGCTAAGTGTGAAAATGGTCGCTAAGTGTGAAAAATGGTCATTAGTCAGTTTTTTCAATGCCATTGTAACTTTGGTCACTATACCACCTTTCTTGCCACAGTTTTTAAGTGAATAACTGCAGCTGGTATTTTGTATTTTGGATAGAATCTTTTTTTAAATAGTCTAAGACAATTTAAAAAAAGAATCCACATGGAATAAATTGAAGTAAAACATTTCAAACTATTCCACACAGAAAAAATTGAAGTAAAACTATTTTTAAAAATTCTATGCACAATATATTTCAAAGTATTGTGCATAGAATTTTAAAAAATGGTTTCCCCTCAATTTATTTTGGATAGAATCTTTTTTTAAATAGTCTAAGACAATTTAAAAAAAGAATCCACACAGAATAAAACTATTTAAAAAAATCCTATGCACAATAAATAAAATATTATTTTAAAATACATTAAAAAAATAAAAGAAAAAAACCCAGCTCACTTACCAGCAGGCAGGCACTCCAAGTCAATCAAGAATGATGTAGAAGATGTTAATACAAAGAACTGAGCAAATTAAAATGGTGAAATTAGTCAGGGAAATATTTTTCAAAGAAACTTTGCCACCATTTTTTCTACACGAGCCGACCTCCAACCTCCGTGCCCTCCCCTCTGGAAAATCCAGGAAGGAACACTCGTGACTCTAACCAAGTATTTCCTGGAGCTCTATGGTACTGGGTCATCTTTTCTTATAAAAGGAAGTAAAATGGGCGGCGGGGGGGTCCGTTTTCTTGCTTTAACATTTTATCTTCAATGAAAGTACTGAGACATAGAGAGGGTTTAGACAGAGTGTCTTTTTTCTTGCCCTGGTTAGGATTTCTTAAGCAAATCCACTGGGCTTTCAACATGAAGCCAGAAAATCGGGACTTTTTAAAAACGCCCCGGGACACAGGACAAATTGTTATAAATCGCGATTGTCCCGCCAAAATCGGGACGTCTGGTCACCTTATCTAAGACAATCTAAGAGATATTAACATTTCTACTTAATAATCACCAAA
Source organism: Thamnophis sirtalis (assembly GCF_051295495.1). Classification (NCBI taxonomy): domain Eukaryota; kingdom Metazoa; phylum Chordata; class Lepidosauria; order Squamata; family Natricidae; genus Thamnophis; species Thamnophis sirtalis. The sequence continues at coordinate 74,356,139 of NW_028261384.1, read as the reverse complement.
AGCATGCATTAGCATTTCCTTATTTATATCACATCTCTTCTCCTCTGCCTCAAATTATTTATATCTTCATAACAAGATCTAGACACAAATTTGTAAGATTTGTGCATTTTTTCGCCAGATCCCAAATTACAATTTATGGCCCTGTTATTTATCCTAATTAAGGCTATCATTTCAGTATTGGTATCATAGTAAATTATATGTTAACAAATAAATATTCAAATAATAATCTAGAACAGTCTATAAAGTACTATTAATCATCAATAATTAACTAGCTTTTTTTCATCAACTAGCATTATTAACCAGTGTCTTTCCAGTAACAAAATGGACTTTTCCCTCTCACCAGCTGTTGTGTCAATTCTCTTTTCAGAACCTTTCCAGGGTTTAAGACTTCTCTCCGCACTTTGTAGCTTAAAAGATCTCTCATGTAGTTTCGTTGCTCTTAGATTGTTATCCATTATCTTATCCATTAATAAGTTCATCTATCTTCTTATCTTTGTTTTCTATATTTTCATTTGCTTCTTTAATTTCTGGGGCTCCAACCCCATCATCTTTTTTGTGATACCACACAGGGTATCCCCTTTCTTATCAAATCTCTCAAGTCCTTCTAAGATGTTTTGAAGTCAAGCCAAAATGTTTTGAATTATCAAGTTTTCTTCATCTGAGTATTGATCCATTTTTTAGAGTAAAAAGAAATATAAAAAAAAAGAGGAAATTGGTAATTTCTGCCACTCTAGCCTGTCAAATTTTTTTAAAGAGTATATCTATTTTTATTTTAAATCTTAAACACGAGTTCTTTTGTAGTTTTCAAAAAAGAAGGGTTCTTATCTTTTTCTTTCCTTTTCCAACTCTTGCCAAAATATTTTCCACAAGCACCAGCAGTACACAATTTGTGACCTTGAGTCTTTATCAGGTTTTAAAAACAAGTTCCAAACCCTTCTGTTGCAAAGTCAGTGTAGTCAAATAGAAATGAACAAAGGATACATTGTTACAACAAAAAGAAAAAAACTTCAGACTTAGACTTCCAAGTGGCAGATTCAACTATTTTTAAAAACTTTTTCCTTAAGTATCTTTAATATAATATTATAACAAGTAGAAGAATTTTATTAAAATAAAAAAAGTTTTAGTTTAAGCCAAGTAGTTTAAGTAGTAAAAAGAAATAAAGGAAAAAAGATCAGTCCATTCAACTCAAGCGGAGAAACAGGAAACGTTGCAATCACTTCAATCCACAAAACATTGTTACAGGCAAGGGTGAAAAACTTTCTAAGGCAGTCCAACAGGGATTAAATTCACCGGTTTGTTCTTAGTTAAGGGACCAATTTAGCTTAAGAAAACAGTTTCTTAGGGCAATCTTCTAAAAGAAAAGAAAAGCCTCACCAGATGGAAAACTTTCACTTCTCTTTCTTTCCGGAGCCGTCTCCAACTATGTCAGCCTGGGGGCTGCCTGTTTGCCGCCGGTTGGAAGTGCTTCCCTTGAGTCTATCAGGGACTTTGCGGTGTCCCTGTGGCCAGCAAGGTCTTGTCTTCCCAGTCACTGTCTCTTCGGGACGGTTTAGGTCCTGCTGGACCGTCCAGGGGCAAAAGTGTCATCGGTGGACTGGGACTGTCGAGTCCGCATGATGTAATGTTGCGACGTTGGCTCCTCCTCTCTCAATTTGCCATCATCTCATTGGGTACTTAGGAATCAGTGACGTGCAGTGAGGTTTATGGCTGGTAAGACAAGCGGGCAAAAGCTGCCCTGCTGCCCCGGCGCTATGTCCGACATAGAGGCGGGACGCCTCTATGTCGGACATAGCGGCAGGGCGGCTTTTGCCCACTTTCAAGAAAGCTTTCTTGAAAGCGGGCAAAAGCCACCCTGCCTCCCCGGTGCTATGTCGGACATAGCGCTCGGGCGTCCAAAAGCCCTGCCGCTATGTCCAAAAGCCCTGCCGCTATGTCCGACATAGAGGCGTCCCATAGTGCCGGAGCATCCAAAAGCCCTGCCACTATGTCCAAAAGCCCTGCCGCTATGTCCAAAAGTCCTGCCACTATGTCCGACATAAAAAAGCAGAGGTGGGTAAAACACACACACACACACACACAAATTACTTACAATAATACAATTACTTACAAATTTCATTAATTTTGAATACCTCCCCCTCCCTCCGACCCACATACCTTTTCCAGCTGTTTCACAGAGGATTTCAACTCTGCTTTTGTCTGCCATGATGAAAATATAAAAATGTAAAAGGAAAAAGGCAAGAGCTGCTGAGGTCAGGCTGGGTTAGCTGCTGCCAGAGTCCCCAATGGATGACTCTGCTTAACTGTTTAAAAAAGCCTCTAAAAAAACGCCCTCTCATCTACATAAGGAATTTTTTGACTTTTAGCTCTTGCCTAATTCTGCTAGAGTGATCATAAAGATAGACTAAATGAGGCATGTGGTTCTCCCACCTCCTTCTGTAGAGGGCACTTTTTTAGAGGCTTTTTTAAATACTTAAGCACTAAGCACAGTCATCCACTGTGGCAGCAACTACTTCAGCCTTTTTCCTTTTACATTTTTTTTTCTTTTCATGATGACAGTGGTGAGGCCCTGCCTTCCCTGCCTGCACATCACTGTTAGGAACTGAGGCTTGGCAGCACAAGGAAACAACAGCCAATCACCAGTCGTCAACAGAGAAGAGAGAAGTTCCCTGAAGATGGGCTTCAGCAGGAGTCCAAAAGCTTAGAAGAGTAAATCTCTGCTCCTAGTGACTGATCCAGATTTGATCTTGTTTAGCAACCATTTGAAATTACAGCAACATTGAAAAAAGTAATTTACAACTAGTCCTTGCACTTACTACCAGTACCAATACACCTGGAAACTGGAATGAATTTGCAACAATTACAATGTCCCGGAGTCAGGTGGTCACCATTTGGTACCTTTCCACCTAGTTTCCAAAAAATAGAGTCAATAGGAGAATCTGGATTTGCTGAAGGCTACATTATTCACTTAGCAATTGAAGTGATTTGCTTAACAACTGTGTCAGAAAATGACTTAATATTGGGTGTGGCTCACCCTTAATATTGGGTGAGAACAACATAAATTCTGTTCTCAGTTGTAGTGGTAAGTTGAGGAATACCTATCTAGAAATAGTATAGTCTCCTAATGAGAGTTGATTGATCTTAATGGCAATAGATAATTCTTAATTTAAAAAGAAAGCAATAAGTTAACCATAGTGATAAACTTGTAGTGTGAAAGAATTAGTAATTTGATCAGGCCTGGTAGGCTTGAAAAAAAAAGCCAGACATTTCTGGATTCAAATGCATACTTTATGATGATAGAAACATTTTTAAAGATCAACTGAAACAGAATTTTTCTTGCTGGGATTTATTGAAAGAAAAGAACAATGGAAGAAAAAGATCCATGGCAAAAATCATATTTTTATATTACTGCTAATATAAACTATTACTGCTAATTAAGACTAATATACATCCAAAAATGGAAGGACACTGAAATGCCCCTGACAGAGGAATGGTTGGTGACAAACAGATGAGGAAATTAACTTGTTTGATTAAAGGAAGACCAATAACTATACTTATCAATATCTGACAATCCCTTGTGGATTTTTTGCTTTAAAAAAATAGAAAAAAACTTGTGATTTATGTGTTTGAAGATTAGAAAGGATAGTTTATGGAAAGAAGGAAATTATGATGTAACCTTAGAATGAGAAGCTAAAATATAAATGTGTAACTGCTGTCAAAAAAATTGGAAACAACTTCTTTACAATCCCTTCCTTTCCTATTTTTTTAATTTTTTTGTTTCTTAATCATAATTCTTTTTTTCTTTTTTCTTTTCTATTATTAGAATTGTTTTTATCTTGTTAGAAATATTTTCAAATATTTTCTAACACATTTCTAATGATATTAATTTCTAGTTACTGTCTTAACAGTACTGTCTTTAGAATTTTGCTACTCTAAAGTTAAGATTTCACATTATTTAATGATCTTCCATTGTCTGACTTTTTAGCTTTCATAGTTTCCTCACTTTTTCTTTCTGCTGTTATTTTCCTCAATGGCATATTATTCTTGATTGATATATTTCCTTGTCCTTTTATATTGAGGTTCAAAGTCTGTGTTCAACTAGTGTCTGTATTTTATTACACAGACATTTGTATGACTCTCACATCATTATTTTTTTCTTCCTTTGAATCATGTCCAAAATTTCCTTCAATTTTCTTGGCAAGTTTTTTCAGAATGGTTTGTCATTCATAAGGCTGAGAGAAAATCACTGGCCAAGATCACTCAATTGTCTTTGTATCTAAGGCTGGAGTTAAACTCACATTCACCCAGTTTCTAGTTCAATGTCTTAAATACTACACTATTCAATTTTACTATTTTGCAAGGCACCCAGGGCACCTACAGGGAACCCAGGACAGTTTTACACCTTTTTGATACTTTTAGATACTGCTACAATGTTGCCCTGTCTGGTGAAGCAGTGATCAAAATGGGTTGGATGATAATTTGTGCCATAAACAAGTAGGGTTTATTAGCACTTACTTCACCATTTTATAGTGTTCCATAATTTGATATAGATTTCTGTTGTGACTCAGCAGAAGCTTGCTGTGAGTTGCGCCGGGATGCAGGACTAATGAGCAGCTGTTGCTCGTTAGGGTCGTCTTCTGCAGATAAAAGACAGATGGTGCCACGCCTTAGTGGCAGAAGTCAACATTCGTGCTTCGTGGTTCGTCGTATATGGTTCATCGTTTCGAGATTCAAAGAGGCACTTGGATAAGTGATTTGCTTTCTGTAAACCTGATTCAAAGAGGCACTTGGATAAGTGATTTGCTTTCTGTAAACCTGGTTTGCTGCAAGAGCTTTTTGTTTTTGCTTTTGCTGTGTAATTTTTTGCCAGAGACTTTATCTATGTTTATTTTTGGGCTCGCAGCCAGCTTGAGCCAGGACTGATAAAGATATTTCCTTTGAAGTTCTGTCTGACTGTCATTTGTGAACGAAAGAAGAGGGGGGGTCAGAACAGATTTCCATCTGCAATAAACATATTTCAGGTCAAATTTTGCAGACCTAACTGTCCTCTTTAATTTTTTTAATTTAAACCATATATTTGACACTACTAATTCATGGTCCATGTATAAAATGACCAGATTTTAAAATTGGTAATGCGGGACACCATTGACCGGGGGGGGGGAATTGAAGGGGTGCCCAATACATAGCCCAGCGTGCCTAGGTCCTTCTTCTCACCTGGCCTCATCTTCACCCTCTGGCCTCCCAAAGCCTTCCAGCCGAGCACTAGCAGGAGTCGCGGGGCGGGCTGGCCAAGCAGCCTCACACGCAGCTCGCCTCGCCGCCTGATGGAGGCTGCCCTGCTGCTGGCACTGCTGTGCCTCTGCTCTGCCGCCGAAGATGCCAGTGCCACCCCCCTTGCCAGCTCTTCCCGCCTGGATGCTCACTGCCCAGGAGCCACCCGAAGCCTTCCAGCCCACCCGAGGTGAGTCGCCCGCAGTGCAGCCGGTGGTGGGCAGGAAGGCTTTGGGTGGCTCCAGGGCGGCGGGCATCCGGGCGGAAAGAGCAGACAAGGGGGTGGCAGTGGCATCTTTGGCAGCAAAGCAGAGGCACAGTAGCGCCAGCAGCCGGGCAGCCTCCAGCCCCGCAGGCTGCCCTCCCGGCGCACAGCCACTATAGGCTAAAATCAACATATACTCCAAACCCACAGCGCTACTCCTTGGAAGTCTTCTGCTGAGACGCCCCCGAGTGGGGCGCTGAAATTTGGAGGGTGAAGGAGAAGAAGAGAAAGGTCAGCCAGGACGCAGCAGCCTCCAATTCCCAGGACCTGCACAAGGAGGCTCCGATACCTTTTCCCTGCGCCAAAAACGCTCCGGCCTCTTTCAAAGGGAGAAGCTGGCTCAGATTAGGGAAGATTAGGGCTAGACTCTGCTGAGCGCTGCTGCGTTCTGACACCTAAGAGAGGCTTGCAAACAAGCCCACGGGTCGGGAGAAGTCCTGCCGCTCCGAAACTCGTGGAGGATGCAGCTTAGCAACCCATCATCCACTGCTTGGTGTTTTGTAGTGAAAGGAAGAGAGGCCTCCGCCCCGAATGGCATACAGTTGCGTGGGGATGCAGGCCTCTCCTGGCTCTCGTGTAGGAGGTTTGGGGAGGCCAGCCCTCTCTCTACACGCAAAGGAAGGTGGTTTCACATGATATTTCCCTTGCTTTAACCTCCACCCTCTCTTTCTCCAACCTTCCCGTGAACCTGGCTTCCTTCGCGGGGCCTCCAGAGATGTTTTTTTTTCTCCAGCCGGTTGCAGAACAGGCGCCGTGTCTGTTCTAAGCCCCGGCAGAGAAATTTTGTGGTGAAGAACGCGGGATGTGCAAAGCAGGACTTGAGGCTGCAGCTTCCCAGTCGGGAGAAACCTGTGCGCCTGAGTGCCTCGACCCCCAGACAGAAACACACAAACAGAAACATAAGCAGCCCCCCCCCGCAGCTGGCGATCAAGTCACGTTTCCTGGCCTTAAACCAGACCTCAAGCTGAGAACCTGAGCAGAAAAACTCCCCACCTCCCACTCCCCTCCCCACACCAAAAACTTCCCAGCCAGGAAGGCGCAACCTTGCACTATGTCTTGTCCCCCCCCGGCGCCCCCCCAATGCTCTTCACAGCAAGTCTTGTGCAAGGACAGCCCCGCAAGTGGAGCCTTTCGGTTGCTCCCTCGGTCTCTGGGTTGCAAAACGACTAGAGGAGAGGGAACCATCCTGCAATTCCTTGGCGGCGGCGGTGGCAGTGGCTGCCACGAGACCTCCTCCTCCTCAGCCACCGCCATCTTGGCTCACCCCTCCCTCCCAACCCCCTTCCTCTGGCTTCTCTCAGGCCCCACCCTGCTCTTCTCTTGCCCTCGCACAGCAGGTCCTGGCAGTACCACCAACACCCTTTTGTCCACTCACCCATGGCAAGCGCTTAGAATTTCTCCCGTCCACCCATCCAGGGGGCTCTCACCCTTTGTTAACTCTCTGAAGAGGGAACGGTGGGAATGAATTCCATTTGGAAGCGCAGGAACTTGATTCGACGTAGGAGAATTCACCACACCCCTTCCAGGACCGTACAGCAGCAATCAAGCAAACAAAGGGGACGCTTCGTGGGGGCGGGGTGGGTGGGAAAAGAGCCGGAGAGGCCCGCCAGCCAATAGGGATGCAAAAGGGGAAGGGTGTGGCCCCGAGCAACCAGCCAATGGGAGGGAGCAGCTCAGGCGGCCTCTAATGGAAACTCTCAGCTAGCATAGTGAGAAGTCACTGGTGGATTTCTCAAAATCTTTGGAGTGAAACTGAGATACTACTTGTCGTGTATTCTTTCCAAAAATTGGGACTTTTTAAAAACGCCGCGGGATGCGGGACAAATTGTGAGAAATTGGCACTGTCACCTTATCATGCAGTAGTGAAATTAAATTTTGGTTTGCTACTGGTTCTGTGGCATGGCTTGGTGGACATGGCAGGGGAAGGATACTGCGAAATTCTCATTCCCTTCCCACTCCTAAGGGAAGGATATTGCAAAATCTTCATTCCCATCTCACTCTGGGGCCAGCCAGAGGTGGTATTTGCCAATTCTCCAAACTACTTAAAATTTCCGCAACCAGTTCTCCAGAAACTATCAGAACCTGCTGAATTTCACATCTGGGTCCATGCCCTAGTCTATCCCTGGAAAAATCCTGCTTGAATTGGCTATAGTCTCCAATATTTTATTTTTCCTATTGCATTTGATGCTGATGATATTCATTTGTAGAATCTGTATTTATGTTAATTGAAGCAGCTTTTGACAATGAACAAAGAATTATAAGTTCTTGTGGGGGAGGGGGAAAGTAGCACCACCTACCGGAATAAAAGGCGATATGACTGCCAGTTATGCCTTTATAGAAGACGTGCTAAGCCATATTGCTTCAAGTGCAAGAGAATAATTGACAGATCATGCCTTTCAAGATTATTTGCTTGACAAAAATATTGTTTCCATATAGATCTAAGCAGACTTTCTTGTGAACAGCAGCTAAGAAACAGCAGGACCTTCTCTATTCTGGTTGGGAGAAGCAGTGATAGTTATCTCAGGATTTATTTCCCGATTTCTCGCAATTTGTCCCGCATCCCGCGTGTTTTAAAAAAACTCCCGATTTTTGGAAAGAATGCACGACAAATAGTATTTCAGTTTCACTCCAAAGATTTTGAGAAATCCACCGGTGACTTCTCACTATGCTAGATGGCAACTTAGGAAATAAAACTGATGGAAACCACAGATTACTAGTTACATATTCAACCTATTTGGAAAAATGACTACTGATGGCCCAGAAGTTATTCAGAAACCTTAGTAAGGACAGGAAAAGGAGTAGCAGATTAATCAACCAGTAGACCAGGTCATCTGCACTTTAAATTTCTAGGCCACCAGACTATTTGAAGAGGATCTCAGTGTTTACTTTCCAACCAAATACCAATTATCAGCAATTGTGTGGTAGAAGGAAGAACTGAATAACCTAGAATGTCAGAACCATTACCACCTCCTTTTCAAAAGATTGAACTGATTTTCATTCAGTGGTAAGTACATTATACTATATGTCCCTTGGAATAACTGCTGGAGTAAAAACACAACAGCCTCTGCAACTGACAGTGCGGAAGAACATTGTATCTATCCAAGAGATATCAGATATCTCATATTCAATTTATTTTAGAGGAATAACAGTGGTAGTCTACAGGATAAGAGAATAGAAAAGAAAACGAGTTTCCTGGTTTTATGGTAATTCTAGAACACTACTTGACTAGAAATGAGAAAAAACAGAGCAGGGAATGAAAGGCCAAGAGGTCTTGGGCTATCATGAGAAATATGTAGCAGCTCACTGGGACCATGAAAAAGCTGATTTCATGAAGGTCTAGAAGAAATTGAAGGATGACAAGATTCAGAATTGATCTTAAATAAGACAATCTTCAAGGACAACTGAGCCTGGAACTACCCAACTACCTTTGTGAATCTGAAATTGAAGCAGAAAATGGATTCAGTTCCAATCCTGAATTTACAATGAGATGTCTGGAATTGAGAATGATGCCTGATGTCATAAATTAATTAATGTTCCCTTCAACATTAAATCTGTTTTGAAAAGGATCTAACAAAGACAGGATTATAGGGATTGATAAACACAACAATGACAGAACCACCACCAGCAGTCTTGAGTGATAACAAGGTGAGGGATTTAGGGCTGTAGGGAGTTAGTACAAAGGAATAATTGGGCTTGCATTTTTCCTTTTCATCTTCTCCCCCTCCCTTTTTTAAAAAAATAAATAAAACAATAGTCTTCTTAGAAGGTTCTGATCATTATTGTGAGCAATTTCCTTGGTGTCAGTGATGGCTTGGTCAATTTCCTCTAATAAGTGAGGATCTGAAATAACTTTGAGAATGTGTGAGCCTCCTGACAAATGTTGCAATATGGTAAAAATTTGGAAGATAATGAGTGAACTATACAACTACAGAATATACTGCTCTTCGAGTGGCTAACCACTAAATGAACAATAGCAATGCAGTTCTTAATAGAGAATAGCTAGGTACTGAAAAGTCTGATCAGTGGCATTTTTGAAGACTAAAAAGACAAATCAGAAATACAGGACAAACGTTCTTGGTATCTTCAACATGGAGTCTCTAAGATCAAACTCAATTTAGTTTACAGAAAAGGGATAAGAAATACAGTGCAAAGAAAATCTCATTTGACTTAATGTGTCCAAATGTGGTTAAGAGTTCACATCCAAGCCTTCATTGTGGTGATAAAAGAAGTGGAATGTCTATGATTGTTCGCTATTATTGAATCCATTGATTACTGTTGCTTGAAAAATTTGAGGAATCTAAAAATAAAATGTTTATATTCCTCCAATTCCTTTAGATGTACAATACATTTTAGATGTCCAATCCTTCTCATGTTTGATAAGATTTGACATTTGCCAGGCAAGCTCAACAGTGATGACAGATGTATCATCTTGCTACATTATTTGGGATAGTTTGGGGCCTGTGTATCCTGAGTGATTTGCAATGTAAGCTCTGCCAGTTAGATCCTTGTCTCATTTGATAACTGAATATTTCCAGAAAGAGAATATGTATGAATGGTGTTTACTACATTCTTGGGTGAAGAAATTATGTGCTCCTTCCTCAAGAACAATTGTTTGATCTGGCTATTTTGGACAATTACTAGCCTGACTTCTACATTCTGTTTTTAGGAAGGGTAGAAGTTTAGCTGTTGAAGATCCTGGAGAAAGTAATTATCTGTACTCTTTTCAGTCTGGTTGAAGCTTGACTATGAGGCTGAGCTAACATTGATTGGTAATGACTCATAGCAAGAATAGGGTAATGGGAACATGATCCTATTGGTCTTCTCAGTGCCATTTGATATCATTAATCATGTATTAAGTGTTATAAAAGGTTGGGAATGAACAACACAATTTTGCAATATATCTATTCCTTTCTAACCAATTAACAAGGAGTGAGAGTTCATGCAAATGGGTTCTCTGAAGTGAATTTAGTCTCTTCTCTATATTATTTAACATCTACACGAAACCATTGGGAAAATCATCCATTTGCATAGGCAGGTCTTGTGGCCCAGCAGGATCCGGTTGAACTGCTGATGGACTCGGATAGCGAGGAACCATATGAGTCTGCCCTGGATGATGTGGAGGACCCTGAGCAGGGTTCAGACTCACAGCAGGGACCAGAGAGGCTGGGAGGTGCCTGAGGCATGGAGCAGTAGGGAGGATCAAAAGCAATTTGTCCCTGATGCTAGATTGAGAAGGGCTGAGAAACGGAAGCAGCAACTGCATAGGCAGACTCACAGATGATTAAGCACAGGAGGTTGTTGATTGGCCCTTCCCAAGAGAGATTATAGGTGAAGCGTTGGGAGGGGACATTTGCAGGAAACAACTGTTCGAATTAGTAGTTAAGAAAATCTATCTGTGAATTCTAGTCGTGTCTGTTCATTTGGACTATCTGTGTTGCTTCGTTTGAATTATCTGGGTTGCTGGAGAGTTACTCTATTGAACATGAGTTGCCTGGGCCCTCAGCCAAAGGATTCGTTATCTCAGTAATTGAACAGTGGCAAACAGCCAAGACAGTGTTCTGATTTATTCACAGGCCGGTGGTGCGGTGTTACTGCAGGCTCATGCCCCTAGTGGCACCCTTTTCCCTTACGCTTTCTTCTCATGGAAACTCAATCCTTCTGAGTGCAATTACACCATCTGGGAGAAGGAATTGCTGGCCATTAAGGTGGCTTTTGAGGCCTGGAGGCATCAGCTGGAGGGGGCCAGGCATCAAGTCGAGGTCCGGATGGACCATAGGAATCTAGAGTTCCTGAAAACGGCGCGCAAGTTGAACTAGCACTAGATCCGGTGGTCCCTGTTCTTTGCCCGGTTCAACTTCTGAGTGACCTACACCCCAAGTGCACGCAACCAAAGGGTGGATGCCCTGTCCAGGAAACCTGAGTACTCTTGCACCACAGAGCCGCTTCCAACCCAGACAGTTTTGCCCGTCGAATCTTTTGCTGCAGTTCACAAGCCCATGGACTTATGGCCTCAGATACGGGACGTGCAGTGGTATGACAAGTGGGTGGAGCAACGGAGGGCAGAGGTAGGGCCGGTCTCCCCATGGACCTTTGATGATGACTTCTTGAGGTACCGGGACAGGCTCTATGTGCCTGCGGGGCCCCTCCGGGGACTTATTCTCTCCCAGTGCCATGACAATCCGGCGGCGGGACATTTTGGCCTTTTCAAGACTTTGAACCTGGTCTCCCGTACTTTCTGGTGGCCCCGCTTACGACACGATGTACAGACACACATCACCTCTTGTGTACAGTGTCAGCAGGCCAAGTCAGCAACGGGAGCTCCTCCAGGGCTGCTTCAGCCATTGCCGACCCCGGACAGACCCTGGGGAGCCGTGTCCATGGACTTTCTGCTGGAATTGCCTGTGTCTTCGGGGTTTACCACAGTTCTCGTGGTGGTGGACATGCTCATGAAGATGGCACATTTGATTCCGTGTCGGAGATTTCCGACAGCCCACACCACTGCCCGCATATTCATCCAGCACGTCTTCCGGCTGCACGGCCTATCCAATCAGGTCATGTCGGACCATGGGATGCAGTTCACGGCCCAGTTCTCGACTGATGGAGGCTCTGGACATCCAGATTTGTTTGTCCTCGGCACCCCATCCTGAAACGAATGAGGGGATGGAGAAGGTGATCGGGATCTTGGAGCAGTACCTGTGCTGCTTCGTGAATCAGCAGCAGAACAACTGGGTGGACTACCTGGCCATGGTGGAGTTTGCATTTAACAACTTGCAGCACACCTCCACGCGGATGATGCCTTTCCTGGCTAATGTCGGGTATCACCCTCACTTCTTTCCTCTTACCCCAGTTGACTCCCTGGTCCCCGCAGCACAGGACTTCCTCTCAGAGCTCCAGGCGGTCCACTAAGTGGTGCGCCGCTATCTGACTCAAGCCAAAGAGGATGGAAGACAGATCTCGGCATGCGGTGCCAGAGTTGGCTGTGGGAGATCGCGTGTGGCTGTCCACGTGACATCTTCCGTCCCATCGGCCAGCTAAGAAATTGGACCACTGTTACCTTGGGCCGTTCCTGGTGGAGGCCATCATCAACCCGGTGGCCTATCGCCTGACCTTGCCATGCTTGATGCGAGTGCACCTGATGTTCCATCGCTCGCTCCTGGTCCCTGAGCGGTCTCTCCGCCCACCTTGTTCTCTCCGCCCACCTTCTCTGCCCCAGCCATCACCATGTGAGGCGGAGAAGCAGCTTACGCACAAAGTGGCCCGGATCCGGGACTCGAGATGGCTAAAGGGACAATTCCAGTACTTGGTGGACTGGAAGGACGATGGGCTGGACGGGGGGATGGATGTGCACGCCCCCTCTTTGGTGCGGGTCTACCATGCACAATGTCCCTTGATGCCGCATCCTGAGCATCAGACCCGGGGGAAGGGCCCTGTGGTTAGGGATAGTGTTATGCCCCAGCAGGATCCTGTTGAGCTGCTGATGGACTCGGAGAGCGAGGACACATATGAGTCTGCCCTGGACGATGTGGAGAACCCTGGGCAGGGTTCAGACTCAGAGCAGGGACCAGAGAGGCTGGTTGGCCTCAATGAAGCGGTGGACGTGATGAACCGGGGTCTTGAGGCCGTTAAGGACTGGATGAGAGCTAACAAACTGGTACTCAACCCAGACAAGACCGAGTGGCTGTTGTGTTTTCCTCCCAACAATTTGGCCAACATTCCATCACTCAGGCTGGGGGGTTAAAATTTATACCCCTCAGACAGGGTCCGCAACTTGGGAGTCCTCCTGGACCCACAGCTGACTTTTGACCATCATTTGTCAGCTGTGACCAGGGGGGCATTTGCCCAGGTTCGCCTGGTACGCCAGTTGCGGCCCTACCTGAATCGGGAGGCCCTCACAACAGTCACTCGAGCCCTTGTGATCTCCAGGCTGGAATACTGCAATGTGCTCTACATGGGGCTGCCCTTGAAGAGCATCCGGCGACTTCAGCTAGTCCAGAATGCGGCCGCGCGAGTGATCGTGGGCGCACCACGGTTCGCCCACATAACACCGATCCTCCGTGAGCTGCGCTGGCTACCTGTTGATCTCCGGGTGCGCTTCAAGGTGCTACTCACCATTCATAAAGCCCTCCATGGTAGTGGATCTGACTATTTGAGAGACCGCCTTCTGCCAATTTCCTCCCTTCGTCCCATCAGATCGCATAGAGTAGGCCTCCTCCGAATTCCATCCGCCAGTCAGTGCCGACTGGCGACTACGCGGAGGAGAGCCTTCTCAGTTGCAGCTCCGACGCTTTGGAACGATCTCCCCGTGGAGATTCGCACCCTCACCACCGTCCAGACCTTCCGCACAGCCCTCAAGATCTGGCTATCCCGTCAGGCCTGGGGATAAGACCCTAACCTCGCCCCACCCGAATGCTGAATGAATGTTGTGTTTTACTGGTTTATTTTTTTTATTCACATGCTTTTTTCCCCTTGTGTTTTGTCTTGCACCCCCTTCCTATTTATTGTAAGCCGCCCTGAGTCCCCTCAGGGAAAAGGGCGGCCTATAAATGTCATTTAAATGAAAAAAAAATGAAAAAATTGGCCACCAGGAGGCGCCTGAGGCATGGAGCAGTGGGGAGGATCAAAGGCAGTTTGTTCCTGATGCTAGATTGAGAAGGGCTGAGAAATGGAAGCAGCAACTCCATAGATAGACTCACAGAAGACGATTAAGCACAGGTGGTTGTTGATTGGCCCCTCCCAGGAGAGATTATAGGTGAGGTGTTGGGAGGGAACATTTGCAGGAAACAACTGTTCGAATTAGTAGTTAAGAAAATCTATCTATGTATTCTAGTTGTGTCTGTTCATTTGGACTATCTGGGTTGCTGGAGAGCTACTCTATTGAATGTGAGTTGCCTGGGCCCTTAGCCAAAGGATTAGTTATCTCAGTAATTGAACAGTGGCAAACAGCCAAGCCTGTGTTCTGGTTTATTCACAGACCGGGGGGTCAGAACAGGCAGGTATCCTCATGTGTATAATTCACTCCAGGATTGAAAGAAGATGTTCCAATATTTGAGGGGCTGCCACAGAGAGGAAGGAGTCAAGCTATTTTCCAAGGTACCTGAAGGCCAGACAAGGAATAATGGATGGAAACTGATCAGGGAGAGAATTAACCTAGAAATAAGGAGAAATTTTCTCACAGTGAGAACAATCAACCCGTTGAACAGCTTGCCTTCAGAAGTTGTGGGAGCTTCATCACTGAAAGCTCAAGAAGAGTTTGGGCTGCCAAGAAATAGTGTAGGAGGCTTTTTTAAACAGGCAGTCATTCACGGTGTGAGTGAGCTAGCTGAGGTTCAGCTAGCTAGCCGAACCTCAGCACTCGCCTTTTCCCGTTTACATTTTTTTTTCTTTTTCATGATTGACAGTGGTGAGGCTGTGCCTCCCCTGCCTCCCTTGACTGCATGTCACTGGAATCAAGATAACATGAAATATTAGTACAGCTTTATAAAACCCTAGTAAAACTACGCGTGAAATACCACAACCAATTTTGGTCACCATACTACAAAAAGATGTGGAGACTTTGGAAAAAGTTCAGAGAAGAGCAACTAAGATGATCGAAGGCCTGGAGACTAAAACATATGAAGAATAGCTGCAGGATTTTGGTTTAGTTAATCTAAAGAAAAGAAGTATTAGGAGTGTAGTAGCAGTATTCCACTACTTGAGGGGCTGCCACAAGGAAGAGGGGGTCAAATTATTCTCCAAAGCACCAGAGGGCAAGACAAGAAACAATGTTTGGAAACTAGTCAGAGAGAAAGCAACCTGGAATTAAGGAGAAACTTCCTAATAGTGAGGACAATTAACCAGTGGAACAGCTTGCCTCCAAAATCATGGGTGCTCCATCACTGGATGTTTTTAAAAGTCTAGACAGTCACTTATCTTAATTGTATAGGTTCTCCTGCTTGAGCATAGGACTGGACTAGAAGACCTCCAAAGTCCCTTCTAGCTCATTCATTCTAAATTCTACTCATTTTGCTGATATATTAAGTTCATGGATGTGACACTGGTTGCCAGTCAGTTTATGAATGCAAATCAAGATGCCAATTGGCATGGATTGAAACCTGGGTTTCTGCAATATCACCTATTACACATGGAATCTGCCTGTCCAGTGAGATCAAAGACAAAGGGGTTGCTGGGGGTTTGTATGCCAGGTAAATACTATGTAATACTACATCAAGTAAAACTATGCCAAGTAAATAAGTATTCTACTTACGCTTTTGTAAGCTGTCTAGAGTTAGCCTGAGGCAGGGACGTGCAGTCACTAGAGGCAAGGGAGGCGTAGCCTCACCAGTCTCTTCAGGAAAAAGAAAGAAATTTAAATATATTTTTTTAAATAATTAAAGCCAAGATAGTTGCTACCAGATTCCAGGTCACAGTGGCTTGGTGTCTGCTTAGTGTTAACCAAAGCAGGAGGTGAGAGAACTCGGGGCCTCTTTTCCATAAGGAATTTTTCGCCTTCTAAAAGTTAATAAAGAGTTAAAAGGCAAAGAAGTTCAGATGGAAAAGAGGCACTAATTCTCCCGCCTCCTGATTTGGAAGCAGCCAACCGTGTCTTCTTGAGCACGCTTACGTTGGGCGGGGCGTGCTTCAGAGGAGAGAGGAGTGGGCGAGAAGGAGGAGGCTGCCTCTTTGCTGCAGACCTGGGCGCTTGGCGGTTCCCGCGATGCAAAGTGCCCCACCATCCCCGATGCTGCCGCCCGCTGCCCCGGCCTGCTTCTCCAGGCTCCGCCGCTGGAAGTCCCGGATCGCCTCTGGGGGAAGGCTGGGTGAGAAGTGGAGCGAAGCGTCTCTGCGGCCTCCCGGCGCTGCCCAGAGGCTCTTGCAAGAACACGTGTCAGCGGCCGGCAGCCTGGAGCGGCCCCGGCTGTGAGACAAGGGAGCACTTAAAACAGCCGCTGCCACCGCCGCCACCACCCCTCCTTTGCCTGGTGGGGCGGTGGTGGCAGCAGCGGCAGCGGCTACTTTAAGTGCTCCCTTGTCTCACAGCCGGGGCCGCTCCAGGCCGCCGGCCGCTGACACGTGCTCCTGCAAGAGCCTCTGGGCAGCGCCGGGAGGCCGCAGAGAAGCTTCGCTCCGTTTTTCACTCAGCCTTCCCCCAGAGGTGATCCGGGACTTCCAGCAGCGGAGCTTGGAAAAGCAGCGGACGCAGGCTGGGACAGCGGGGGGGGGGGCAGCGGGGCACTTTGTATCGCGGGAACCACCAAGCGCCTTTGCTGCAGACCCAGGCGCTTGGTTGCTCCCGCGATGCAAATTCCCCCCCCCCGCCGAGGCCGACCGCTGCCCTGCTGAGCCTCACCAGGTATCAACCTCACTGCACGTCACTGGCCTGAGGTAATATGAATGGCCAATAAATTTTCAGTTTGCGCCTGTGCTGGGAAGATGGCTGCCTGAGCTTTTCGCTCCGGCTGAGAAGAGCATTCAACTGTCCTGAAATGAACCCTCCCATGCTGTTTGTCAGATCTAAGCAGTGGGGGGTCTAAGAGAAGAGCTTGGGCTGAGCCTGGGAGTGGTGAGCGAATTTAAAAAGCATTACTCACCACCGTCCAGGCCTTCCGCACAGCCCTTAAGAACTGGCTAGCCCGTCAGGCCTGGGGACAAGGATAGTTGCCCCTCCCGAATGATGAATGTATGTTGCTTATTACTTTTATTATATGTGTCTATGTCATTGTTTGTATTTCCCCTCCCTGACTTTATGTGAGCCGCCCTGACTCCCCTCAGGGAAAAGGGCGGCCTACAAATGTTAATAAACATTACAAACAAACAAACATTACCCAGGGGCTTGTCCGGAGGCTCTGAAGCGGATTCCGGCATTCCTCAGCATTCTCGGAGTTTACGAACGGCATTGCAAACGACCTTCGGCTTACTGGGCGTCTTCCCCCCCCTCGCACGGATGGCTGCTCCCAGCAAGAGTGGAGCCGAGCTGAGTTTGGGCTGTTTCCTGCCCTAGCATGGAGAGTGCTCGAGGTGTTTGGGGCGGGTGTGAGGGGGCATTATTCTTTGAACTTTGTTTAAAGGTGCTGAAGACGCTGTAGCCGGCATTGTGAGAACTAATCTGGCTTAGCTAGATTAGAGACTACTGGTATGTTGGCTGCTGCTGGCTTGCTGTTCTATGGGCTTGCCGAAGCCGCCCGGAAAACCCCCCGGCTCAGCCGCCTGGTCTATCTCATCAGCGTGGAACGGGTGAAGAGGTGGCTAGCCTGGATGGGTGGGTTAGGACTTAATGTGATCGAGTGGCCAGTTTGTAACCACCATTACAGCCCTTTTGAACTCTCCCCCCATCCAGCGCCTTTCAATCTACAATCTACAATCCATCTTATTGGGCGTGCAAGGACCCCCCGGTTTGCCCTCCTTTGTGGCTGGGGGGGGGCTTTCTTGCTTACCATCTTTACCATCTATCTTAGCTTGCTTCTCCAACTACGTTTTCACCTTTATGAACTACCCCGCTGGACTTTTACTTTTACATCACTCCCCCTGGACTGTGTCTACCACCGTGCTGTTGCCCTTTGGACTTTATATCTCTATGTATGGACTGCTCGCGTATTTTTATCACCTTTTTATACCTGCGCAAATTCTTCCTGTAAGTAGTGTGGATGTGTATGACTGTAAGCGAATGACCCCACTTTTAGACTTATGTAATTCCCTTTTTATTATATTGTTGTATTTTAAAA
Organism: Thamnophis sirtalis; assembly: GCF_051295495.1. NCBI lineage: Eukaryota > Metazoa > Chordata > Lepidosauria > Squamata > Natricidae > Thamnophis > Thamnophis sirtalis. The sequence goes on along the minus strand of NW_028261384.1, from coordinate 74,337,908 downwards.
TTTCTTCCGGGGGTGTGAGTGAGTGAGTGAGTGTTTGGGTATGTAAGTGAGACTGGGATAGGAACCGGGTTCCCCCACACTGAGTGCTTCGCAGAAGTGTGGGGGGAGCTGGACCTACTCCAATCTCAGGATGACTGATTCGAAGGGCCTGTCGGAAAACGCGGGGACTATGGGGGTGAGTGGAGGGACTACGGACACGGGAGTGGACCGGAGCATTACGGTCTTAACAGGGAGGGGCAGATATGGCGGGGACTTTAGGGCTGGCCATTACCGGGGAAGGAGGGCTCGCTACGTTACAGAGATCCCTCCTTCCGGCCCTATGAGTCCCACTCCAAGGCCAGATGGCGCGAGTAATCAGGACCCTGGTCTCAGGCTGCTGTCGCTAAATGCCAGGTCTGTAGTTCATAAGGCTCCTCTTGTTTGGGACTTAATTTTAGACGAGAGGGCAGACCTGGCATGTATTACTGAAACCTGGCTGGGCCCAGAGGGAGGAGTCCCCCTCGTAGAGATATGCCCAGAGGGCTTTCAGGTGCTCCAGCAGCCGAGGGCCCAGGGAAGGGGTGGCGGTGTGGCCATTGTTATCCGAGAGTCTCTAGCACCTCGTAGGATCCCTGCTCCGGAGCTTGTCGGGTGTGAGTCCCTGCTGGTGAAGTTGGACCTCAAGGGTCAAGTGGGTGTGCTGCTAACGTACCTGCCTCCCAACTGCGTTGCAGCAGCCCTCCCCTCACTCCTCGAGTCAATAGCCGAGCTGGCAGTTGAGTTCCCCAGACTTATGGTTCTGGGGGATTTCAACTTGCCTTCGCTCGGTGAACACTCTGATGGAGCGCAGGAGTTCATGGCTTCCATGACAACCATGGGCTTGACCCAAGTAATCCGAGGACCAACCCACTCAGCGGGTCACACGCTTGACCTCGTATTTCTCTCGGAGCAGTGGAATTGTGATCTTGGTCTGAGGGGTAGCGAGATCTTGCCCCTGTCATGGTCGGACCACTACCTATTGAGGCTTGACTTTCGGAGACCAAACCCCCACTGTAGGGAGGAGGAACCGACCAGGTGGTTCCGCCCCAGGCGCCTTATGGACCCTTTGGGGTTCCAGACGGAGCTTGGGGTTATTCCTGATACTCTCGCCCGCAGTCCGGTGGAGACTCTGGTTGCTGCCTGGAATTCGGCAGCGACGGAGTCCCTTAACCAGATTGCGCCTCTACAGCCGCTCTGAGGCAGTGGATCCCGGAGGGCTCCTTGGTTCACTGAGGAACTCCGGGAGATGAAGCGCCGGAAGAGACGCCTAGAGCACAATTGGAGGTCCAGTAAATCCAAATCGAGCCGAGCACTTTTAACAACCTGCATCAGAGAATACATTCAAGCAATCAGGACGTCTAAGAGATCACATATTGCCTCTCTGATTGCGTCCGCTGAGTCACGCCCAGCCGCCCTGTTTAGGATAACCCGTTCCCTCCTAAATAGGAGGGACACGGGTGATCCGCTGCAGGGCAGGGCTGAGGATTACGTCCAATTCCTCGCGGACAAGGTTGCTCGGTTCCGGGCGGACCTGGACTCCAATTCTGCAGAACCAGCCGAGGCACTAAGGGATAATCTGGTAAGCCATCGCTGGATTGATTTTCAAGCTGTTACCCCTGAGGACGTGGACAAGGCGATGAGAGCTGTTGGCGCCTCCACATGTGTGCTGGACCCGTGCCCCTCCTGGCTGGTTGTAAACAGCAGAGAGGTGACATGAGGCTGGATCCAGGCGGTTATTACCGCCTCCCTTCGGGAGGGGGTCTTTCCCCCCGCTTTAAAGGCGGCGGTGGTGAGACCCCTCCTGAAGAAACCATCCTTGGATCCAGCCATTTTAAACAACTATCGTCCAGTCTCCAACCTCCCCTTTGTGGGGAAGGTTGTTGAGAAGGTGGTGGCCTTTCAGCTCCAGCGATCCTTGGAGGAAGCCAGTTATCTCGATCCATTCCAGTCCGGCTTCAGACCTGGCTACAGCACAGAAACCGCTTTGGTCGCATTGACCGATGATCTCTGGAGAGCCAGGGATGGAGGCCATGCCTCCATCCTGGTGCTCCTTGACCTCTCGGCGGCTTTCGATACCATCGACCATGGTATCCTTCTGCGACGACTGCAGGAGGTGGGGGTGGGAGGCACTGTTTTACAGTGGTCCTCCTCTTACCTCTCGGACAGGTCGCAGTCGGTGTTAGTCGGAGGGCAGAGATCGACCCCTAGGCCCCTAACACATGGGGTGCCGCAGGGTTCGGTCCTGTCCCCCCTTCTTTTCAACATCTACATGAAACCGCTGGGTGAGATCATCCGACGGCACGGGATAAAATACCATCAATATGCGGACGATACACAGTTGTATCTTTCCGCCCCGTGCCAACTCAATGAAGCGATGGACGTGATGAGCCAGGGTCTTGAGGCTGTTAGAGACTGGATGGGGGTAAACAAGCTTGTGCTCAATCCAGAAAAGACCGAGTGGCTGTTGTGCTTCCCTCCCACGAATTGGCCAAGTGCTCCATCTCTCAGGCTGGGGGGTCAAATTGTACGCCCCTCAGATAGGGTTCGCAACTTGGGAGTCCTCCTGGACCCTCAGCTGACTTTTGAACACCATTTGTCAGCTGTAACCAGGGGGGCATTTGCCCAGGTTTGCCTGGTGCACCAGTTGCGTCCCTACCTGAACCGGGAGGCCCTCACAACAGTCACTCGTGCCCTTGTGACTTCTAGGCTGGAGTACTGCAATGTGCTCTACATGGGGCTGCCCTTGAAGAGTATTCGGCGACTTCAGCTGGTCCAGAATGCAGCCGCGCGAGCAATCGTGGGTGCACCTCGCTTCACCCACGTAACACCTATCCTCCGCGAGCTGCACTGGCTGCCTGTTGATCTCCGGGTGTGCTTCAAGGTGCTACTTGTCACCTACAAAGCCCGTCATGGTATTGGATCTGGGTACTTGAGAGACCGCCTACTGCCAATTACCTCCACTAGACCGATAAGATCGCATAGATTAGGCCTCCTCCGAATTCCATCAGCCAGCCAGTGTAGACTGGCAACTACCCGGAGGAGAGCCTTCTCGGTGGCTGCTCCGACCCTCTGGAACGAACTCCCCGTGGAGATCCGGACCCTCACCACCCTCCAGACCTTCCACGCCGCACTTAAAATCTGGCTATCCCGGCTGGCCTGGGGTTAAAGACTCTAACCCCTACTCGAATTGTATGACTGTTGAGTTCTTTAATGATGTAGTGCTTTTATGTTGTAAATTGTTTGTCCTCCCCCCCCCTTTTGAACTGTGATACAAATCACAGTTATACAAATAAAGTGAAACTAAACTAAACTAAACTTTACATTATGTTATGTTATTTACACACACACACACACACACACACATGTATTTTACACACATACACACACACCCCAGAATTCTGTAGATCTGACAGGTTAGTAAAGAAAAAGCCTGCAGAAAAGCCAATTCTGCCAGTTTTTTATTGGATGGACAGCCTGGGTGGCTGTTTTATTGATGTTACTCCTAGGAGTAGATGCTGAGAACAACTTTTGAAGCTTCCTCTATGTTGTATTTGTCTTGCCATGCCATGCTTAGACTCTGCAGAGATGTACTGTCTATATAAGACAATTAATTAAGCTCTGAGGGAGATGGGAAGTAAGAAATGTGGAAAATAAATATAAACAAGTACTACTACTACTACTATTGTCTACTAAAAAAACTAACATACAAACACATTTATTAAATTAACTACAGCATTTCATCTCATGGAAAATTATCATTAAAATCCATAGAAAGTAGACTTATTTATTTCTGCTCTTATTTACCCCAATAATAAAAATTACTATGATATAGGCAAAACCTCTGGGGAATAATAGTCCACTGGTTAATCGATTTAACAATTAAAAAGAATTTTGGCTATGCAACTTTGTAACAATGATCTGGTTTTCTTTTTCCAAAAAAATCACAGAGGTTGCCTGATCACATTAGGCTATGAAAATAAATTCCACACAACAAGATTCCCCACAAGTAGAAACACCTTCAGTTTTAAGTTTTAGACTTACAGTTGCAAGAAAAAGTATGTGAATCCCTTGCGATTACGTGGAGTTTTGCATGAATTGGTCATAAAATGTGCTCTGAACTTCATCTAAGTTACAACAATAGAAAAACACAGTCTGCTGAAAATAATACACAAACATTAGATGTTGCCATGGTCTATTTGAACATAACATGTAAACATTCACAGTGCAGGGAGGAAAAAGTATGTGAGCCCCTAGCCTAATGACTTCTCCAAGAGCTAATTGGAGCCAGGAGTGAGCCAACCTTGACTCCAATCAGTGTGATGATATTGGATGTGTTGCTGACAGCTGTCCTGCCCTTTAAAAACGCACACCTGTTTTGGATTTACTGGTTTCAAGAAGCACTGTCTGATGTGAACCATGCCTCGCAGAAAAGAGCTCTCAGAAGACCTACGATCAAGAATTGTTGACTTGCAGAAGCTGGAAAGGGTTACAAAAGTATCTCTAAAAGCCTTGATGTTCATGTGTCAATGGTAAGACAGACTTTCTACAAATGGAGAAAGTTTAGCACTGTTGCCAGTCTCCCTAGGTGTGGTCGTCCTGTAAAAATGACTGCAAGAGTACAGCGCAGAATGCTTCATGAGGTAAAGAAGAATCCCAGAGTGTCAGCTAACGACCTACAGAAATCTCTGGCACATGCTAAAATTTTTGTTGACACATCTACAATAAGGAAAACATTAAACAATAATAGAGTACATGAGAGGACACCATGGAGGAAGCCATTGCTATCCCAAAAAAAATATTGCAGCACGTTTGAAGTTTGCAAAAGAGCACCTGGATGTTCCACAGAACTACTGGCAAAATATACTGTGGACAGATGAAACCAAAATTGAGTTGTTTGGGAAAAACACACAACACTATGTTTGGAGAAAAAAAGGCACAGCACACCAACATCAAAACCTCATCTCCACTGTAAAACATGGCAGAGGGAGCATCATGGTTTGGGGCTGCTTTGCTGCCTCAGCGCCTGGATGGATTGTTGTCATTGATGGGAAAATGAATTCCAGGGTTTATCAAGACATTTTGCAGGAAAACGTACGACCATCTGTCCGCCAACTGAAGCTCCGCAGAGAATGGGTGATGCAACAGGACAATGACCCAAAGCAAGTAATTCAACAAAAAAATGGCTTCAACAGCACAGAATATGCCTTCTGGAGTGGCCCAGTCAGAGTCCTGACCTCAACCTGATTGAAATGCTGTGGCATGACCTTAAGAGAGTGATTCACACCAGACATCCCAAGAATGTTGCTACGCTGAAACAGTTTTGTGAAGCGGAGTGGTGATCGTTGTGCAGGTCTGATCTGCAACTACAAGAAATGTTTGGTTGAGGTTATTGCTGCCAAAGGAGGGTCAACCAGCTATTAAGTCCAACGGTTCACATACTTTTTCTTCCCTGCACTGTGAATGTTTATATGTTATGTTCAATTAAACCATGGCAACATCTAATGTTTGTGTAGTATTATTTTCAGCAGACTGTGTTTGTCTATTGTTGTGACTTAGATGAAGTTCAGAGCACATTTTATGACCAATTCATGCAAAACTCCATGTAATCCCAAGGGGTTCACATACTTTTTCTTGCAACTGTATGTAGACAAACATATCTTGCAGTGCAAAAATTGATACTAAGAAATTAAAAATAATAATCATGCAATAATTTTTAATGGAAAACTTATAATCTTATAATAAAAATAGGTTACAGACTGGCATAGGTAGTGCTCAACATATGACCAATCAGACTGTTAAAAGTTACAATGGTACTTTCAACCTGTTTCTAAAGTTCCAACAGCTAACATTCCCAGGTTATGTGACCACATTTCAGGCATTTGACAACTGGGTCATATTCATGACCGCTTGAAGTATCCCACGGTCACATGACTGCGATTCATAACATTTTTGTTGAATACCGCTAGGCAATGATAATTTGCTTTACAACCGTCACAATTTAAAGTCGTAAGAGGCATGTTCCACTACGGTCATAAACTAAGGATTACTTGTATATGAAGAAGTGCTACACTGCAAGATTAAATTCCTGGTAATAACTGATAACTAATAAAGAACTGCTTACAGATGCTTCTTTTGGCTAGTTTCCTGGCAAACAACTTTATTGACCAACTAAGTCAACAAATATTTAATAAGGAATATTAGATAATTTTATCCTATAAACTTAGCCAATGAACAGAAAGAAGTAATTTCCATCCCATCTGCAACAAGTGTATGTACTTAGGAAATGAATTTAGAAACAAATCCTTTTCATATTGTCAGAGACAACATTTGAAGATACTTAAAGTTACCCTATGCTGAACTAGTAGATCTGGGTGGGTGGGAGGTATAGTATTAATCAATTTCTGCTGCAAACATTCAGTTGAACTGAGGAAGACCTTTAATTACAGTAGAATTAAACTACTGAATTGGGGACTGGGAATTTACTTTGAATTTAGCAGATTATGCTCCAAATCTGAACTCCCAAATGAGAAACATGTAGGGTGATGAATGAAATGTGAAATAGAATCTGGGACACAGAAAGGATATCAGAATAACCTCCTACAAAAACTCCTGACTGTGTCACTGCCTAATTGATTCCAATTTATACAGCTCTTTGCAATTTCCAGCTTTATCGGATTGTTTGAAATTACTTATTGACAATTTAATTCTTTGTATTCATATATTCCAAACTGAATCTATCTGGCATAAATAGATTTTTGTTTCTTCTCCCTGTATTATTTGACTATCTTATCTACTATATACTTATTCAAATATTCAATAACCATCTATACAGGAGCTACTATTTCCATCTGTTCTGCTCCATTCATTCACCCTCATCTGCACAACATTCTAAAAGGAAGCACCATGAAGTGTCATAGTCCAATGTTCTTCTGACATTTGAGTACATTCCATATGCTCTTAGGTGTAAGGACAATGCATTTGGGACTTTGCAAATTATTCAATTATATTTATGTTACCTTGTCACCACCAAAACATGTTACTTATTTTTTTTTCTTTTGTTCCCAGTTGTTTGTTTTTTTTGTACATAATAAAGACACTCAACCAGCCTCTAATTATGTTCTTGTAATGCCAGCCTCTGCCTTTATTTAATAATTATTTAATAATTACCAGCTTTACCAATAACCATTTTGTCACACAAAGTGCACAAAATACTTAACATTTGATTTAACAACAAATTAAGCCATAATGAATGAAATTTAAGGAGTACAGAGTATCTATATCTGTCCTTGCTGGCACCTACTTAAATAAATAGAAATAGAAAATTATGTAACTTTCACAAAGAAAGAAACATTATGTAACTTTCACAAAGCATAGCTTATGAGAAAGCATACTCTCCTTCAACTAGTTTAGTTGGATATTGGATACTGAAATTTTCCTGGAAGAGAGGAGATCTTGAGATAATCCATGTGTATTCCAGACAGCCACTCTTCATGTATATGAATTTGGCATAAGTTCTTGTTCTTGACTTGCTCTTTTAAATGGTTATTTAATTGCTAGACATGTGCCATTAGGGTAGTTAGCAAAAATAATGATCTTGGTTTCAGAGTACTTAATTTCTAGCTGTTATTTTTAGAATGCTTAGCCAAAGCAACTGGTTCAGGACAATTATGTTGGATAAAGCAGCATGACACCATCCGCATATAGAAGAGCAGAAATCCCTTTTTTCCTCTATTTTGACAGATGAAGAGATGGGCTATTCTATTTGTCTATAAGGGTTAATTTCTTTGGTCCAGTGTCCTTGGATATTATATCATACATAAGAAAAAATAATCAATTGAAGAAGAGTTCAATTTGTTTCATAGTTTGGATCCAAAGATGAAATCAAAAGCATATCTAAATGTTGTGTGTGTGGAGTGATATGTGAGTTCTAGAGGACTAATTTTTAACTAAATATTGTATTTTTATAGGGGAAAATGGAAAGAGTGAGTTACCTTGAAAATGGACGGTTTCTAAAAAAATAAAATGAATATATAAAACACTAAAAATAAGTCTTTTCTTTCTATGGAAGAAAAGATCAGCAGCCTATGTCAGCAAGAAAAATCTTGCCTCTTTTCTCTCTCTCTAGGCATCCTTATTTCTTTCTTGGCCATGCCTTACCTCTCCTTGCCAGATGGGATTGACAGTGTTACACATAATCTTGGATCTTTTTTCCTGTCCATGGTGTGGAAGAGCTGGGAAGATGCTATGCTTTCCAGGCTGGATTGAAATTTTAAGGTAAGGATCCGGATTGAAGAACATGCCTTTCTTCAAACCAAAAGCTTGGAAATCTGCAAAAATGTTAGATATCCATATTAGCATTATTTATATTCTGTTAAACTATTATTAATATTTTTTCAATTAAATTTCTTAACTGTGTATTAAATAAAATAAATATAAATGGTCCATGTTTAGTGACATAATTGGGATTGGCAACTCAGTTATTAAGCAAAGCAGTCACTAAGTGAAACCACGACTGTGCTTATGATCTTATTTCAGCTTTCCTTTGCTGTGTAGATTTACAAAGATTTTAAATCTGAGGATTGATCATAAAATTACTTTTTCACCATTGTTGCTAGATGAAGACTTTCTCACAGAATAGAATAGAATAGAATAGAATAGAATAGAATAGGAGAGGAGAGGAGAGGAGAGGAGAGGAGAGAATTCTTTATTGGCCAAGTGTGATTGAACACACAAGGAATTTATCTCGTGCATAAGATCTTACTGGGAAGACAAATAGCAAAATAATATAATCATGATATCAATAAGAGAAGGTAGTAGAAATGAGAAGGATAATAGTAATACAGCCTTACTAAATGAGAAATATCCTGAGATAAGACAGTGCTGTGGGAATTATGTGTTTAGCAGAATGACAGCACAGGAAAAAATTGTCTGTGTATAGTTGTTTTGGTATGCATCCTGAAGGGAGGAGATGAAACAGTTTATGTCTAGGATGTGAGGGGTCTGTAGACATTTTGTCAGCCCTCTTCCTAACTCACGCAGTATATATAGGTCCTCAATGGAAGGCAGGCTGCTTGAAATCATTTTTTCTGCAGTCCTAACTTTTCACTGAAGTTTGTACCTGTCCTGTTTAATTGTTGTACCAAACCAGACAGTTATAGAAGAACAAATGACACTCAATAATTTCTCTGTAGAACTGTATCAACAACTTTGATAACTAAATAAGATTCAAATTAAGTTTTGATTATTGCTCTGAGATGTAACTGAGTAAAAGCACATTAAAAATCATTGTAGCATTCACAATATACTCAATCAGGGCAAATGGTATGATGAAAATATACGGGGGCAAAGATGCTGCAAATGCTGAAAGAATAAAAAGAATTTGGCAGCTATGGATGAAACAATGTAAGTAAATAGAAAAAAAATTATGTTCAGTAATACAAATCCAGAATTTAAAAAAATATTTTGAGAAACTGAATCCTGAAGAATCTAGAAAAAGTCTTCCATTACTTCTTGAATAGCTTATAGAAAGGAGACAAGAATGAAAAATGGATGCTCCTTTCCCAATCCTGAGGCTCTGGACTGGCTAAACTTCATTATGGCTAGTAGAAGAATATAAATAGGAGAATGAACATGAGGCACTTTAGATATCCATGATGGGATCCCAATCATGATAAGTAAAGTTGCCAGATACTCCTGCTATAGATTGAAACATTTGTATAACCAATATACAAAGAAGTGCAATGCTGTCCACTTCTAAAATACATTACTTGGGTTTATATGAATCAAAGAGGAAGAAGGCACCTGTTAAAATTCTCTATGAATATTTTTCAGTGCAATTTATTGATGAAGAGAATTATTACAGGTATATTATACATCATTTCTGGTTGTTTATAAATCATAGGCCTCTGCACAACTGGTATATATCTATCTGTTTGAAAATGACAGTCAATTTTTCTCAAACAACTGAGAGCATAAGAAATGGATGAAAATTATTTTTCACATTTAAAAACTAGCATGACTAGCACATTACATAACACAGATCAATTTTTGCAGGTTAATCTATTAAAAGGCAGAGATACAATAACAATTGACACACACAGAAACACACATAGGTAGGTATTATGCATGTACGTTTATTTGGAGATAGAGCAGGTTACTGTTTTCTAATATAATTGTATATAGCAGAATGGGGACAGTGCCATAATTCAGGAAAATAACTTTTAGACAGACACAAAAACTCTGAGACTACAACCCCCGCTATTTCTAATCAGCATATCTATTCCAGATGTTGTTCAACATACACGACAATTCCAAATAGATGAAGCTGGGGTTTATATAGACTAATTAAATTGTATGAAGGGAGATAATTCTAAAGAATAGTATATGATAATTAACTATAAAATATGTAGAACAACGACTGATACAAATAGCATTATTTTATTAAAGATTTCAGTAATATTTTTGTCATAACACTTAACGGTTTACAAATCTGTTCTAATATAAATAATCACAGAGCAAAATCCCTCTCTTTTGTTGTCACCTATCTATGAAGAAGAGAGCACATGAAGTTTACAATGTAACAACCTTAATTACTAAAATAAGAGAAATGTCTTCAATATACAAATATACTTCTTTGGGGAAAGTGAACAACAATTAACCTTGTGATCCTGGTGATATTTCACTTATTATTAAAAAGAAGGAAATATTTTAATGTTTTAATGCTATTACTAACACATATGGCTGTTTTTAACTGTTTTCAGAAATAATAAAACAATTATAATTAAGTCATTGTTAAGCCAGGAAAAAAAATGGTGAGAAGAATGAAGGCACATATGTTTGGATCTTTAAAGTTATTTTCAAAACCTGCTTTCCAAGAAGATGCAGCAATGTATTATCAAGAAGGCCAGGAAACACTCTGGCTTCCCTGAAAGACAGCATATCCACCACCAGCATTTTTTGCTCTACAAAAGTTCAGCTAGAAATGAGACTTCACTAGACAGATAAAAAAATTACGGAAAGATAGGATGTGTTTCTTAACAGACAAAATCTGATGTGATGGAAAGTAGGAAAACCACCATCTTAGACCAATCTCCCTAACAGATTTGCTGTGGAGTAAAAAAAAAAAAAAGGGGGGGGGAGCTCCATCTGCAATACAAATATATTAAACAATGAGCCCTATTTTAAAAGTTATAGAAAAGCCAATGAACAGATTTTAATATGACAAGGCTTTTCTTGAGCCATAAATGTTTTGTCTAACAACTTGAATTTCTTATTATTTATCATTTATTATAATAATTATTTTCTACTCTTCCAAATCTTTTAAAGTCACTATTATTGGCTCCTGATCAGTTAAAAGGGAATGTTTTTCAATAATTTAAATCTACCATAATGCTTTACCTAATGATATCTCAAAGAATACAATACAGTTTATTGTATTTGTTCATTTTTAGGATGCCTATAAGCACATGTCTTTAGTATTTTATTTGATAGTTTCCAAGACAGTGATAAATGAATTAATATTAGAGCAAGTTGACTCAAATAGAAGATTGGTACAATAAAGAATAAAATAAAATATCTAAACTATGGTCCAGGGAGGTTGACTGGTAAGAACAGATACTGCTGTACGCTGAAAAAATATTGGCAGCAGCATGATTTTAAAATTCTAATATGCACTAACTATGCCTCTTCCCTTCTCCTTAGAAGACAATGATTTATTAAGAAACCTGAAAGAGATGCCCAAACCTCATAACTGCCACGCAAAACTGAACAAAGCTTATCTTACTAAACTTGATGAGAAATATTAAAATATTTCCTCTTCTTATATATATCTGAGATATTACCAGGACCCCAAGTTTAATTTATTGTCTATCTTTGCACAGAACTACTTTACATCTTGAAGACTTTCCCTGGATTTTTTAAAAATAACTTTCCTTTTATGTTAGTAAATAACGTTGTTACAGTGTAAACTAATCATTCTGTAAGGTGCTCATCAGATATCTTACTCTAGATGCTTTCTTATTCGTAAATAGTGGCAATAAAAGAGAGGGGTTTACTCTTGAAATATTGTATTGCTATTAGTCCCATTTTATTGAGCATAGGTGTCAAAAAAATTCACTGGAACTTTTAATAAGATAATGTTAGAGAAAAAACATACCTGAAAGGGAGAAACTGATCAGCCTTCTGCTTCCATGCCCTTGGCCTGAATCTTCACTAGTGATGTTTTTAAAAATCTGTAATGAAGAGAAAGATATCAAAAGCATCGACACTTTTTGTAGAGTATTATTGGCTAACAACTTAATCCAAGAAGTACAATCAAGGAGAAATCTATGATAAGCATTCATTAAACAACTATTTATTAAAACACTTCTGATAAATCCATGCTTTCAATGTAAAGAGGCCACAGGGGAGCTTCATCCCATAGAAATTTGGAAGGCATGATAAAGAATTACTATAATTTTATGCTTTTGGAGAAGGAACTTTCTCTTGTATTTACAAATCACAATTACTTATTACAATAGGTTAAATGACTACCATACAGGTGAGGATTTTGTACTCATTACTAGGCGTGAAAAAAATGAAATGAAATGAAATATAATCTCTTGTATGGCAGTGAAACATCTAATTCACGTATTTCACCATAAAGTCTAAAATGAGGTTTACTGCACCCAGTTGCATATTCTGAATAATTTTTCTTATTATTTGTGCATAAAGCACCAGATGTACACAGTTTTAGCTGTCCAGCTTCTGATGATCTGAACAGGAAAGTTATAGGTAATTCCAACAAAAGCATATCTCCAGCCTCAGATGTCATCAATTTAATAGGCAACTTTCAGGAGGGGAAATGTAAGGCATTCAGTCAAACCAGCAATCTAATTGCACATTACCTATTAGGATAGTGTGCCAGATTTCACTGGATTTGCTTTGCTTGACTCAATTTGTATCACATGTTGCTATTATTTGTTCTCAACAGACCTCCTTGTATAGGCATTTTCTTCTGTATTTTTTTCCCAATGAAGTACAAATAAGCCCATCAAAATCAGCACTGGAAAAAATGGTTTCTATATGGGGTTTCTTCAGGGCTAAATAATTTATAAAATAAGGAGGAGGAGCAAGCAGTACCTTTTTGAACTAGCTTTTTATTTAAAGGAATAAAGGAATAAGCTACCACTCACAAAAGCTTCTGTCTTTTAATAATACTACCAGATTCCTTCTGATTATTATTATTTTTTGCCACCACAGTCTAAGAATGTTATGCTCCTATAATGTTTATAAATTACTATTTTTGCCATACTTTATCTTACAATGATGTCCACTCTAAATAGGTATCAAGTTGGACTATGTTGTACTATAACCAAGGATTTTTTCTCATATTCTTTGCAAGGCCAATGACAATTATCACAGGTTTTGTGTCAACCACATTTTTTACTTCTTGGCACTGAAGAATTTCAGGAGGTGGCAGCATTTCTTCTCGACAGGGTCAACCCCAATTTGTATTTTAGGAGGGAATTCCACAAAATTTCATCTGGGATTTCTAGGCTTATCATCTTGACTGAGTAATGGTGGGTGGGTGGGGGAGAGAATCATGGAAAAGGATAGTGACAAATACTTTAATTATGCTGATAAGAAAACCACATGAACAAGTTTTGTATTTTAAAATGGTATTCTACAACATAAAAAATAAAGAGATCTTTTTTCTAGAGCAATTCTGCATTAATAATCTGACAGAAATATTGTTCAGTGTTGGGAAAGGAAGACAACACACTTTGGTTTGAAGTCAAAATAAGATTTGAAACTAATAATACCCAGAATTATCTTTCATTCATACCTTCAGTAATACATATATTATGTTGTATGGTTTATTAATATTTATATTATATGTTGTGAGGATTTGTTACATTTATTCTTTATAGGTATTGTTTATGTATTTATTATTTCAATTTCCTTACAAATGAAATTTTGTTTTGCTAGGGCATCTGACGGATGGGTATTCTGATGTGAAATTTGCAATTCTGAAAATAACTTCTTCAAACTATCTGGAAGGATTTTACAGCAGGCTTTTAAAAAGACTGATGCATCTTGAAGTTTCATATATGAGATTAAGGTACAGATCCACTCTGTAGCAATCTCACCATCAGTTATAAATCTATTTTGTACTTCTAAATGCAATCTGTATTATAGCTGACATTCACAGTAGAGAAATCTTAGGAACATGATTGTTGCCTTATAAACACAGCACCATTCAGATTACACACAGGGGAGGGCATAAATTCAAGAGAAAATAATTACCATATTTTTTTACTATAAGACACACCGGACTATAAGATGCACCTTAGTTTTTGGGGAGAAAAATAAGAAAATATTCTCTCCCAAAGATTGGCTAATTATTGCATCTCTCAGTCTGGGGGGTGAAATTATACGCCCCTCAGAGAGGGTTTGCAATTTGGGAGTCCTCCTGGATCCACAGCTGACTTTAGATCACCAGTTATCAGCTGTGACCAGGGGGGTCTTTGCCCAGGTTTGCCTGGTGCACCAATTGAGACCCTATCTGGACAGGGAGGCACTTCAGATAGTCACTCACGCCCTCGTGACCTCAAGACTGGACTACTGTAATGCGCTTTACATGGGGCTGCCCTTGAAAAGTGTTCGAAGACTTCAGCTAGTCCAGAATGCGGCCGCGCAAGCGATTGTGGGTGCACCTAGGTACACCCACGTTACACCTATCCTCCGCGAGCTGCACTGGCTGCCCATTGGTCTCCGGACTCGCTTCAAGGTGCTAGTTGTTACTTATAAAGCCCTACATGGCATCGGACCTGGGTACCTGAGAGACCGCCTCCTGCCAATTACCTCCCAAAGACCAATTCGATTGCACAGGCTTGGCCTTCTCCGGGTTCCATCTGCCAGCCAATACCGGCTGGCGACCCCCCAGGGGAGAGCCTTCTCTGTTGCTGCTCCAGCCCTCTGGAACGAGCTCCGCATGGAGATCCGGACCCTTACTACCCTCTCGGCCTTCGGTAAAGCTACTAAGTCCTGGCTGTTCCGGCAGGCTGGGGGCTGTTAAAGCACCCAGCCCCGTCTTAATTGTGACTGTTGTGGATTTTAAAATTGTTTGTATTGTCTTATTTATTCTCTCCCTTTTTTATTGTAAGCCGCCCGGAGTCCTTCGGGAGTGGGCGGCATACAAAACCAATAAACCAAACCAAATCAAACCAAAAAATATATATTCTGCCTCTGCCTATGAGCATCCATGGTATTCATGTGGCTAGTGTCCTGTCAGTGTGTTAGAGAGATTAGGGTTTTTTTGGAAACAAACAGTATTTGCTGTGTGAGCAACAAGGAAGGAGACAGCATGGAGCCTGGCCGTGGTTTGTTCTGTACTAAAGCTGCATGGTGTGTTGATATCTGAAACTAAAATTGAAAGTGAAACTTCTCTGCTGCTTTTGGTATTGTATATTTACTTAATGTGTTATATTATTTATAAAGAGATGTTATTGAATCTTGCTGAATCAGTTACTTGTGTGTGCTTTCTGAATGTGATTGCTTGCTGCAAACTCTGACATGTCCTTGCAGCAAATAGCAGTTAGGTCAGCATCAGCACATTATTGCAGCCTGATTCAGCATGAGCAGCTGATTGGTGGGTGGATCAGCCTCCCCGAATACCCCCAATCAGCTGTTCTAGGCTGCAGGGATTGCCACAGACCATCGCCTCCTTCGTGCCTCACGTTTTTGGCTGCATTCAGTGTATAAGATACAGCCAAATTTTCACCCTCTTTTAGGGGTGGGGAAGTGCATCTCATACTCCGAAAAATACAGTAGTTGAGTTATGCCATTTCTGATCTGTAAGAATACCTTACCTAACCATTATTCAGAAGAAAACTTGTGCTTCCTTTCAGAAGTTTCATAAATGGTTCTCTGATATAAACTACCAAAGGAATTGCCAATGACTTTTCTCATTTCAGGGCAGTGCAGCATTTATTGAAGTCTAGACTATTTTCACTTCAAGCAGTGTGCAGGATATATCTGAATCGCCTATTGTATATTTGGTTTCACAGCTGAGAATAGAAAATGCACTAGGGTCCTATCTCTTCCGAGTAGAAATAATCTGATCTGAATTAGAGCTGTTGTTTATGGTGGTTATAATTCCTCAGCCACTTCTATAAAGGAATTTCCACCCAAAAAACTCCTCAGCCGATGAGCGTGTCCTCCTATCAGCCCTGGAAGCCATCTTTTTCTTTGGATCTTCAGGGCTGCCATATTTGGTGGATGGGCATGCTGTGGGAACTGGGAGGGTGGTTGGATGGCAATGGGGTGAGTTGTATTGCCATAACAACATTCTTTCACTGGGAGTCAAGGATGTTCACCTGGAAATGTGTAACTGGGAAACAACTCCAGTTAGAATGGCGACTCAATTGGACCATGTGACATTAGTTACAGAATAAAAAAAAATACTTGAATCAATTTCAGAACATATGTTTATGCATTTGAATATTAAGACTAAATTGTAGTCTCTTGCCCCCCCCCCCCACATAGTTTGGAACTATGTGCTTCAGATTTTCTAAAGCATGGATAGCAATAATTTAGATGTGTATTGAAACTCATTGAGAGGATGAAAATTTATTGTTTTCTGAACATTCTAAAATTCACTGCAAAATTAATTGTATTCAGTAACAATTCCCTTTAGAATTTGTTTGATCGAACAAAACAATATGAGAGAGTGTGACAAGGAAAGCTATATGTAGTTCCCATCTTCAAAAAAGGGGGGGGGGAAATCGATCCAGGAAACTACAGACTTATCAATACTTGGGAAGATTCTGGAAAAGATTATCAAGCAACGAATCAGTGAACACCTAGAGTCAAACACAGTCATAACCAAAAGCCAACATGAGTTTGTCAAAAACAGATCATGCCAGACTAATCTTATTGCATTCCTTGACAAAGTGACAAAATTAGTGATCCAGAGGAATGCTGTTGATATAATTTACTTGGACTTCAGTAAGGCATTTTATAAAGTAGACCATAAGCTACTACTTGATAAAGTAGAGAAATGTGGGTTAGACAACATTACCACCAGATTTATACCTGGCTGACCAACTGCACTCAACAGGTAGTTCTCAATGGAACTGCATCTACATGGAAGGAAGTATGCAGTGGGCTACCTAAAGGTTCTGTTTTAGACTCAATACTCTTCAACATCTACATCAATGATTTGGACGAGGGGATAGATGGGGAACTCATCAAATTTGCAAATGACACCAAGCTGTCAGGAATAGCCAACACTCCAGAAGATAGGCTTAAGATTCAGAAGGATCTTGACAGACTTGAACATTGGGCACTATCTAACAAAATGAAATTTAATGGTGAAAATAGTAAGGTTCTACATTCCACTAGTACAGCATATATGGTACTTTTCTCATTAGTAGTAACCGTGAGAGGGATTTTGGAGTCCTAGTGGACAATCACTTAAACATGAGCCAGCAGTGGGCTACAGCTGCCAAAAAAGCCAACACAGTTCTAGGCTGCATAAACAGACGGATAGAATCAAGATCACATGATGTATTAATATCATTTTATAATGCCTTGGTAAGACAGACTTGGAATACTGCATTCAGTTTTGATTGCCATGATGTAAAAAAGATGTGGGGACTCTAGAAAGAGTGCAGAGAAGAGCAACAAAGATGATTAGGGGACTGGAGGCTAAAATATATAAAGAACGGTTGCTAGAACTGGGTATATATCTAGTCTGATGAAAAGAAGGACTAGGGATGACATGATAGCAGTGTTCCAATATCTCAGGGGCTGGCACAAAGAAGAAGGAGTCAAGCTATTTTCCAAAGCACCTGAAATAGGACAAGAAACAATGGTGGAAACTAATCAAGGAGAGAAGCAACTTAGAACTAAGGAGAAATTTCCTGGCAGTTAGAACAATTAATCAGTGGAACAACTTGCCTGCAGAGGTTGTAAATGCTTGAACACTGGAAGTTTTAAAAAGATATTGGATAACCATTTGTCTGAAGTGGTGTAGGGTGTCCTGCCTAAGCAGGGAGTTGGACAAGAAGACCTCCAATGTCCCTTCCAACTCTGTTATTCTATTCTATTCTAAGAGGAAGGGGAAAGAAAGGGGGGGGGAATTGAAAAAAGAAGAATATGTTTAGCTCAAGGACAAATACATTGTCAACTCACTGCTCCAAAAGAAACTGAGGAATTTCAACAGCAGCCAAACCAATTCTGTTATCTTGTAAAGCCATCTGTGTGAATCATGAGGAAGATTACATATCAAGTATATTTATGGAAATGTTTTCTGCTTATCATGAGATATGCTGTAAACACAGTATACTTGGACTTCAATAAGACATTTGCAAAGTAGACCACAATCTACAACTTGATAAGATTGAAAAATGTGGGTTAGACAACATCACCATTGATGGATTCAAAACTCAGTGTGTAGTCTTTAATGGAACTGCATCTACATGGAGGAAAACTTGCAGTGGAGTATTCAAGGTTTGGTCTTCAGCCCTATACTCTTCAATGTCTTCATAAATGATTTAGATGAGAAGATAACGAATTCGTTAAATTTGCAAATGACATCAATCTAGGTGGAATAATCAACACTTTATAACATAGGCTCAAGATACAGAAAGCTGTTGACACAGTCTTGAACACTGAACCCTATTCAAAAATGCAATTCAGAAGTGATAAAAATAAGGTATTACATCTAGGCAAGAAAAAAACTAATGTGTAGATATAGAATAAGTAGTACCTGTGTCAACAGCAGTAACTAAGAGATGAATCTAAGAGTCCCAGTTGACAACCATTTAATATGAGCCAGCAGTGTGCTGCACTTGCAAAAAATCCAATACAATCCTAAACTGTATAAAAAGAGGGGTAGAATCAAGATCACTTGAAGTGCTAGTATCACTCCATACTGCTTTGATAAACTATACTTAGAATATTGTGTCCAGTTCTGGTCATCACAATATAAAAAAGATGTTGAGGTTCTAGAAAGATTGCAGAGATTAGCACCAAAATGATTAGGGGACTGGAGGCTAAAACATATGAAGAATGGTTATAGGAACTGGCTATGTCTTCTCTAACAAAGAGAAGAATGATTGGTGACATGATGGCAATCTTCCAATATCTCAGGGACTGACACAAAGAAAAGATGGTCAACCTATTCTCCAAAGCACCTGAAGGCAAGACAAAATCAAGGAGAGATCTAACCTAGAAGTAAGAAGAGATTTCCTGACAATTAGAACAATTAATCAATGGAATCTCTAGCCTTCAGATGTTGTGAATATTCCATCACTGGAGAATTTCAAAAAGAGACTGAACAGTCATTTGTCTGGAATAGTATAGAACCTTCAAGGTCCCCTCCAACTTTGTTATTTTGTGAAAAGAAATGCAATTACCCTTGACTTTTTAGTTCTATTGGTACT
Source organism: Thamnophis sirtalis (assembly GCF_051295495.1). NCBI lineage: Eukaryota > Metazoa > Chordata > Lepidosauria > Squamata > Natricidae > Thamnophis > Thamnophis sirtalis. The sequence goes on along the minus strand of NW_028261384.1, from coordinate 74,318,460 downwards.
TATCAAGCCTAACTTTATAACTGTAGAATAGTTATTTGGATTTTTTTTCATACTTGTATTAAATTGCAAGAATACACAAAGAGAAGAAAAACTGGCAATGGAATACAGAGCATAACAATTCAGCAAGTCCAGATTTAAAGATGAAAACTACTGATACAACTGAATCATAGTCATAAGCAAAAAACAGCAGGATCATAATCAAGAAGCCAGCATAAAACTTACAGGAATTGTATTATTCTTCACTGTCACACTGGGAGTTGTTGCACGCAGTGCCCCACTCACTCCATGATAATATTTGAAGCAGATCTTTGTTTCAGCTAAAAGAAAAAGTAATAACTTTGAATTATATCTGTTGTGCAGACTCAATCTTAGTATAAGAAAATTCATTTTGAGTACATAATTCATGCACTCAAATAATTCTTCAAATTAAATAAAAATTAATGAATCTAATTAAAAAGTTATTTTTAAAGATAATACAATTACAGGTAGTTCTTGAATTATGACCACAATTGAGCCTAAAATTTATGTTACTAAGTGAATCAGATGTTAAGTGAATTTTGCCCCATTTTATGACATTTCTTGCCACAGTAGTTAAGAGAATCACTTCAATTATTAAGTTAGTAACAGGATTGTTAAGTGAATCTGGTTGCCCCATTCACTTTGCTTGTCGGAAGTTTGCAAAAGGTGACCACATGACCCTGGAATACTGCAATCATAAATATGAACTAGCTGTCCAGCATTCAAATTTTGATCACGTGACCATGGGAATGCTGCAATGGTCATAAGTATGAAAAAGTCATAAGTCACTTTTTCAGTGCTGTAACTTTCAACGGTCACTAAATAACTGTTATAAATCAAGGATTTTTGTCTTTTGGTAGGCTAATTTGAGAAGGTATATAAATGGAGATTAAGAACTTAGAGATAATTAGATAAAAATATAATAAATATTCAAATTTAAGAAATTATTTCTGAAAAAATGGGCCTGATTCCATATTTGTTACTCCTGTTGAGCACAATAGAAGTTTTGCTGACCATTGTGTAATTTTGATATTTATGATCGTTGCAGCATTACCATAGTCATGTGATCAAATTTCAGACACATGGCAACTGATTTATATTTATGATGGATAGCCTTTGAAAAAGGCACATGTGATTCATACTAACTGATAGAAAATTATTCAGACTTCTGCATTAAGTTCTATGGTGTTTTATAACACCAGGTCTTTTTTTTCAGCATCATTTCCCTTATTTTTTTTTCAAATTTGCCATATAAACTTACTCCCAAGGCAGTTTAATATGATTACACTTTCTGTTGCTAAGTGAGACATTTGTTAAGTAGATTTTGCCCCATTTTATAACCTTTCTAATCACAGTTGTTAAATGAATCACTGCAGTTGTTAAGATTAAAAGGTGACCATATGGTTCCAGGACACTGCAACCATCATAAATTTCCTGTAAGCCGCCTTGAGTGAGTAGATGGCAATATAAATTTTCCAAATAATAAACAAACAAACAAACAAACAAGTCAGTTGCCAAGAGTCTGAACTTTGATCACTTGGTTATGGAGTTGCTGTAACGATCATAAGTGTGAAAAATGTTCATAAGTCACTTTTTTCAATGCTTTTGTAAATTTGAATGGTCATTAAATGAACAGTTATAAGACAAGGATTACCTGAACTTGCATTATGATGCTTATAGTAGTAATGTTTTCATGAACACTTCCTTTGGTACTTGTCATGTTTTGTGCTCCATCTGAATTTTCAAAAAGTTACTTTAAATAAAAACAAAATGGAAGCACGCAAACTCTAAAGTAAAGCACCCACTTGCTTCATATTCACTGTAAGAATACTTTTAGAATACTTTTATTTCTAATTTTAATTTTAGAATACAAACCATGTACTACTTTTTTGATACTTTTTTGATACTTTTGGTATATATTTTTTGAAATAATAAATTGAGGTGAAAGTTTTGCTGAAGTACCAGTAATACAGGAAAGGTTTAGAGAGAACTTATATTGAACAACTTCACCAATTTTCCTTTTGATAAATGGGCACCATTTTGTAACGAGGTGAATACTGATATGGGCTATCATTTTATGAGAACCAAAAATGAATTTGCTATTCCAAATATTTCAATTAAAAGGCAACCTAATATCTGCCAAAAGTAATTCAATTAAAGCACACAAGTGTTTATTATTATTACATATACACAACAATTTAGGAAACCAATGGTCAAAGCTAAACTGGTCCTAGATAATGGTAATAGAATTCATAGAGGACTGGACTTGGGTCTCTTGTGGCAACACAATATCTCCTAACTGATGACTGATGACAAAATCACCCAAAGTACTTTTTGATGCAGTGAAAAAGAAATGCAGAATATAAAATTTATGGTGAATCATAATGAAACAATACTCAGATCAGTGTACCTGAGGTACATAACTATCAATCAAACATTAGGACAGGAACAGTAGTTCTCAGCTTTGGTTTATTGTTTACAGTTCAAGGCCAATTATAAAAAATGTATTAAATACTATGTATTTTATCAACATAATGTTACAAAATGGGCCCAAAATACTTAATTAATATAAAGAAGGAATAAAAAGTACTTCTATAATGATATATCTAATGATAGAAATTTTAATGATACCTTCTTGAAGGTATTTGAAAATGGATTGAATAGAAGAAGACAGAAGATAGTTTTTGTATAGGGAAAGCTGATTTATCTATCTGTTGTCACTCATGCCAAGGAAAAAAGTCAAGGAGCATCAATTATTGTGTCTGTTTTAGAATGCTAACATGTTTCACTTTAAATGCATATGAACTATAAACTCAGACTTTCATTTACTAATTTTCTTGATTGCATGAAAGCCAGATGGGAGGGAGAGATTGACCTGTTGGTGTTGCAGCAGGACGGTTATGGGATAGCGGAGCTCCATAGAGCACCACAAAACCCAGGCAATACCTGCTTCCCAGGAGATCCTATTGGGCCAAAGCCACCCTGGAGGGGTGATGAAGAAAGGAGAGATGCTTTGTAGATCATGAGGAAACAGCAATTTCCTTGTTTAATTCAAAGAAAACCCCTTGATCAGCAACAGAGACGATAATCATTTTGGCAAGACCGAAGCTGCGACAACCAGGACAAGAAGAATATGTGTTGGAGTGGTTTGTGGGCAGAGGATTGAAACTGGGTGAGACAATTTTCAATTTCTATACTAGAGACTTAAACCCAAATAAAATAATTTTTAAGAAAAAAAGACTCTCCAAATCATTAAGAAAGGGCCGATTTAGTACATGGAGAAAGATTATAGACCTTAAAGGGAAACAAACTTTTAATGGAAGACTGTGACTGGAAAGACTAGACTGGAACTGGTAGTAGCATGAAAAGTGGTTCAATTTGTGGATAATATTGTACAAAGAAAGAGGAATTTTGCTTTTTTATTTTTTAACCAATCTTTCTCTTTGACAGTCAGCTGTTTTATTTTTGCTGTGTTTAATGCTGGAACTTAGAGCGATGGTGCCACCTACTGGTCAAAGACGATATTATATTAGTATATGGTGGGAATAACCGGGGAATGCAAGAATTATTTGATAATTCAAGAATAACAAAGAGGAGAAGAAAGAAAATAGTGAAAGGTAAACAACACCCGGAAGGCCTTTTTATTTTGGTTCCACATCAACTGGAGTTTTGACTGCCTGGGAGTACTAGGGAGCCGTTTGAAGATTTTTAAGGCAAGGTGGATTACAATTAACAAGAAACATCCTTGAGACTGAATATCTGACTTTGTGGATTAAAGGCACTTGGGGAAATTTGGTGGGCCAATTTGGATTATTAAGATCATTTGACAGAACAGTCTACGAAGCAAAAAAAAGAAAAATTAAGGACTATAAATTTAGGGGATTTTGAGGAACAGTTCCAGGACTGTGTAAATTTTACTAATATTGGCATTGTTGGTGTTTCTGGGAAATTGGGATATTGAAATTTTGGTGGAATATTGAGCAGTGATTAGCAGAGATTAGTTTATTACATCATCACAAAATGTTACAATAGAGGAAAACAAATGTAGTTTATAAAGAAATATTATTGATGTTTCAATGTATTAAGGAAGATTTATTAACAAGGAATCATAGGGAGATGATAGAATTGATGCAGGATATGGGTGTGAGACTAGAAACCCCACAGCAAATGACAATAAAAAATGAACAAAAAAATCAGAAAATAGAGGAGATCAGAAAGGAATCTGAAACATCTGAGGAAAGAATAGAGGAGAAAAATTCAAAATTGATTCAAGTAGACAAAGATGAGAAGAGATAGCAATAATTTCTAATATGGAACAGATAGAATATCCCTTAAAAATTCAACATATAAAAGAGAATAAAGGGAAAGATCTCCTGAAAATGATGGGGGAATTACAAATGGGTACTCTAGAGATTCAACAGCAAGAGATGGATGTTGTGGCAGATGAAATGTTTAGATTAAGTAAACATGATAAAAGAAGTCACAAAATACCAGAGGAGAAGCATGAAAGATTCACCAAGAAGTTAATAAGAGTTAAAATTCTAAAAAGGGCAAGGGAATTGTTTAAAAAATGCAAGAGCAACATTAAAAGGTAATAAAGAGCTAGTAATGGATCCAGAAAAATTGTTGAAACAGGAGATAGGAGAGGAACAGACAAGGAATGCAAATGAACAAGAAACTAACAAGGTAGAAAAAGAAATGAGAAACAAAACTCAGTGGGACAATGCTATTGAGATTTATAGAGGCATGGAAAGAGTAGAGAGGAAAAAAGGAAAAGGGTATCCAAAAAAGAAATTAGCCAAAAATAAAGAGAAATAATGGGAGGTGGAAAAGGAACATTTGAAGGAGAGCCATTCAAACAACCTATTGAAAATAATAGAAAAAAATCAGAAGAGAAGATATAAGACATATAAAAAGAAGAAAAAGAGAAAAGAAAATCTAAGAATTGGAGATTAATATAATGAAATGTAACTAGTAGAATGAAATGAAATATTTTAAACATGGCAATAGTATATACCTAATTAAGACGTGTGTGAGCTATATAAATACTTTTAAGTGTGCAAAGTAATTGTGTTAAAAGCTTACTATATAAAAATCTGAAATTGAAGACCTATGTTACTTGTAGAAAATAGATGAAAAGGGAATGATAACTTTTGGTTTATTTTTAAATTTTTATAATAAAAATTAAAAGTTGGAAAAAAGAGAAGAAAAGTAATATGGCAAAAATTGGAAATGGAAATATAATGTAAAATGAATTATGAATATGCGAAAATATTAAAGGGGAAATCCAGACAACACTTTGCTCATAAAATAATTTTTAATTATGCAACAAAAAATAAGAAACTTTGTTTTATAAAAGGAGTGAGGAAGGGAGCTGTTACTCACGAAACTATATATGCATTTAATAAAAGTTGTTCGTCTGAAAAAAAGAAGTAAAACGGGAAAGGGATGATGGATAGATATAGAATATTTTTTAACATGGCGATTATTATATGAAGTGTTAGAAAAAAGAAGTAGAAAATAGAAATTGGGAAAATAGTATTATGTATACTGAAATATAACAGAACACATTATAATTACTATGTATACACAAATGTTAGAAATTGAAAGTTTATGATTATGTATATTTAAATAGTACTATCATTATCAGAATTGTGTGTAAAGTATATTGACCCAGACAATATACTGTCCACCAAGCATTTTTGGATGTTATAAGTATAATCTTTATTGTCATTGTACTAAAATACAACAAAATTGTATCATTTTAAAAATTATTTAAAAAAAAAACGAAAAGAAAGCCATTAATTTCAGCCTTTAGAAGAAAGCAATGGCAAATGATTTCTAAAAATACTACCTAGAAAAACTGTGGAATACTTCAGATAGCTGCTAGAGATCAGGTCTGACTTAAAAACATTTATTTTCTTCATAGCAATTTCAACAGCTCAGTTCCCACAGCTTTACTGACTTATAAACCATGATAAATGTTGGTGATATCAAAATAACTGCATCATGCCAAATGTGGCTGAGGTTGATTTTTCAATTTAAAGGAATTACCTTATACCGCTTTATTTAGAATTGGAATGACAATTCAGCACAGTAGCTTGTTACTTAGTATGTAAATATTCTGTACAAAAAATCTAACCTATTAAATTTTCTGAAACTAGCATACTGCTATAAACAGATGGGCACACTAAATATTTAAAGCTTAATAGTGTCTTAGTATCAGCAGTCTGTATTCTAAGTAACAGTAGTATATGAAGTATATAATTTTTCATTTAAAAAAATCAGGAATGGTGAATAAGTTCCTCTGAAAACCAACATGTTTTGATCTTCTTCTGCAATTTACAAGCACCGGAAAATATACCCAGTATGAATAAAATATGTCCTAAATATCATCTATAATCCTTAGAAGCAGAGCAGTAGAGAAACTTAAGGGAGTTCCAATCAGCTGTTTTCATATAAAAAGTTTTCTTCAAACACAGAAAATTTAAAACCCATTAAATTACAGTACCATTAACAGTAGCAGACATCTTTCTATGCTCCCTTGCTTTCTTGCTACCCCCCTCTTTTAATTATTGTATATTGATTTTACTTTTATTCGCATGTAAGTTATGCACATTTTGAAATGAGGGAGAAAATGTAAATGAGATGAGGGGATACAATAGATAAAGAGGGAATTTGCTTTCTGTATGATACATTTCTGCCATTATAATTAGAGCTTAAAATTGTTAATTGAGAAATATTAAAAAATGGAAAAGAAAATGAAAACCTTAGTCAAAGGTTTTGCTCATTTTAAACAGAAATAATAGGTAACTTTTCACAATGTTAGCAACTACAGAGTTTAGGTTAGTAAAACTGGAATAGAAACAGGATTTATCTACAAATGGGCAAGTTGGAATTAATGAGTTCAGTTTCTTTTCTCTTTTATAAAACAACAACAAAACCTTGTAGTATGTTTGAAAGAGCCTTTAAAACACAATTATTCAAGACCACAAGTGTACACATGTTTTCTGACAGGCTGGGATGATGTTTGATAATTATATCAAAGTTGTTCGGAATTATAATGTTTAGTGTAAAAGAATGAGAAACTATTAAATACAGGTGGTCCTTGGGTTACAATGGCAATTGGGACCCACTAGAAGTGAAGATGGGTCAATGAGGGTTGGGGGCAGGTGCTGGGAAATACAAATAGGTGCTAGAGATGTGGGTAGGCCATAAGAGCTGCAAGATGCGCGGGGGTGGGTTACTATAAATCATGATCAGTCTCAACTTTCACAGATCAATCATGAAGAAGCTCCTCCTTGTTCAATGTCATTGTAATTTTGAACGATCACTGAATGAGGAGTGAAAATTCAAGAACTACTTATATATCACTGTAATTTCTAAAAGAGTGTGACAGAAATAGAATGTTCTAAATGAGAATTATGTACATAATACTTCCCCCTATTGCATCCTGGTTCCAGTTGAAGTGCTAAAGCAGGGATGTCAAACTCAAGACTCGCAAACCAGATCTGGCCCATGGGTTGCTTAGATCTGGCCCATGGGACTCCCTGGAAACAATGATCGACCGGCCCATGGTGCCTCTGTCAATGAAAATGGAGCTCCTCTGGAGCTCAGTTTCCTCTGACAGAGTGTTGCAGGAACATTGCAGCCAAAAATGGAGCTTGTGAGGGCAACATGTGGTCCTCCCAAGCTCCCTTTTCACTGGCAGAGGGTTGCAGGTGACCATCTGGTCACCCATTTTCACTGGCAGATTGCAGGAAGCCGTCACAGTTGAAAACAGAACTCAGGGGCCCGTTTTCACTGGCAGAATGCTTGGGCCACTATAGACAACCCCAACATTAGTTACATCAAGCTAGACACACCCACCCTGGTTCCCTTAGGTCAAACACAACCCTGATGCGGCCCTCAATGAAATCGAGTTTGACACCCCTGTGCTATAGAGATCTTTTGATATTACTACAGATTTTCAAGGACAAAGAAAAATAAGATTTAAAATAGGCAATAGAAGTCCTTCCCTTATCCCCCAGTATGTCTTCTCCATTAATTATGTTGTTCCAAAGTCTGGCATATGACAATTAGTGCAGCCTGGCAGCTATATTGAAAAAAGTAAGAAAAATATATAAAATGTCATGATGGACAGAAGTGGTAGGAAGAAGATTGGATTAAACAACCAACAAAAATGTTCAGAGTGCACTATAATGTGTAGTATGAATATAAACAATAAATTAAATTAGTATAATTATGTACTGTGTGTGTTAAGATTATAAATTGAGTAATTTAATTTGAGAATGGAATTTAATTTGAGAATGGAAAGACAACAATATTTTTAGACAAGGAGAAAAACAGATGCTTCTGTGAGGTGTACATACTGTAGTAGCATCTTAGGTTTATTAACTCTATTCAGCATGTTAACTTCTATTAAAGTTTAGATTTTATCAATGATAGTTTTATCTGGTTAATTTTATATTCCAATATTAAACTGAAACATTCAATAAAATCCTAGTATTATTTCTTGTTTCATATCCAGATTCAAATGCATAACTTTTTTAAATCAAACAAATCACAGGTAGTTAAATGCTTTAATGTGACTGCATTAATTTAGAGATTGGTATTTTATTATTAGAACATGATGTGTTAATCTATTTAGTAGCACTAATTAAAAAGAATCAATCACCTTATAACTTGACCTGATAAGCCTAATAAATATACAGGCAGGATAGAGAAGAGCTAGGCAAAGAAACAAAAGGAGAGCAGAGCAAGGCCAGTTTTCAATCTAATTGTGAATGCAAATTTGAATATGGTGGAAATCAGAGGTGGGTTCCTACTGGTTCAGACCGGTTCGGCCGAGTAGTAATTCATACTGCCATGCCCCCGAACAGGTTCTGTCTTGTTTCTTTTACTACTGCGCATGTGTGCATACCCGCATCAAGCATGCACACGCTTAAAGCGCATGTATGTACCCGAAGCGCATCCCTGAGTGAATCCACCCCTGGTGGAAATGTTCTGAACAAATACTTTCTAAGATTCAGAAACCAAGAACAAAAAATAGTGTTAAGACAAAGGATGACAGTCATATTTGGAAAAAACAGATTGCTAATATAAAGGGGGGAAATTCACAATGATCCTTGGTGAGAGAAAGGTTAATCTTTCTTTCCCATTCTTAATGACCACCCTAGGTTCACTTTCTCTAGAATTGAGATAGTGACAATGTTTGGACAAGAAGCCTCTTTGGATCTTCTACTGCAGTGTTTTTCAACCACTGTGACATAGTGTAAGGTGTGCCGTGGGAAAAACACTTTATATATAGTCAATATAGGCACAGAGTTAAATTTTTTTAACATTTTCTAATGGTGGTGTGCCTCGTGATTTTTTTTCATGAAAAAGTGTGCCTTTGCACAAAAAGGTTGAAAAACACTGTTCTACTGGATAACTTTAGAGAGAACATGTTAGTCAGCTGCCTGGGGCAGAAGAGCTTTAAAAAATTTCTGCTCGCTGCAATATAATCCTTTCCATTAAACATAACAGGAAACAGTTATAACAACAGCAGGGTATTACCTGATAAATTTCTCAGCTAAAGAATAGCAGAGCTTTTGTTCCATCCCCTTGAAAGGGGGAGGAACTAAATTGTTTTATATTACAAGAATCTTTTTTAAGAGAACAGCTGCATTTTTTTTCAAACCATATGGCAGATGCATGGATTGTGTCAGATTGTACAGCTCCTGGAGTGAATCAAGAAAGGATATTTGTAGAACTCTGATTTATTTCTTTGAAAAGGATTGTGCAATCTTTGCATGGTCCTAATCTGTAATCTAGAAATAATAATTAATAAAAAAGATAAACTCTTTACTTTCACTTGTACCCATTGCTTTATCCATGTACTATTAAAACTTGTGCCTTTTTGTTTGTAATCTTCAATAGGGCAACAACTGGGCAACAATATTAAATAAAGGTAGCTCAGGTTTACAGAATGTTGGAAGCCATGATTCCCATGGGAATTAAATTTGGGGAAGTGCCTCCATGCCTTCTGAATATACTTCCTGAAAATCCATTGATTATGTGGTACAAGAGAAGATGGGGGAGGGCAAAAGAACTTTGGTCCTTACCTGAACGTGTCTTTTCTGTAGAATGGAGGGAGGGGTTACACATGGTATAGTCAAAGCCTGATTGGTCCATAGACTGAGGGAATTTTCTTTAATATTCCACCATTCCCTATTGGCTCCCAGTTCCTCGAGGTCGAAGGACGGCACCCTCAAAAACACAAGCAGACCACAGGACCTCCTGGCCCTCCACCTGGCTGACCCTATAACTAACTAGGGCAGGTTGTAATCCCTCCCTCCATTCTACAGAAAAGACATGTTCAGGTAACGACCAACATTCTTTTTCCAGTAGAATGGAGGAAGGGGTTACAATGGGACGTACCCAAGCTTAGTCCCAGGATGGAAACTAGGACCAAGGAGGAGGGACGGTTGCTACCTGCTGTAGATCCCTGCGTCCAAAGGATGCCTCTACAGAAGCAAACACATCCAGCCAATAGTGCTGGATAAAGGGTGTTGGAGACGACCAGGTGGCCGCCAAGCAAATGTCCTCAAACGGGGCCATAGTGGCCCACACTGCCCTGGTGGCAGTGCTCCGCGTGGAGTGGGCCATGATCCCCAAGGGAGGAGTCTGACCAGATGACTCATAGGCAGCAACAATGGCCTGTCTTAACCACAGGCCAATTGTGGTGGAAAATACCCAGGCCCCCAAGGAACCCAGCTGAAATGAAATGAAGAGGGCCTCAGATCTGCACACCTCTGACGTACACCTGAGATAGATGCGCAGGGCATGGCAGATGTTGAGGTGATGCTATAGATGCTCCCTCTCGTGAGAGGGGGAAGGACAAAAATTAGGCAACATGATCTCTTGCACCCTGTGAAAGGGGGAATTGACCTTTGGAAGAAAGGTTGGGTCCAGGTGAAGGACCACCCTATCCTGGTGAAATTGACAGAGGTCATCCTTTAATGATAGAGCCCCCAGTTCAGAAATGTGCCTGGCCGACGTAACAGCAACCAGAAACACTACCTTTAGAGATAAGAACCTGAGATGGGCCATCTACAACAGTTCAAAGGGGGTCCCGGTCAAGGCCCTGGGCACAAGGGCAAATCCCAAGTGGGAAACCTATGCACTGGGGGAGGGTGGAGGTTGAAGTTATGGCTGCCACTTGCTGGCACAGAGTGTTATGTGAAAGGCCCCCGTCGAGACCTTTCTGAAGGAAATTGACTATCTGAGCCACTGAAGCCTCAGTTGAACAGATATTGAGGAGTTCGCACCATTTGATGAATGCTGACCACGTGGAATTGTAAATTCACATGGTTGACAGCCGTCTTGAGGCCTCTATGGTTGCGATGACTTGGGAGGATAAGTTAGCATTCCTCAGGAGCCGCCGCTCAAGTGCCAGGCAGTCAAGTGGTGCCACTGGGGCATTAGGACACCCTGGCACAAGGGGATCTCCTTCTGAGGGATCCTCCATGGGGAGATATGGACAGCTGGACAAGGTCCACAAACCAAGGCCACCTGGGCCAATATGGGGCCACATGATGATATGAGCCCTCTCTGCCACTACCTTTCTCAGGGTCCCCAGGATGAGTGGAAGACGGGGGAAAGCGTAAAGGAGGCCTGGAGGCCATCTGCTCCTGAGAGCGTCTGTGTCTTCCGCAGTCAGGTCTGGAAACGGGAAAAGAATCTCAGCAGTTGAGAGTTCGCCGGGGTGGCAAACAAACCCACCAGTGGAGTTCCAAACCATAGGCAGATATTCTGGAATAACTTGGGTTGAAGTTGCCATTTGCCGTTGTTGATTGTTGCGCAACTCAGCCTGATGGTTGGCTGTGCCTAAGATGTGTTCCGAGACCACTGATGGTAGTCTCTCTCCACCCAAGATCCGAACTTCAGAGCTTCTAGCCAAAGACTCCAGGAATGAATACCCCCCTGATGGTTTATTTGGGCTTTTGTGGCTACATTGTCTATCAGGAGAAGTACATGACGCCCCACGATCGAGTCTTTGAAGTTTCGGAGGGCCAGGCGAGCCGCCTTCAGCTCTAGCCAATTGATGTTGTGGCGTAGGTCTGAGGCAGTCCAATGACCTTGCGCCAGTTTGGAGTCCATCAAGGTCCTCCAACTGAACAAACTCACATCCGTAGTTATCGTCACTCGGTCTGGCTCCTAAAATGCACAGCCCCGATTCAGGACGGGGGAGAGCCACCAGAAGGACGGATCGCAGGGAGTTGCTCATTCGTCTCTGCTGGAATGGGATGAGAGCCCACTGGAGAGTTCAAGAGTGGAGGAGGGCCCAAGGCACTATCCCTATATACGACACCATCTTGCCAAGCAACTGGGACAAGGTCAGGATGGAAACTGACTGACATCTGCGCACCCGGTTTGCCAGCTTTTGAAGACTGACCAGTGAGTCTGGAGAAAGGTGAACTACCCCCTCTACAGAGTTTATCATGTCCCCAGGTGGAGTATCCTCATGGAAGGAGAGAGGTGACTTTTGGGAAAGTTGACAGAGAATCCCAGGGATTGGAGGGTCTGGATGGTGAGTCAGAGGTCGAGGACTGCCTGAGGAAGAGACTGGGCCTGAACTAACACATCATTGAGGTAACATTGGAGCCTCACCAGGGCAGATCTCAGGTGAGCCACCAATGCCGCCAGGACCTTCGTAAAGGTGCAAGGGGCTGAGATAAGGGTGAAAGGGAGAGTTCGGTACTGGTAATGGAGATCCCTGTGTGAGAACCGTAGATATCTGCGATGGGCTGGCAGAATAGGAATGTGGAGGTAGGCCTCTGTGAGGTCCACAGAGGCCAGGTAATCTCCCCGATGAATCCCTTTGAAGAATGGATGTGAAGGACGACATTTTGAATTGCCTGTAAACTATGAATCGGTTCAGGCCTTTGAGATCTAGAATCGCCCCCTGAGCTCTTCGGGACCACAAACAGGTTGGAGTAATGACCCAAACTGCGTTCCACCCATGGGACTGGTTTCACTGCCCGAATATCCAGCAGATGATCTATGATGAGATCCATCAGGTGGTGTCTTTCTGGGTCCCAGGACGGAGGAAAGGTCTGGAAGAACGTCGGGGCAGGGAGAGGAATTCCAGGAGGCCACTTCTGACTGTGGATCTGACACAGGCATCGGCCATTATCCGATCCCACTGATCCATGAATTTCGCCAGGTGACCGCCTATGGGGAGATCCGGATTGGAGTAATTTCCCTTTGCGGGAAATTACCCCACACACAAACACAAAAGGGCTGCCTGGACTGGCCCTGGTACCTGCTCCTGTCCTGGTAAAAGGGATGCTGATAGTACCTATTTGATCTATAATGAGGATACCTATGCTCTTGTTCTGTCTCGGGTGCCCTGTAGGTGCCCCTGTGGTATGGTGTTGGGTGAGAATCTGGCTTTTTGGCATTCAAGGGAAGAACCTTTTTTATCTTTGTTTTCTATGAGGATCAGATCTGGTGCTTTCCCAAAGAGATTGGTGCCCGTGTACGGGGCAGCCGCCAGGTTCCATTTAGCTTTGTTATCCATCTGGCAGCTGCATAACCAAAGCAACCGTCTGGAGGTCACTGAGGTGGAAATCGCCCTGGAAGCATACTTAATGGAGTCCAGAGTTGCATTGGCAGAGAACTGAGTTGCAACTATAATCTTAGTTATGTCCTGCAACAGCCGTTCGTCTTGGACCGGGATGCGTTCCTGTAGTTGGCATAGCCACATAACAGCTGTGCAGTTAAAGTAAGAGGCTGGGGCGGTGGATTTAATTGCCCAAGCAGAAGCATTGAAGTTCTTACGAAGTGTAAGTTCCGCAAGCTTGTCCTCCGGTTTCATTTTGTCAGCTGCATCTCTGACACTACGTAAAAGGAAGAGACCAGGGCGGCTACAGGTGTATCTATCGCTGGCAGCTGCAGGGTCTGCTCCATGTTGTAGAAGCGGCAATCGCTGCTCCCCAGATTGGGAAAAGTTGATGGACGGGCCCACAGGTTCTTGACCACCTCTAGGAACAACGGTGGTGCAGGCACCTCCTCTTTGTTCATAGCGATATTGGAAAACATTACCAGATTCGGGTACCTATGCTGGATGACCGCTGGGTCCCCTGTTCCTATCTTAGTGGTCTTTCTGGCCTTATGCAAAAGGGTCTTGAACATGGCCAGGGGAGGGAAAAGACCAGGAAATGCTGGGGGGTCAGGAGGGGTCTGACTCCTCATTCACTGAGAACCCCATCTCCTGCTGAGCCTCCCCTCCAAGGATGGAACCTTCACTGACCATGGAGGGGGAAGTAGGCTTAGTATGGTCTTGTCTGTGAGGAGCAGAAAGGCTTCCCGGTAATGGGAGTCCATTTGGGGCCTGCCACCTTGAAAGGCCCTTTCTCTCTGGGACAGACCTGTGGCGATGTCCCTTGTAATTGCTGTAGAAATGATACTCTTTATGCTTTCAAGTCCTCCAGATCATCCTGAGATGGACCCGGGACTGGAGGTCCTTGAGGAGCTAACCCAGATGTATGATAGTAATCTCTAGAGGAGCCCTCCAAGGGATCCCACCCCCCATCACCCTCGATAGCCCTTGGGGAGGCTGAAGGAGAAGGGGAAACCCCCTGTCTCAATTGTCTGCAAGGCCTGCGAGAGGAAACTGAAGGGGAAGATGGGCTAAAACCCCTGGGTGGAGAGCCAGATTGAAGAGAGGCGGGCCTGATGGGAGACCTGGATCTGCTGGCCGAATCAGGCCTAGTGTTCTGGGCCCGTCTCTCAACTCTAGCAATTGTTTTCTCCAGTGCGCATTGTCTTCTCAGCTCATCACTAGCTGTGGCTCTGGAGGGGCATTGGGCGGCCAAAGGCTTGGAGGCCGCAGCCCTGGTTCTAGGCCTGTCACTAACCCCTTCCTAATCTCACTTTGAGCCTCAGATGAAGCCTGTGGCAATTCAGATCCGGTTGCTGCCATGGCAGCTACTCACATGCCCTTGGAGCAGAGATGGCCACCAGTGGCTCCAACCGATGCCTGCACCCTCGGGAGCTGAGGACAGTAGGTTTTAGTTAGTGACCTGCCAGCCTTGATTAGTGGCCGTGATGCAGATCTGAGGTGTAGGCCACAAGGCATTCTAAAATGTCTCCACGTGACTAGTTAAAATGGCCACCGATCACGCTGCCAACAGACACTTTGAAATCACGGCTTGCCTTCTCAAGCCACAGCTCACGCTGACCAGCTGTAGTTGTTCGTCGGACGTTGGAGGCTCCAACTCGCCCAAAGCGCTGCAGCGAGCCGCGGCTGTGCTCTTTGAAGCCTGCGGCTCGAAAGAAGACTCCAATGCTCCAGCGGTGCCATGAAGCCGCAATTAGCCTTTTTAAAGGCGCAGCTCACTTTTCTCAACCCCGGCACACTTGAATGAGTCCTGACCGGCTCGTAGCCTCTTCTTTGCTCCCACACAGCTGCCGGTTGAAGCCTGTCACCCCCGCTGGCCCAGGGATCGGACAGGGCTCCTCATCTCACAAGGTAGGAGGGAAAATGCCAGGCAGGCTCTCCTACCTTGCATGGAACACTAACAACGGTCCCTGGGGGCAGCAGCCAATTAATTTAGAAATTTTAGAGTAGTCAATTATTCAAATTAATTTTTTAAAGAATTTAGCAATATTTCCTATCTAGGAGCCAAAGCAGTGCTTGGACCAAAAGACTGAGAGGAAACTGGGAGCCAATAGGGAATGGTGGAATATTAAAGAAAATTCCCTCAGTCTATGGACCAATCAGGCTTTGACTATACTATGTGTAACCCCTCCCTCCATTCTACTGGAAAATGTCCTCTTTCCTACTTTTCTTTAACTCCTGCACCCAATCAATTGGCAGAAAGGCCTGACAGTTGAGTGGCAATCTGCTGCTTCGGAACACAGTCTGAAATCTGAAATCACTTTACAGCAGTAGGCAAAGAGGAAAAAATAGGAAAGTGACTCAGATGCCTGCATGTGAGATAGGGCAAGCTGGAAGGCACAAGCAGTTAAAGGTGAGTTATCTTCTTTACCTGGAAAGAAAGGGCCCTTGGGTATACACAAGAATGGAGACCAGCGATGCATTTCCTAATTGTCCATGGTTCCCTTTATTCCCTCTCCTCTCAGCAAAATAACAGAACATCAGTTGAGGAAGGGAGGAGTGATTTCTGATGCTTCTTAACAAATTCTGGGAGTGTCAGTGGGAAAAGCAGCAGGAAACCAGAAGTCGCTTCCATTCCCACTGCTTTTATTTCATTTTCTTTCTCTGTTCAGACAAGGAACTATCTCTGAAAGAGTAACCCAACAAATCCCAGGTTATCCCATTTTATTTAAAAAGCTTACTTTACCCAAGTATCAAATTTATAGTATAATTCTCTACAGAGGAAATAATTCCTTTTGTGCTGGTGCTTATGCTTTAATGCTTATTTCCTTGTAAATAGTTTACATTTGCAATCCTTGAGTGCAATATCAAACGTGTCTAATCAAAAATCACCCGCACTAAGTTCAGTGAAGTTTTCTTCTATTAACTGAGGAGTTGCAAAAAACATTTCAGGATAGAAGTCAGTCAAGAACAAAAACTAAGTTACGGTGAAACCTATGATATCATGCAAAAGGCATAAATCTCTGTAATGCTATATTTTGTTAGACAACAGATTGTTTTTGAAACTGAGATTCCCTCCAACCAAGTAGCCTTTTAAAATTGCCTTTTCACTTTTAAAAAGCACATTCATTTGAAACTGTTTGGGCATTGGAAGGATGCTTTTTATGAAATGTGCTCTTCCTGGTTTGGAATATGGCACTAGCCACAACTCCAGGAAAGGGATGGGGGAGTTCCTGTTGTTATTGGGTAATCTTTAGTGGCTGCTAGCAGTCCTGCAACAGACATCATCACATCAGACACACTTTATCAGGCTATGCCATAGGGACCAGTGTGGATTGCTGCTCAACTATCTTTCTTCCCATACTGTAGCAGTGTTGCTGTCTGTGCTGCTGAATTCTGTGTTCAGATTCATGGTGGTGTTCTCCAGGCTTATGGTTTTGGAGGGCCTTCAACCTGTTTTCTCTGGGTTCAAGATCTAAATGGCACAGGAAGTCATGGTCACCATGGGAGCCAAGGTTCAACTAATTCATAGTCCAACTGATATGATTAGTTGCACATTGGATCTGGTATATGCCTCAGGGCAGGAGCATCATGATTTGGAATCTGGGAATGTTAACATCAGTCCCTTGCTATGAACAGATCACTCCTTTTTGGCTCTAAAGTTCTCTGCAGCTGCTCCTCAATGCCAGGAGGTGAGGCTTATTGATCCAGGTGCCTGATGTGCCTGATGGACCCAATGTAGTTTCACAGAGAGCTTGGACAGCTTTTCTCAAATTCTGGTACATATTTCGCTGATACCCTTATCGTGGCTTGGACTGAGTAGACAATGAGGTTGCTGGACTGGATTATGCCTGTGTACATTCTCTGTACACATGATTTCATAGTGTACCATGGTTTACTGAGCAGCTCTGAGAGACAAAGTGACATGATATGTTAGCCAATTTAGTAATACTAATTAAAAAGTGAAGTGAGACAAAGAATGAAATCAACCTAGCACAGGTAAGAGTCTTTACTGGGATTTACCTTGAGACAATAAGGGCAGCCAAGTGCACTTATTTCTTTACCCCCCATTGCAGCTGTAGATTAGTTTAGTTTGTTTAGTTTTCCTTTATTTGTATGCCGCCCTTTTCCCTGGGGGGACTCAGGGCGGCTCACAATTCAGAAGGGTGGGGGGGCAAGACAAACAGTATTCCAAACATGGAGACAATACAACATATTAAAAGAAAGCACAACAGTCACACAATTCGGGTGGGGTTAAAATCTTAACCGCAGGCCAGCCGGGACAGCCAGATCTTTAAAGCGGCGCGGAAGGATTGGAGGGTGGCGAGGGTCCGAATCTCCACGGGGAGTTCGTTCCAGAGGGTCGGAGCAGCCACCGAGAAGGCTCTCCTCCTAGATAGCTGCTTGGCAACCTGTTTCCTCCTAGATAAGGAGGACCCAGGAGAATTTTTACAGGGTTACTGTGAGGAATATTCACAGCATCTTCTGGGCAAAGCTACTTGACTTCACTCAGTATTGAAACTCCAGCTGGTCAGGGTCCTTGAAAGCTAATGTATGAAAACTTAATTCCTTACTTTGTAAGTCTAAACTGGAAGCTTTAGCCCAAGTTTCAATAGCTCTTTTCACTTTCAAACTGTAATTTATGACAGCTCACTCAATTAATTCCTAGCCTCACATCTTACATGTTACTGCTTCATAATATGGTTTCTGTATTTTTCTTTTCCCAGTTATATTTATTAGGTTTTCCTAATTATATTTATTAGGCTTATTAGGTCAAGTAATGATAATTGATTCCTTTTAATTAGTGCTACTAAATAGATTAACAGATCATGTTCTAATGAATAAAATATCAAGCTCTAAATCAGTGCCGTCACATTAAGGCATTTAATTACCTGTGATTTGTTTGATTAAAAAAGTTATGCATTTGAATCTGGATATGAAACAAGAAATAATACTAGGATTTTATTGAATGTTTCAGTTTAATATTGGAATATAAGATTAACCAGATAAAACTATCATTGATTAAATTTTAATAGAAGTTAACTTGCTAAATAGAGTTAACAAACCTAAGATGCTACCTACAGTACAGTGGTGGGATACGATGGGCATACTGGTCCCTGCTGGGAGCAACAGGTACCGTTCCGGTATGATGCTCTAGAGGGCCCACCCACCCTCCTTACCTGTATTTGAGCCAATCAGGCCTTTTGCGCATGTACACGGAGCGTACAGCACCTGCGCGATGCTTCGCCGAGCAGCTGGAGTGTTGCGGGCGGTAAGTATGCATGCGTGCTGCACGTGGTGGACGCCTGGCCCCATTGCAGTGTACTATTTGCAACAGGATCCGGAACCCACCACTGCTACAGTATGTGCACCTGTTGTGACCTGGCAGGAGTTGTTAGAGCTGTCGCCAGACTCCGACAGCGAGAGGGCTTATGAGTCGGCCTTGGAGGAGGTGGAGGACCCTGGACAGGGTGTCAACTCCGAGCAGGACGAGGAGAGACTGGTTGGCCACCAGGTAGCGTCAGAGCATTGGATCAAAGGGAATGTTCATGAAAAAAATTGGGAGTTGTATCAGGATGCATGCAGGCGCAGGGCTACTCAGCGTAATAACTACAGGAGGTGATTACGAACAGCTGATGCTGATCAAGATCCCTCCTGCTGATAAAAGAGACTGCTGGTGCCACGCCCTGGTTTGTAGAAGTCAATGTTCTCGTTCTTGTTCTCGTTTGCGTTCACAAACCGAGAGAAGCCAACTTGGATAAATGGCTTGATAAGAGAAGCCGGTTTGCAGTGTTTTGTGAGTTATAGGACTTTTGCCAGAGCAATTATCTTTGTTTCTTTTGGGCTCGCAGCCAGCAAGAGCCGGGACTGATTAAAACATTCTTTTGTACGTCTGTTTGGCTTTTGTTCCTGAACTGAGAAGGGGGGGTCGGACTATCACCTTACAGAAGCATCTATTTTTCTCCTTGTCTAAAAATATTGTTGTCTTTCCATTCTCAAATTAAATTCCATTCTCAAATCAAATTAAATTACCCAATTTATAATCTTAACACAAACAGTACATAATGATACTAATTTAATTTGTTATTTATATTCATACTACATATATTATACATTTAACGTATATCTTGATCAGCAATAATATACAATCTCAAATGATTATAATTATGCTAATTTGGTTCTGTGAAAATACTTTTGTGCCACATAATTATTTGAAAAATTTACTTAATATATTTATCCTCTTTTTCTACTTAAGACTACTTAAAACACATACCAAATCTTACTATAAGCACAAAGTATTTATATCAGTGGTTTATAAATTAAACAAATTTACCTTCATCATAACTCAACATAAAATTTCCTGAATTTAAATATAATAATATTCTATAATTATCTTTAACATTTTCATTAATCTTTTTAGCACTCTTCATGAAGAGTTATTTTATTTTTCTCATTCAGAATTTCTCTTATTCTTCATTCTACATTGTTTTACATCTGCTTAAAGATCAGCTTTGATTTATCATTTGCTTTGAAGAAATGTTTACATTTATATTTGAAAGCAAACAATATACTGTAAATTGTATAAAGACAGTTAAATCATCAGGAAGCAGAAATTTGCATTTATATACAATTACAGAATTAACAAAGAAAGGAAATTTCCTGTGTTTTGGGTTACTTATTGTTGCATGTAGAAATCGTATAAATTAAATAAAGACTATGTGCAATCTTATTATAATCAAATATTATCCTCCAACAATTTAAAATTCCTTAATTACAGTGACACTAATCACTATTCTGTGATCAAATTTTTGCCTCTTTTCTATTTAGCTTGTAAGCTATTATTCTTTAGCTATTAGAAAGCTAACAATTTATTCAAAAACATTTTCAATGGGAGATAATGGTCGTTCTCTATAGAGTTTGATTCCAATTTCACTAATCTTGATCTATATGTAGCTGTTTTTTAATGTGTTATGTAGTTGATATTTTCTATATCACATATAAATACATAGTTGAGTTCATTGATTTTTAACATTTATTAGAAATACAAGAAAAAAGGCACCATGGAGAACTTAATATTAAAACAAATTATGGGAAATAAAGCTACATTAAAACTAAAACCGCACATTTTTTTCTTTTTTACCAAATTCAGTTTTAGGTTGAAGAAATAATAGAAAAATAATAGAAGTTCCAACAGAGAAACATACAATCTTTCATCAAAAATAAAATTTGCATATATTAGTTCTTAATAAATCTTATACACTCTGGAAACCGGAATACTATATTACATATTCTCTTTAGAATGACATAAACTCAACTGAGCCATATTGGCAATGTGAATCTATCACTGAAGACAAATAAGCCCAGAACTATTTTTGAAAAATATTTTAAAAAAATAAAATAAAAAAGAAAGCGTTTTCTGAAACTGCAAAAATTGTGTGAAAACTGGAAATTGTTTCAGCTCTTCCAAAATTCAAGATTATGTCACCTGAAAACCAAATTACTGTAGAGATTTATGTACTGGACAACTTTTAAAAATGATCTCAATAAATATTGAGAGATTCTTTAGCAATAAGAGTACCTTATTAGCAGATATATATAATAAACATAAATGTGATGTACTTCTGGCTCAGGAAACACATCGGTGACAGCAAGCAATAGGCCTAAAATGGCTGAAATGGAACTGGTGATTGAGAAACCACATGACCAATAAGGCATGATATGCATTAGAACAGGTCTCAGCATAATATCAGCTGTATTGACAGAAACAAACAACATTGAAATTCTCACTATTTAAACTGTTCTCTGTTACCTCTGTTTATAAATCTCCAGAAGTAAACTTCATTTCCAACAAACCAGATAAATTTACCAGATAAATGACTGAATACATTTTATAATTAGGAATTTTAATTGTCACAATGAGGATTGGGGATATAACCAGACCAATAAAGACAGGGCATGACTTGTATCTTGGGCAGATACTAATGCATTTGAACTTGTTCATGAGCTGAAATTGCCATTATCTTTCAACAATGGAAGATGGAGACGGAATACAACACGGATAACATCTTTGTTAGCAAGAAGATCACAGCATAATGCAGGAAAGTTGTTGATAAGCCAATTCCACACACTCAGCATAGTTCCATTGCGAGTATGGTACATGCTTTAGCGAAACCCTAGGAAGTTCCTTTTCATAGACATGTTAACCTTAAGAAGGCTAAATGGTGAACTTTCACAGCAGCTGGATAAAGATGGGAGGAAGATCTCTCCATACCATAAATAATTATGGCATCACTAGTCGAGCCGCTGCATCGGTTGCTCGACCGATCTGCGGCCTGGCACTGGGGCAGCCGCGAAGCGCATGCGTTCGCGGCTGTCAAAGACACGCTTACGTCAGCGGCTGTCTTAGTGTAATACAATGACAAGCTGCCGCTGACGTTAGCCTGTGACGCCTCCCCCTATGGTCTGGGGGCGGTCCTGAGCCATGTCCTCCCAAATGGCTCAGAGGCCCCCGTGGCTTTTTACTCCCGGACACTCTCCGCTGCGGAGCGTAATTACAGCCAGATAGACAAGGAGGCTCTGGCTGCAGTGTCCAGGTTTAAAAGTTTCACAACTACCTCTATGGTCGGCACTTTACCCTTGTCACTGACCATAAGCCGCTCCTTGGGCTTTTGGCAGGCGATAAGCCGACCCCTCCCATTCTTTCCCCTAGAATGACACGATGGACGGAGTTCTTGGCGGCGTATTCTTATACGCTGCTCTACCGCCCGGGCAAGCAGCTGGGGCATGCCGATGCCCTTAGCCGCTGCCCCTTGCCGGACCCTGACCCGGCCCCAGTGCCTTCTCTGTCCGTTTTCCTTATTGCCTCCTCTGGCCTGCCCCTTTCTGCTGCGGACGTCACGGCTCACACTAAGGCTGACCCTGTCTTGGCTCAGGTTTGCTCTTGGGTCCTCCACGGATGGCCCTTAGGAAAGGTGGCTGACAGCTTCCGGCCCTTTAAGACCCGGCAAGCTGAATTGTCCCTACATGGCAGGTGTCTTATTTGGGGGGATCGGGTGGTGATCCCTTCCGTGCTGCGCTCCCAGGTCCTGTCTCTGCTCCACAAAGACCACCCCGGCATAGCGCGGATGAAAGCGTTAGCATGCAGCTATGTCTGGTGGCCTTTGCTGGACTCAGAGATTGCGGCCTACATGGGCCGCTGCACTACTAGCCAGCTCTCCCGACCTAACCCCCCAGCTGGGCCATCTCATGAGTGGGAGGCTCCGAGAGGCCTGTGGTCCCGCCTACATGTGGATTTTGCCGGCCCCTTCCATGGCCAGATATTCCTGATAGTGGTGGACGCCTACTCTCGCTGGGTGGAACTGGTCCTTATGGCCTCCATCTCTGCTGAGAGTACGGTCAGGGCCCTGCGCCACTTGTTCGCAACCCATGGGTTGCCAGACGTAATTATTTCCGACAATGGGCCCCAATTCACTTCCACCACGTTTCAGGAATTCCTGGCCTGTCAGGGTATCTGGCATGCGCCCACAGCACCGTACCATCAGGCCTGCAATGGCCGGGCGGAGCACGCGGTCCGATCGGCCAAGGAGGCACTTGGCCGGATGAACTGGGGCGACTGGCAGTCGAAGGTGGCGGCTTACCTGCTAAGCCAACATTCCACCCCCTGCCCAACGACCAACAAAAGCTCTGCAGAGCTCTTGATGGACCGGCGCCTGCAGACCCCCCTGGATAGGTTTCACCCACTCTATTTGGGGGATCAGCCATGCAACCTGGGGGTTTCCCCTCCCCGCTCCTTCCTTGTGGGGGAACTGGTTTGGCTCGCTCGTTTTCTGGGGAACCTAAATGGGTGGTTGCCTCTGTTGTGTCCATAACCGGCCCCTGTTCCTACAGGGTCGGACTAGCCGATGGATCCGAGTGGAGGCGCCACGTGGATCAACTAAGAAGGCGTCTCCCTGCAGAGACTGGTGCCCCGACGGATCCAGGGCCCAACGACACAGCTGCCTGCCAGCCGGTCCCAATGCTCCAGTTCAAGGCCTTTCCCCAGGCAGGCCTCTCCTACCCCCTTGTTGCAGGGTTCCAACCTGCTGTTGACTTTCCTCAACCCGACACGGTTTCAAGCGACAGGTCCTTCCCCAGTTCAGGCCCCACCTACCCGGACGCCCAGTGTTGGTCGGCGCCCCATCCGCAAACTCAACCCGGTCCGGTTTTTGCTCCAGGTTCTTGCAACAATCCTTCTCCAGTTGCCGCCTCCCGGCAACGCGACACTTCCCCTGTTGCCGCGCCCCCTCGGCCCGGCCTACCTGTTATGTTGAGCCCGCCTTCTGGGCCATCCCAAGATGGCGCCGCTCGGAGCTCCACTCCCTTCGGGGAGGAGCTACGACGAGCAGGTCTCACCCCTCTAATGACTCCTGGAGAACTGAGGAGGTCTGGGCAGGTCCGGCGCCGCCCTGCCTATCTTGATGACTACGCATGCTCAAATGTTGGGCATGCGCTCTAACCGGGGGGAAGGGGTGTTGAGGACTCATAAAGTCCTCGAGTTACGACCGGGAGGCCAGCAACAGACCAGGCTGCGCCCTGATTGGCTGAGGCACAGCATAGCCTGTTGCTAGCTGCTCGAGCCAACCCGATTGGTCAGGATGCAGGGTCAGCAGTTGCCAGACGCCGGGAGAGCGCCCATTGGTCCGTCTGTTCTTACAGCCTGTATAAATACAATGTCAAGTGGAGGATACATTTGAATCGCTGTCAATTATCTTGTGAATAAACCTGAGTTCTGTGTAGTCCTGGCTCTCGTGTCTTCTCTACCCTCGATCCACTAAAGAAGCCAATCTTTTATTTAGATGGGGAAAGCTGTTTTCCTTACATCTCATGTTCTTACAGTTTCACAGGCATCTGAATAAAAGACTTTGGCTTCTCTGCCACTTGGATCAGCCTCTTCTGGTGCTCTTCAAAAAGTAAGTACAGTAAAGCCATGAGAAATAAGAGGGGGAGGACCAGATCCAACCCACAGAGGCTCCATTTCGGCTTGTAACAAGCCTGGGGAGGCCTCTGGAGGCCCACACAACCTGTTTTGGCCAGGAGAGTGCTACAGGAGACCTTCCAGGCCAAAAACGGGCCACGGGAGGCCACTGGTAGAGGGTTAGAGGGTTTCCTATTTCCAGGCCAGCCTTGTGGGCCAGATCTAAAAACCCCACGGGCCGAATCTGGCATGTGGGCCTTGAGTTTGACATCCCTGCTGCAGGGGTGGGTTCTGGCAAGCACTACTGCCGGTTCCCTCATGTGCATGCTGCTTGCACGTGCGTGCACAGTGCGTGCACGTGCGTGCACAGTGCATGTGCAGTGTAAAAAATTGTTCTGCGCATGCACAGAACTGAAAAACAAGATAGCTGTGCCAATGGCACCACCTGGGGAACTGGTTTGCGGGTGTGGCAGGTTGGGTCGCTGCCAGTTCCAGCGACCCCAGCCGCCAAACCACTACCTGTTTGGCGAAACCGGTCAGAACACAACACTGCTGTATAACATATAAGGAACGACGAACTAATCCCCAACAACACATATTCATCTATGCAGATGATATAAAAGTGGCTGCACACTTTTGATGTGGTAAGTGGGAAATCTATGGTAGCACTTGAAGAATTAGGATGATATTACACTATCAAACACTTAGAGCCCAATCCAAAAGTGTGTTCTTTCCACGTCCAAAATTTGAGTTGCAAAGGAAGAGTTGGATGTTATGTGGTAAAGGAACTGACTATAGGACTATCCAACACCGAAGAATCTGTGTGTGACACTCAACAGGATGCTCTCTTTAAAAAAAGCACTGCCTGAAATTAAGCCTAAAATCAGTTTGAGGACCAATATCATCACGAAATTGATACTCTACCCATGGGAAGCTCAACCATCTATTTTGCACACACAGCTTTAGCCTTAAGCATTTCTGCAACAGAATATGCTCCAGTATACGGCACATCTGCACATGTGAAACAAATTGATATTATTGTCAATGTAGTATACACTTAGTGATAGGATGTTTCAAACCTACACCAATTGAGAAAATATATTCTCTCACCGGCATTGCCCCACCTAAGATCAGGAAAGAGGTTACAATAAACACTGAGAGAACTAAGCAAGTTTCCGACCCTTGACATCCTGTGAAAAGACATATGGCCCAAGTCATCCAATTCAGCTCTAGAAACAACTTTATGGCAAAAGTGAACATCATTGAGGGTACATAATAACAAAATCAAATAAAATTATGGAGGAGACAGTTGTGGCCTGTCAGCTGCTGGCTCCTCCAGCAGCCAAATCAGAGGAGGAGGTGTGTGGGAGTCAGGGTCAGCATCAGGGCAACCTGGGAGCCTGAGGGAGAAGAGGGAATGGAGCTGGGGGAGAGAAAGAGAGAGAGAGAGAGAAAGGCGGAGCCCCCAGATGAAGATTTAATAGCCCCCAGGTCCAGAGGTGGTTGATGAAGAAGCTAAGTCCAGTGCCTGACATGCTGCTGCGCAGAAGGCAAAGAAGAGGAGAGCGGTGGAAAGACGTGAGCCGATGCTGAGGAAGGAAGAGCCACCGCTGCTAGTGAGGCCTCACTCTAGCTCTGGCGATAAAAGGCAAGGGGTGGAGATGAATAGATGTATCAAACAACTATTCATCTTCTGGCCAGACAGACTTTTTAGCCTGCAAGAGAAACCTTTTGCTGGGGCTGCCAGCATTCCTACTACAGGAATCTTTTTTTCCTATCAAATTTTTATTTTTTATATTCTTTATACATATCAATGCGTGAATGGTGTGGTAACTGGGTAACATACATTTCAGTACACATAAACATAGTCTTATTATTCCTAAATATTACATTTCATTTCCATTATTTCATATTATTTATACATGCCTTTTATTATCACCCTTCATTTTCAACCATCTTTCTGTCCTTTTGTATATCTTAACATATTAACATATAATTATTATTTTCCCCACTATTTTCTCTCCCTATTTTAACTTTTTTTCCCTTTCATATCACTATAATATTCAAAAACATGTTTTTCACCTATTTTGTTGTTCATATTTCCTTAGTAAAATCAAAGTTCCATTCTTCATTCTTCCATTATTCAATATATTCTTATACAGTTTTAGTATAAATCACAATCATTTATACATTTAGGGTATTTCTATTCATATTCTTTCCAATTCTACTATTAGTACACATGTATGTGACTATGTATGTATGTATGTATATTTATGTATGTATTTGTGTATGTATGTGTGTGTATGTATATGTGTATATGTATGTTTATATACACCATCCTCAGGCTGGTGTTTTCGGCTTCATGTTTGTGTGAGTAAGGTGTGGTCAGAGCTGCCGTCTTTCTATAAATCTTGGTGGGTGGGTGTGGAGTGCTGGCTTTGTTTCAATAAGTGGATTGATTGGCTGTGTAGTTGTATCATGATTGGTAGATTGGTGCTGATTGGTGCTGGCTGTGTGTCCATTGTTGTTTTGTGTTGTAACGGCCTGAGTGGTAGGTGGGGCTCGTTTGTTGACTAGGGCTGGTTTCCAGATGTCTGGTAGGTGGGAGGTATCGTCACGTTTATTCATGTTGTGGGGTTGTTCAATAGCTTCCATAATTATTATCGAAATAGAGAAACACCCCCACAACATGAATAAACGATTAGTAAAATCTTACACAGGAAAAGACCCGAATACAACAAGACCAGCATATATATATATAAATGTGTGTGTGTGTGTGTGTGTTGCATTTGTGCTGATAAATAAATAAATAAATAAATAAATAAATAAATAAATAAATAAATAAATGCAACATTAAAAAATGGCTTTCTGCCTGGATGGCTCCTAGGGTGAGCCAAAAGAAAAGGGAAGCAGTATGCTCCCTCCCATATTTGGGCATACCAGGGGTTGTGACACAATACATACATACATACATACACACGCACACACACATACACACACACACACATACACACATACAGCATATATCCCTAATCGCCTATTGTTAAGTTCTAACCTTCCATTTTTTACATATTTAGTAGTACAGTCATTCAAAATCTATTTTTTCAATTCTTCGTATCCATTTATATTAAAATATTATCCTGATATCCATCACACTAAAATAATCTAACCTGTATAGTTCTGAGATTAATACAACATTATTGAAATATATTCATAAAAATATTATTTTACTCTATTTTCCCTTATCCATCATCTCTTAGCTGCATCCGAACTTTTAATCTTATTTTTTTTTAGTTTTCCTCCCATATTTGTCCCTTAGGTCTTTTATTCCCTCTATTTGACTATGCAGTCTAACTTTTCCTCCCAACTCTACTCTTTCTCACTGTCTAATTCCAGAACTATCCATTCTACCTCCTACCTCTTTTTCCCAGTTCTCTTCTTGTTTCTCTCATACCGTTTAGGTCTTTTACATTTACATCCTTTTTATTTCCTTAATCGCTATTTGTTTTGGCAACATATCCTCCTTGCTATCTTCTTCTTGCTGATTTTTCTCCACTTTCCCCTCTATTTCTTCCGGTAGCTCCATTCTTTCTTCCTTGTCCTGATCATTGTACATTATTCTTTGTATTAAATTTCCCAATTTTTGGTCTATATGATCAAATATTTTTTCAATGCTTTAAAAAAGCTCCATTCTGTTTAGTTTCTCCTCACTTCCATCTTGTGTTGTGTCTGGGTTTAGTCAATCTCTTTTTTAGTCCACTGTCCAGAGTTCATTAATTCAAAAAGCCAAACTTCCAAGTCACAATTTTAAATGTCTTATCAATAGTCAGTCCAAACAATTTAAATTCACCAGGAATGCCTCTTCAAATTACTTTATATATTCAATAATATTCACTGATGTTCACGGGCTCTTAACTGAAGTCCTTAGTAAATAATCAAATCTCTAGTGGTCTTAGAGTAGGTCTGTGTCCAACAGATATTTCCAGTCTTTTTGAATAGTTATTTCCAAGCTTGCATATTTCCCTTTTTGTCAGCAGATGACGCTCTCACTTCTGCTTCAGCCTCTCTGCAATATTGTTAACAGTTCCAATTTCAATTACTTTTAAATTACAAATCCAATAATTGAGCAATGTTTGTAAAGAGAAATTTGGGACTTTAATTCCAGCATTTTAAAATACCACATCTTTTATCTTTGAGGAACCAAGTTTCTATTTATTATTTAAAAAGCAATTTTTCTTCTTCTTCAATTCTCCCTGTGTGCCCATTCGCAGCTTCAATAAATAGTTTTAAATATGCTTCTCTTTTGGATTCCTGGGGTCAACTTCCAATAAAAAAATATTTTCTCACCCAGATCACACTCTATTCACTTTATCCACTCCAGCACAGTCTTAGGTATTCAGACTGTCCCCGGCTTCATGGTGGCCATTTTGGCTGCTGCTGCTGCTACTCTTCATCTTCATATGAGGGGCTTTCCAAGTCAGGGAGGAGAGATGTGGCTCTCCTCAACCTGCCAGGTGGTTCCCTTTTATTCACCACCCCTTCAGGGTAACTATGGTCAAAATTTGGACCCTCTAACAGGGAGAGGTCAGAGCTGACTACAGAGCTTGCAGATCAGGCTTCCGAAGGTGCCAGAAGTACAACCAGAAGTCTCCTAATAAAGGAATCTTTTGAGTTCATGCCACAGCGTTTATCGTATTTGGGTCAAAACAGAGACTGTCAAGCAAGGAATAACATTAAATAAGGATGTGGCTGAAGGAAACTTCCTGATATTATTTGGAGGATCCTGAATTAGTTGAGAGTCAGAGTGCCTAAGTGTAAAACCAATATGTTCAAGTGAAGACTCTTAGCAGGTAACAACACTCTGTGTGAATTGAGAGAAATAGAGTCCAGCCTATCTACAGATATGTTGGCTTCTACCAAAAACATGTACAGTACCAATAATAACTTATTTTAGGCCAATGACAAAGTCAGAAAGGTGGCTTCGTTCTGGCAATTTAAAGTTTGACCAAGATATAGGAGGAGGAGGAGGAGGAGGAGGAGGAGGAGGAGGAGGAGGAGGAGGAGGAGGAGGAGGAGGAGGAGGAGGAGGAGGAGGAGAAGATGATGATGATGATACTGGACTAAGAATGAAGATGTGCAGGTTCAAATCCATTTTCAATTTTCAAAGGTTAACATATGATTTTAACTCAATCATTCATTTAATGTTCAATTTAATATAATAGCATGGCTGATGTGAAGGTAAAATCTGAAATATGAAGCATGCCATCTTAAACTTCTGAGGCAAGGTAGGATATAAATAGTTGGGTTCTTTTCCAAAATTTTGAAATGTTAGACAAAGGACAATGTAGTGAAGAAAATAAATTTCAAATTTATGTACCCCAAGCTTAATCCAATTCTTTGAAATAGTTTGTTATTTCTCCCATTGCATTTATGTAGGGTAATGTAAAAATAATAATTAGTATTTTGGAATAGCATGTATATTTTTGCCAGCATAGGTTTTGCTCCTGTATTATGTGACACATGTGTTAAAATAAGCTAAATAATTAACAACAATAAAACAACCCATTAAAAGGCTAGACTTCCTATATCTATCATTACACATATTAATTTTCCCCTGGAAATATATTCAAAAAATGAGGCCAGCTCCATTAATCATTGCATATTCGTTCTTTTCTGTTCAACATGCATAACGTTTTTTAATATCAACTACATCCAATGATATTGTAAGTCTAATATCTCCATGGCAACAAAGCAAGGAATTGTCCATTTGAGAGAAGAGAGATACCAGAATTGGGTAACTAGGGAATTCTAAGAGAGCTCTAAGCTGTTTTCCAGTTGCTTACTGGCATCACAGATGCATCTATTGGTTCTTATTCCATTTGATTAAAAATGAATGTAGTTGAGATATAAATAAAGGCCACTTCTCTTCTTTTAATATAGTTTTGGTACAAAAAGACAGTCATGACCAAAACCTACTTCATTACAGCAGAAAATGTTACACTCCTTTATACATGTGAATTATAGCACATGCTATTCCTTAAGTTATCTGCATTTGTAAGCGTGACACAATAACTTATATTTTGATTACATGTATTGACTCAATTCCAGTGACGTTCGGTGAAGTTTATGGCCAGTGAGGCAAGCGGGCAAAAGCTGCCCTATGTCTGCTGCCCTATGTCTGCCAGCGCTTTTCGAAAGCCCCACCGAAGCCCCGCCGCTGTGTCTGCCATACAGGCGGGATGCATCCCGCTCTATGGTGGACACAGCGGCAGGGCTTTAAAGCCTTCGGAAAGCCCCCGCCGAAAGCCCAGGTGCGGCTTTCCAAAAGCCCCGCCGCTATGTCCACCATACAGGTGGGATGTGTCCTACTCTATGGCAGACACAGCGCCAGGGCTTTGGCGGGACTTTCGGAAAGCTGCGCCAAAGCCCCGGTGCGGCTTTCCGAAAGCCCCACTGAAGCCCCGCTGCTGTGTCAGCCATACAGGCGGGACGTGTCCCGCTCTATAGCGGACACAGTGCGGGGGCATCCGTTCAGACCTTTACTTTCCGACTGCTTCTCATCGCCGCCACACACTGTGACTGCCATACAGGCGGGACGTCAACCACTGTGACTCTGGCAGCAACTACCTCAGCCTTTTTCCTTTTCCTTTTTTTTCTTTTCATGATGACAGTGGTGAGGCCCTACCTCCCCTGACTGCACGTCCCTGCTCAATTCAATTCTGTATCTTAGTATCTCACTTCTTTTGTATCACTTATTCATAATACTAAGCAAGAGAATTTGACAGTCTAGGATAAAGCTGATTTTTAATTTTTCTATATTAATTATTATGCTGAAGACTCAAAATGGAGGTAGGGCAATTTCATTAAAATGAATTGGTGAGTTAAAATAAAAGTTCAGGAATTAGGTATGCACATGGGCTTGTTTAGCAAGTCCAGTTGGTTAGGTTCTCATTCTTTACTAAACTATGTTTTTAGCTATAATGATTGTCAATTTAGTTTATTGATTAGCATATTCAGATCTGACTTAATATGGTTTATTCAATAAAACAAGTTAAACAAACTATGATTCAGCATACGATTGGAATAAAATATTGCCATTTGTAAGTTACAAGTCATAATTTAAATTAGAAGCTGATGCTAAGCTTTCAAATGCTGGGCTGATGTTTGTGGGTTGGCCCTCTCTTTTTAAACAGATTGATTTAAAGTTGAATTGTTCTATGGTTTGAACACAGTTTATCATTTTATAAAATTATTTTCTTTATAATATTAATATATTTAGCAATATTTGAAATACACCATATTTAAACATTACTTGCAGTAATTTAGCTGCTGAGGCCATTGGGTGTCATGGTTTAATATTTTGCATACTTGCTTCTGACTAATTTGGGAATAAACAATATACCCAAATACAATATACTAAAATACATGAAAATATGTCATGTTATTTAGTACCTGAAACAATTAATCATATGAACAAAAACATGCATTGACTGAATTTTATCTTTGTATCTATGGCATTACTGATATTCTTTGAAATTTGGTGGATTATTTTTTTCTACAATTACATTCTAAGCCAGGAGTGTAAAATCTGATTGCATTGTGGGCCATATCGGAATGTATTGAAATTGTTTTTGCCCTTGTGATGCTGGGGTGGGCAGGGCCTGCGCAGGCCATATCCAGCCCCTGTGTTTGACACCCCTGTTCTAAGTAATGTACAAATTAAAAGTATGATGACATTATCATAGGAGTTCCTGCTTACATTAATTAGCCAGCAGAAAATAGAATTCTACAATATATTTCTTCTTACCACATTGACAATACCAGCTGGTGGATTAAACTGAATGAAATGGAATGAATCAAATAATGTCCTATGATATGCAAATGAAATACTCATTGTAACCATGGAAGCTGCACTTATTCATTCATCAGTTGTATAAAGCTCCTTGATTGGAATATGTTAATACAACCTTCTTTCATGACTATAAGTCTCAGAATTCCCCAATGCCAGTTACTGTGAAATAGACTAATCTAATCTGATACCCTCACTATGTAATTTAAAATGGTATGATTAACAACTATTTTTAAAAGTGCATCACAAAGCACAAAACATCATAGTGAAAACATATTTTCTGTTTTTTTTACATTCGCCTGTAAAAAAATAGCATTTCTATGCCACAGCATTCCATCTCTCTCTTATATACCACTCTAAACTTCAGAAACCTATAGGCATCATTTGGTTATCTGGATGCAAAATTGGCTTCAGAAATAACACTGGACAACAAATATGCATTTTTCTAAAGTTTACCCCATAGTGATTATGATAGATCCCTTCAAACTGAATACAAATAAAATTTCAGAATGATCTTATTACCTAGGAGTCTCTGAGAAATATGAAATTAATTTTTAATGAGTTTCATGTATAATTGCAAAATGTTTCTGATAATGCTGCATAGTTCAAAAGTGCTCATTTGTAGTCAATGTACAATGCATCTCACTATCTGATGCAACAATAGTCAGCCAGCATTGATGGGTTCCGGTTGCCTGGATGCTGTTTTTCCATTGTGGTAATGTGCTGTGATAATAGGGTAATACCTTACACCATATTGGTCAGTGACTACACCCAGATTTTTAGAAAAAAAGTGAATGCAGAAAATGAATCTTTAGTGATTGTGACTAGTGTAGTGACTTTCATAGTCTTGTATGCTGTAAGGCACAGGCGTCAAACTTGATTGCATCATGACCTATCATGACTTTTTTGCCTTTGCAAAGCCAGGGTGGGCGTGGCCTGCATGTCATGCATCTATCCCATGGGCCGCCAGTTTGATACCCCTGTTGTAAGAAGTTTGGCAGCCAGCTGAATGTAGTTTATTGCTTATTTGCCAAGAAAATTATCAACAATATCCTTTAATGTCTTCCAGATGATTTTCTTTGGCCCCACTATCAGATCTTAGAACCCCTTTTCATGATGATGTATCTGATCTGTGAATCAACAAAAATGTCCTTAATTTTGACATCTGTTTCAAATAACAAAGATTTTCACCTTTATTGTTCATTGTTTTCATTAAATCTTTATATGAAGCAGAGTCAAAAATATTTTTGTTGTGTCAACAAATAGTTCATGTGCCATGTGTTTTTTTTTCTGTCCGGGAACAGATTCTTTTGGAGTGACCATTTCTTTTTATTGTACTGCAATTCTCTTACATGGTTGTCCCCTTCACATATGTAAAAACATTATTTGATATATCTGAACTGCATTCCAAGCATCAGAGCCATTACCTTTTAGATCTCCATAGATATTTGTTTGTTAAATTTTATTGACCAGCCATCTCAGCATAATATAACTCTGGGCAACTTATAGTAATAAAATATGCCTTTACCTATACATTAAAACATAAATAAAAATCAAACATTAAAGTCTAAGGACACTTGGGCAGGATAGGGATGGAGTGGGATGGGGGGGGGGGAAGGTAGGATCTCTTGCTACTTGATCAACCACTGTACTGTTCTCCCACTGGGACTCCAAGCCAACTGGCAGAGCCATGTCTGTAGGCCTTACAAAAGAAAGGTTGATGCCAACCTCACATCAGGGGGCAAGATGTTTCAGATGGCAGAATCCTCCTGGACCCCGTCAGTCAGAATGATCGGGCTGATGGGACCCGCATCATGCCTCCTCTGCCAGCACAAGTGGTACAGGCCAATCCTGTACCTGAGTTACTGGATATGTTTCAACAATAGTCCCATGTTTTTATATGTTTCTTTCCTGTGTGAGGCATGGCCAACAGATACTGAATGGTGTACATTGTCATTGCACTAAAACAGAATATTTATATAAAATGATAGATTAAATTGCAGGTTATCTTTGCGATCAGCAGCCAAAAATCTATTAAGATTACATAAAAGTGTTCAGGAAGCAAAATCTTTCTTGTGCAATGTAACCCCAAACGTGGAATTGATTCTTCAAAAACTATTGAGTTATTATATGTTTCAATACTTATTTAGATATATAACTTTTCCAAAAGTACGCATATAAAAGTTTATTCCAACACATTCAAAATTAAAAATGGCAGAATAAAACAAAAACATTTAAAATCCCTTGGAAATTTTCATGTTTTAATTTATTTTAATATTTAAAAGGGGGGGGGTTAAAAATATTACTAGGTAATAAAAATGGAATATGTGAGAGGTAATGAAATGAATGTGTAACATGTTGTAGTCCGGTGATGGCCTGCAGAGCTAGCAGCAGAGTCAGACAGAGAGGAGATTGGGGATGAACATTGGCTAGTCCTGGAGTCTGGGGAAGGCTCGGACGAGGCCTCTGTATCAGAGGCAGAGAGGGGGCTAGGGCCATCTGGAAGTTATGTGCTGCCTCCAGAGCCTCCAGAGCCTGTCATCGGCGAGGAAGAGGAACAGGGGGTACAGGAGGAGCCTATTCTCAGTGCGAGCATGCAAAGAGCTGCCAGAAGGCAAGAACAGTTAAGACAAAAGGGGTGATTCAGGAGTAAGGCTTGGAGATTATTGGCCCCTCCCATAAGACATAAAGGCACGTGAGCCTTTGCAGGAAGCAACTTTGTTCATTCTGGTCGGTTTAAAGTCTGAAGCTCTGTTTTGACTCTGTGCTCCGTGTGGACGTGCAAAGTTAATTGCCAATTAAGTCTTTGGCAGTGTTTCAAGGGGACAGAAAGGAATACTAGAAACCATCAAGTTGGTTATCAAACCATTTGCCTTCTTTTGGGGTAAATTTTCAGTTAGCAGCCAAAAAACCAAATCCAGCCCTTTTCTGGAATTTAGTTGTAGGATTATAGATGCTTGTGTATATGTTGCCTAAGAGGCTGTGTTATGCTTGTGTTTTGGAGACCACTGACTTGGTTATACTTAAAAGAACTCATTAAAATATTTTACCCCAAAATTATTTAAATACCACATTGACTGCCTTACTTGCAGGTTTATTTACTCGTAATAATAATTCTTGACAAATTCCAGCTGATTGGGAGTTCCATTTATAAAAAGGTTGATAATATATTTCAAGATTCTTCAATTATAGATGGATTACTCTAACTGACATCAAAGCAAAATTGTATGCCAAGTATCTTTTATATAAAATTAGGCATTTGTTTCCCGAAGAGAAAACTGGTTTTATTCAGCTTGCTCCACTGTTGTTGATAACTACTTCATTTTATGCAATCTAATAAAAAATCTAAGGCTCAGAACGAAGTAAGGCTTGCAACAAATGTCAAAAACATATAAAAAATAAGAAAAAGGTCAAAGAAAAAATTTGTTCACTAATTGGCAGAAGATGGCAAGGAAGTAATGTGCAGGGAAGAGAAAGCAGAATGTTCTTTGCATCTGTGTTCATGCAAAAACACAAACCAACTTACTAAAAACAAAACTGTAAAAGTCAGGCTACGAGTGCAAATTTAAAAAAGCAAAGATGAGGTAAGAGAAAACCTGTCAGCTTCAGATTCAAATTCCAGGTCCTGATAGATTACATCCCAGAGTTCTGAAGGAACCAGCAGATGTGATCTCAGAATCTTTGAACCACATCTTTCAAAATTCTTGGAGCACTGGGGGATACCAAAGGATTGGAAAAGAGCTAATGTAGTTCCCATCTTCAAAAAAGAAAAAAAAATATAACAGGTCCAGGAAATTACAGACCAATCAGCCTGATATCAATACCTGGGAAGATCTTAGAAAAGATAATCAAGCAACAAATCTGTGAACACCTAGAAACAAATAAATTTATAACTAGTTTTGACGAAACCAACATGGTTTCGTCAAAAAAAGATCATGCTAAACAAATCTTATTTCATTCTTTGAAAAGGTGACTAAATTAGTGCAACAGCGAAATGCTAATGACATAGTATACGGAGATTTCAGTAAAGCATTTAACAAAGTAGACCACAACATACTTCTTGATAAGCTAGAAAAATGTGGGATAGACAGCATAATCACATGATGGATTTGTAACTGGCTGACAAACCATTTTCAATGTGTAGTTCTCAATGGAACTATAGCCACACAGAGGGAAGTAAGTGGGGTACACCAAGATTCAGTTTTAGGCCCAGTACTCTTCAATATCTTCATAAACGATCTAGATAGGGGAATGGAAGGGAACTTATCAAATTTGCAGATGACACTAAGCTAACAGAAATAGCCAACACCTCAGATAGACTCAAGCTCCAAAACAATCTCGACAAACTTGGACAATGGGCCCTATATAATAAAATGAGATTCAATGTTAAAAGTAGGGTTCTATTCTTAGGCAAGAAAAACCAACTGTAGACATATGGACTAGGTCAAACATAGTTCAATACAAGTAACTGTAGAGGGATCTTGGAAAAATGGACAATCACTTAAATATGGTGAACAGTGTGTAACAGCACCCAAAAAAGTCAGAGTGCATTAACAGAGGGATAGAATCAAGATCATGTGAAGTATTAGTATCACTTTACAAAGTCTTAGTATGGCCATACTTGGAATACTGCATCCATTTTTGATCATCACAATATAGAAAAGATGTTGAGACCCTGGAAAGAATGCAGAGAAGAGCATTAAAGATGATTAGGGGGCTGGAAGTTAAAACATAAAGAACTGTAGTAGGAATTGAATACGTCTAGTCTAGTGAAAAGAAGGACAAGGAGAAATATGATAGCCATGTTCCAGTATTTGATGAGTTGCCACAAAGATGAAGGGGAAAACTATTTTCCAATGCACCAGAAGGCAGAACAAGAAGCAATGGATGGAAACTAACCGAGAATCAACCTAGAACTAAGGAGAAATTTCCTAATAATGAGAACAATCAACCTGTAAAATGCCTTGCCTTCAGACATTCAGCTACCTGAACATTTCAAGAAGAGATTGGACAGCCATTTTTCTTAAATGGTATAGAGTTGACTCTTCTGCTCAAGCAGAGTGCTGGACTAGATGACTTCCAAGGACTCTTCCAACACTGTTGTTCTATGTCAGTGATGGGCAACCTTTTTGGCGTGGTGTGTCAAAAATCGGCAAAAAATCGAGCATAACTCGCGTTGTGTGTCACTTCGACAAAAACATAATTTTATAATAATCTTATAAAGGTGTAGCTTCCTGGAAATGTATTCCCTCCTTTCATCCTCACTTTTTTCCAAGAGCTGGGAATGATTAGTTTCAAAATGTCTATTTATATTCCACGTTCTGCTTACTACCGTTTCAGTACATAGAACGCAAAATGATCTGCCATTTTTTTCTATAATGCCATACATCTCGCTCCATGTCTCTTGAAAGGGTCGGCCACTGCCACTACCACTCCCTTTACTTAACCTTTGTTTTTTATTTTTTGGGTGCTCCATCAGTGGGCCAGTGACAGCAGATAGAATTATAGATAGCCAATTAGGGGTTAACTAGCCTAACAAGCTAACACAATCTCCCCCTCACTTATCTCAGTTATTGTGGGCAATTACAAGTCCATGGCACCCCAATAGTTGCTGCTAATGGCGCTCACAGTTCCTGTTGGCACTCCGCTGTTCCCTGCTGTGGTGCGGTCGTAACCGACAGTCCCAGGAGTAGACTCTCTGTGCCGGCCTGACTGGAGAGAGGCGCGCACTGTTCCCGCGCTCCTCTCCTGCGGGTCCTCCCTCGCCACACTGATGACGTGTGTGCGCACGGCATGCACGCCTTACCAGCAGCCCCTGCGCTCAGAAAGGGGCGGTGGCGATACAGTAAGTGAGTGTGGGCGGGGGAGATCACACGTCCCGCCCCCCCCCGTTCTTCCAGCACAGATTCTTTCATCCTCGGCGGCCGTGCAGGAGCCGAGGATGAATCGCATGAAATCCTGTGCGTGTCACCCCAAATGGCTACGCGTGTCAGCACTGACACGCGTGTCATAGGTTCGCCATCACTGTTCTATGTTCTACTCAAACTAATGCCTAAGAGTAAACACGGGAACATATAGTTCCATAAGAGGAAAAAATCAGTACCAACAAAGGAATCAGACAGGACCTTCCATTTTGTCTAATCTGTATATTAATTACATCTCAAAGTCCTTTCACTCTACTGATATACACATTGGTAAAGTTAAAAAAAAATGTAAACATTCTGCTTTATGCAGATAATATAGTATTGATGTCATACAGCCAGATAGGGATGAGAAGACTGCTACACAGGTTTAGTACATATTGCACACTCAGCTACCTGAATATTCAATAAGTCCAAAACTAAAATAGTTGTTTCTAGAAGCAATGGACCAGGTATAACTGGAGTTTGGATATGGAATATTTAAATCAAGTTCAGTCCTATATATACTTAGGACTTGTTTTTATAGAAACAGTTCCTAGTCCCACATTTTAAAAGGAGTTGGCCTGTGCCAATACCATAAGATTGTTCACCAAAAGTTACCTGGGTTCTCTAATTCCATAATTGTATATAACAGCAAACTACTCCCAATAGACTATGGAGATATATTGTATAAATGTCTCCTTACTGAAACAGAAACAATGTACTTTTTTGAAATGTATCTTCAGGAGCTGGACAAACCTACAGCAGCCCCAGCAGTATTGTTAGAGTTGAGTACATTCCCTATAGAACAGTTAAGAATTCAATTACTGACTGAAGATGTTATCCATGGACCCAGATAGATTACCCAAGCTCTGTTTTGAAAAGCAGTCACAGAAAATACAATCTTATGCTTGGGTTGTTCAACTTTCAAATGTCACCCACAATATGGATTCTCCATTCAATTCCTAGTCCAAACAGATCTAAAAGTAAAAGGAAGCTTTCATACAAAGAGTTATTGTTGTGGATGCCCAAGATGGTATTACAGCACTTCAATATGTCAAGTCTTTGATGTGTTTGGCTCAACACAAAACAGCCCCCTCATTAGAAAAATATTTAACAACTTACAAGTCTCAGCATTTCAGAAGAGCTTTTTGTAGAGCTCAATTTGAACTACTGAACTCCTTGATAAGACTTGGGAGGTTTCATAGAGTAGCTTTTGAAGAAAGGCTCTTCTTTTGTGGAGCACTGGCCATGGAAGACATTGGACACATTCTTTTTCACTACAAATGGTACTCTCTAGAAAGGGTTGTTTATTTACATTCTTATTTAAAAAGTAAAAAATATTGGGATACCTAGAATAAAACATATTACTTTTTGTAGAGAACAAACCTACATATCATTAATAAGACTGTATTCTTTTTCTCAAAAGACATTTTGAAGAGGACAAGAGTGTTTAGACCAGATAATGGTTTCCTATAGGAATTATGACTTACTACAAACATGCATTATTGTTTTATTTGTATCTTTGTATTATTTTTTCATATTTGACATATTCAAATCTTAATAAAATTTCTATTCTGTTATATTCCTGTTTAAAACTAAATAAGTTGTTCTTTTTTTCTTAGTATGTTTTATGTAATAGATAATTTAATTGTGATCTGTATTTTTATCTGAGAATAGTTTTATTCAGTTCACTAAAAATATAATAGTAGTATTAATGCTGTTATTAAAATTTTCTCACCTATCTTGACAGATGACTTATGGAAGCAAAGTCCAGAGCAAGTTTTGACAGGGCTCTGGCTTTGCCTGTACAAATATGCACAAAAATTCACCCCCATTGTGCTTGGACAAGCCAGCTGTCACCTTGCTCAAGCGAATTATAGAAGCAACTCCAGGGTGCAGTCTCACAGAGCTTTTCTATATACAAAAAACAGCAAAGCTAGATTATTGCCAATAATTGCTTCTCCTCTGCTTGGACAAGCTAGCAGCATATGGCAAAGTCTTCCAGCACAATTATTTTAAAAACAATTACAAAAGAATAATGGTAAATAAGAAATCTCATTTATTCAAAGTTTAGATCTTTCCCATTTTTATAATTATAAGAGACACATTTTTCATTATTTGTAATTACATATAATATCTAAATATAATTTAAGGATTGTGTAAAATAGATTCCACTAGATTCCTTTTTTAAAGGGAATGATTGAGTTGGAGAAAATAATTGAGTAACCCCTAAATGATCACCAGTAATAGGCCCTAAGAATCTGGGAGAAAAAAAATCCTAGGAGGAGAAGGGAAGCCATTCAAAGGAGCCAATATTGTTGCTTAGTAAACTATCTTGAGTGAGTATTTACTTATTTTATTGAAGGAGGAAAGAAATTAAGTGTTATATTTGAGAAGCAATTTATTTCAGACACACATTGCCAATAATCCCCCTTCAAACTGAAGTCAAATAGATAAAAGCAAACAAGAAGAAGTATGGTTTATCACATTGATTTTCATGTTCCAATAGCAATAGCAATAGACTTACACAGTATACCACTTCACAGTGCTTTACAGCCTTTTCTAAGTAGCTTACAGAGTCAGCATATTGCCCCCAACAATCTGGGTCTTCATTTTAAAGATGGAAGGCTGAGTCAACCTTGAACCAGTGATAATCGAACTGCCAAATTGCAGGCAGACAGCAGTTAGCAGAAGTAGTCTGCAGTTCCACATTCTAACGACTGAGCCATCACAGCTCTTGCATTCCCTTTCCTATTAATAATTCTAGAACAACTTGGAGATGAATGGAGAACATCATGTATAGTATCTCTATACTATCAGTGCAAGTAGAAATCATGACAAATCAAGTCAGTATATGTGGTAATAGATTTCAAGAGCTTTCATAGAGCAAGTCCAGTTGGGTTGGGAATGTTTTCTGTGGGCTGAAGAATAGAATAATTATTAGCTTAAAGAGATAGAAGTCTGTAAAGGTTTCCTGTAAGATGGATCTTAGATGCAATTATACTGTATATGCACATTTTTCATTATTAATAATATAGTACCATTAAATCTAACCTAGTATTTTGGTCATTTTCCAAACAGCAGTGTGCTTGCTTTATTATGTATTGCTTTGTTGTTGTCATTTCTTATAGTATACTTGGCCCAGCCTATACATATTTCTAATATCATTAAACTTATTTTCCTGAATTTTAGAGATAGCATATGAAAGCACTTAAAAGTTACTTCAGGAATAATGCAACTACAGTGTATAAAAGAGCACACAAAGGTACCCTGGGCTCTTGCTTTGTGGACCCAAAAGAACAACCTCTTCAAACTGCAATAAAGGAACAAATAAGAATGAATATGACAGTGCTAATAATCCATTCGTCTCTCTAAGAAGAAAATAATTACATATAGTCTTGTTTATTTCATAAAGATCATAAATTTTAGTTAAAGAACAAACAGACCCAAACCACTTGATATTTAAACATGTGGGTAATTGAGCATGACTTCCTGTGTTCAAAAATTCAAAAATGTCTGCTGATCAACACAATAAATGAACATTAGTTCAACCTATGCTGAAAAATGGAGTGATTATATTATTAAATTTTGATATGATTTGCAAGCACAGCTCCATCAATGTTCACTAAATTAGTGAAGAAGAACAATGATACTTACATTCTGCAAAGCAAGAGCTGGCATCAATTTTCCAGATAATCTGACCTTGGTGAGAGCCGTTTACTCCACGATTTTTGTAGTCTAAGAAGTTTTCTGATAGAATTTCATCTGGGAAGTAAATAAAAATGTATTATTTCACAGCAAAATAAGGAATCATTGGCAAATTGTTTATATGACTGTAAGCAGCTCAGAGTTACCCTGAGGTAAGATTGGCTGCAATAAATTTTATAAATAAATGAATAAATGAAATGTACTACTGTTGATTAAAGTAAAATTAGCATGAATTCTAAGGCAAATTAACTAAACAAAGAAAGAATTTCTTCATGAATACACACTTTCTTTATCACAAAGGATTGTAACATGCATACCATTTGTTTTATACTTTTAATAGTAATTTTACTATTATCATTACTAAATACTAAATATAATTAAAGTAATTGCAATTGTAATTTTTAGTAATGCAAACTAAAATAAAAATAAAGAAAAAATAGAACGTAGTACTGAAAAAGAAATACAAGCAGTCCTCAACTTTTGACCACTTTTGAGCCCAGAATCTCAGTTGTTGAGTGAAGCAGTCATTAAGCATGACAAGAGGGAGCTGAAATTTGCTCAATGGCCATGTGACTGCTTTGCTCAATGACCACAATTCTGGCATTCTCATTTGCAGTCATTAAGTGGTCTTGTGGGTTGTTAAGTGGAGACTCAGGTAAGTAGAGTGGGTTGCCGGGGGAGGGGGAGAGCCTGGAAGATTCTGATCAGAGCTAAAAAGCCTCCCTGACTAAATCAGAAAAGGATTTTCCATCCCGGGGGGAGAGATAGTCATGTATGATCTTGGCTGGACCTTCCATGGCCTACCCTTCCTGCCTGAAGAACTCTGTGCTCCTGACCTAATTGTGCTAACTTTCTGCTTGGATTTTATCACCATCTTAGTCTCTAAAGACTAGCTGTCTGCCAATGTTATAAGAACTTAATTTATTTATTTTTCTTTGTCCCATCTCACAGAATTCTTCAAAGCTTTGGCAAGTCTCTTTCGTAAATCCAATATAA
The DNA here is from genome assembly GCF_051295495.1 of Thamnophis sirtalis. Classification (NCBI taxonomy): domain Eukaryota; kingdom Metazoa; phylum Chordata; class Lepidosauria; order Squamata; family Natricidae; genus Thamnophis; species Thamnophis sirtalis. The sequence continues at coordinate 74,275,423 of NW_028261384.1, read as the reverse complement.
GAAAATTATCCTGTCACCCTGTTACATTTTTATTGGTATATTCCTTTTAATGATTAATACTTTTGTATGTCCAGTATAGCATCATTTTCTGCATCATTATAGCTTATCATTTTAAATATAGTTTAATAGCAATCTTAATTTTGTCATATAAAACTCATATTCTATCACAGAGGTGTTAAACTCAAGGACCACAGCCAGATCCAGTCTGTGAGGTGATTAGATCTGGACGTGGGGCCATCCTGGAAACAATGAAGGACTGGCCTGCAGTGTCGCAGCCTGGACACTAATCTGCAACCTGATGGCGGCCATCCAGGCTGGACCACAGCCAGCCTTAAATCTGCCTTGGCCTGCCTTCTGGGCATGCGCACAGGATGCAGTAAGCGCGTAGGGCCTGGTATCCCTGGGGACTGCGTTCTGAGCACTTGCCTTTCACCCAGGATGCCAGCCCTCGCACGTTGGCTGCTTCCTATGTGCATGCCTGGGGGTGGTGGTTGAGGTGACACCGCAGATCTAAGGCTGGCTGCCATCTGCAGATTGGCGCCTGCTCCATCAAATGGGAAAGCCACGCTGCCTATCTTTCCCCCCGCACTCATCCCTTCCTGAGCATGGAGGAAGGAAGGGAATGGTAAGGGAATGGAATGGGACCTTTAGGACAATAGGGCTTCTGCCTACCAGGTGCAATGGGTGTTTCGTGACCCGACAAAAGCGTGAACATCATAAGCGCGCCGACAAAACCGCGGCGCTAAAACCGCGATGTCAAAAGCGCGCCGACAACAGCACGCCGACAACAGCGCGCCGACAGAAGCGTGATTTAAGTTAAGGTAAGGTTTAGGGTTAGGTTTAGGGTTAGGTTTAGGTTTAAGGTTAGGTTTAGGGTTAGGTTACAGCGCGCTTCTGTCGGCGCGCTGTTGTCGGCGCGCTTCAGGGCTCATTCGTCGCTCCTTCGTCGCACGGTTTTGTCAGCGTGGTTTTGTCAGCGTGGTTTAGTCAGGTGCGCTTTTGTCATTCGCGCATTTGTGGTGGAACCATGGGTGTTAGGTGATCACAGGGACTGTGGGGGGAATGCGGCATGTGAGCCGGGATGGCATGTAGCTTCTAGCATTGCAAGGGGGAGAGCAAAACTATCCTCTCCTCATCAGGTGTGGAGGCAACAGAGGTGAAGGTGGACAAAAAAGGAAGCTGCTGTTCCGCAGGGTTTTTTTTAACCTGCCAGAGTCTCTGGACAGAGGCTTCCCATTTCGATTCCTTCCCATTTCGATTCCTTCCCCATCGTTGCCTTTGCATAGCTCTCCACTTACTTCTCCCAGATCCATGTACATGTTTGTATGTGTCCACATGCACAGGGGAGATGTCTGGCAGCAGGGGCTCCACAGCCTGCTGCAACCACCAAGCTGGCCCTCCAAGAAGCAGGCATGGCAGTAGGACCAGCAGTAGGCAGAGTGGGGGGAGAGGCATGTGATGCAGACCACCAGATGCGCCTGCTCCATCCCACGTGGCTGGCGGCTACCCGAAACATCCAGCAGGCCAGACCGCATTCCTCCCCAAGTGCAGAGCCTCCAGCTACTGCCGCTGCCATGGATTGAGACAATGTGAGGCAAGGGGTGGGGTGGCAGCTGCCAGGCACCATCAGCCCACCTACTCTGTCCCATCTCTTTTTGCTTGCATTTGAAAAAGTCTTTGGTCATCTCCTTGGCCCCCTTGCAGGTCTTTCACTTGGCCCACATATGTAGAGGGTTCCACTTTTCCACCTGATACCTCGGCACTGCTGTGGACCACTGCCACCATCGAGGCCGCCAGCAGCTCATGCAAGTCCATTAGGCTGCTGCCATTGCTGCCTGGAGCCCAAAGAAGGCAAAGTGGCCAACTAGAAAGGCAAAGTAGAGGTGGTAGAGCATGCCCAGGCCTAGCAGATAAAAGGCGGCCACTGCAAGCAGGGAAGGTCACCTGACACACCTCAGAATTGCTGTGGACCACTGCCACCACCAATAAGGTCCATTAGGTGCAGGTCCATTAGGCTGCTGCTGTCGCTGCCCGGAGCACCAGGTCTGCCCAGCCCAAAGGAGGCGAAGTGGACAGCTATAAAGGCTGAGTAGAAGTGGCAGAGCATGCTCAGGGCCTGGGATTATGTGCCTCCCTCCAATATCTGCTGGGCCTGGGCGGCCATGGCACCGATGGGAATGCCACTTGCTCAAGGTGGCCGTTTTTTGCTTGCTGGCCTGGGCATTATCTACCTCCTTCAGGCTGGGTGGGTCAGCTAAGTGGCAGCAGGTCTGCCGAGTGTTGGCAGTGGCAGCTGCGGCAGGGCCAAGGTGTATCTGGTACTTGAGGGAAACATACTCTACATGCAGGAAAAGGGCAAGACCCACAAGGAGGCTGAAAAGATAACCAGCGGTGACCTGCTCTTTAGCCACAAGCAAAAACAGACATACAAAGGGGAGCAACTGTGCAATGGTCAACAGTTGCTGGCATCAGCGCCCCCAGCCCGTGTTGCCTCACAGCAGAAGCACTTCCCCTCACCCTGCATCACCTCACATCATCTCATCCTGTGATGATTCTCCCACCTGCCGAAGACCCCTGGATTCCCCCCACAACACTGCCTGGCCCACTGTCTTTGGGTTGGTGTATCTTAGAATTCATCCTCAAATTAAGTGGAATGGCTGTCAGCCTGCTGGGTCAAGACATGGTTTGTTTGAATTACATACAGAACTATATTCTAGCCAATGTTACTATTTTCTCCCAAAAGCATATATTTAGTGGTTCTGTAATAAGCATACTATGTACAAAATATTCCCTAAAATTCACTGTGTATTGGAATGAGTACTGTGTATTCATACATCAAATGTAGCTTCGTTAAATATTGCTCTTTCACCATGAATATAGCAATATATTCAGAAATCCTCACTAATTAGAATATTTTCATGTTACATTCATTTTAGAACCTTTTAGGAAAATAAAATTAAAGGCAAAAATGAAGAGAAAGAAGCATATGATACTTAAAGCAAAGTTTCTCTGGCTAATTACTTCAAAATAGGTTTGACACTTTTTAAAAAAAAATAAGAACAAGAAATTGGCCTGAGAAAGTATGATATTTTATCAGATTTTTAAAAATGTTTTAATTTTTCCATAAGGATAATTAAGAAGAAAGTCTACAATATATCAATAAGCAGAACACAATATTAACTGCATATGAAATCATAAATTACAGTCTGTAATTGCCTGTTTTAGGCATTTATAACTCAAGATTCCCTAGATTTTCAAAGGCCACTTAGTTGTGAAATTCTTCCAATCTACCATTTTCATGATAGACACAAATTATGAAATAGATAAAATATCTTTATTCCATATGACATATTTCTATTGATTCCATTATTTTCTATTTAATTTTTTTTTCAAAAAATGCTTTTGTTCATATTATATTCTACTACAACAAGGGTGTCAAACTTGCAGCATCATGTTGTTGTCATGTGACATTTCTCGATGTTTTCCCACAGAGCTGGGGTGCGCACTACAATATTACAACATGTAGCCCTTGACTTAGCAACCAATCAAAGTTACAACCCCCTCCCCCCAAAAACTACTTATGACCTGGTTTTGAAGTTATGGATGCTGTAGCACCCCCTGGTCACATGTACCAAATTTAGGGAGATTCTACATTATGACTGACCATAGGGTCACTTGAGCACCTCCCTGCCTATTTTCAACTCTCCACCTTCCCCGCCAGATAAGTGAAAGAAAAGCCAAAGTCTGCAAGCTGCAAACTCAGCAATCGGCCTAGACTACCTTGCATAACTGAGTGACTGGGTTGGAAATGATCCCAAGACTGCAGGGATTTGATGATGAGGAAGCAGGCTCAAGGTCTGAAAGAATCTCAAGGAGTGGCAAGTGCAGCATGCGGTGCTTTGGAGTGGGGGGAGGGAAGAGGCCATGTGATGTCCAGAGAAGACAGACCCAGGTCTGCACAAGGCTTCCCACTTCAATCAGAGATGATTTGAGAGGTCCTAAAGAATATGAAATTGATATAATGCTTTATGTTTACTACTAAGCTACATATGTTTTCCATTTATTGGATATAATTTAAAAAATTAGATTAAAAAGATGAAATTTTAAGAAACTAGGTTTTCTTTATAGTTCTGTTTTAAAAGAAAGAAATAATTAATACTGTCAAATCACTAAAAGTTTCATATCTAAACTAAGGAAATAAATACATGGAATAATTGAAATAGCTTTTCCAGAGAAATCGTTCATAGAGAAATGAAAAATTATACAAAGAGAGAACATTAAAATTATTCCTAATCCCTGACCAAAAAGAATGCAGTTATTGCTAGAAAATGTTAATCATTAGTATTAAATGTACTTAAATGAAAAAACCTCCAGATTTTATTCTCTAACATACAGTGAATATGGAAAGTCTATACACATTTGTTAAAATGTACCGTAAATTTTTTGAGTTTTAAAAAAATCAGACCAAGATAAATCGCTCCAGAATTTTTTCTATCTTTAATATAGTTTGTACAATTCAAATGGGAAAACCCCCCAAAACTTTTAAGAGAAAAATGAAATAAAATAACATGGTGCATAAAAATGCATATGCTTAAACCAATACTTTGTTGAAACAGATTTTTTAAATTTTATTTTATGAGAGCATTCAGTTTTTTGGAGTAGGAGCCCACCAGCATGGCACATTTTGCCTTAGGAATCTTGGCCCACTCTTCTGTGCAAATTTGTCAGTTTGTGCATTCATCTTCTGGTAACCCCACAGATTTTCAGTTGTATTCAGGACTGGGGTCTGACTGAGCTCTTTCAAAACTTCAATCTTCTTCTGGTGAAGTTATTGTTTTATTGATTTGGAAGTGCCTTGGATCATTGTTGCATTGAAAAGTGAAATTCTTTTTTTATCTTCAATATTTTAGCAGGGCCTAAAGGTTTTGTGTGATTGATATTTGGAACTGTTCATATTTCCCACACACACACTTTGACTAAAACCCCAATTCCAGCTGAAGAAAAGCAGCCCCAAAGTATATTGCCACCATATATACCACCATGCTTCACTGTGGGTATGGTATACTTTTGATGATGCACAGCATTGTTTTGGGGTATGTCCAGTTTAATGAAAAGAAGGAATAGTGGTGACATGATAGTAGTGTCCCAATATCTGAGGGGTTGCAACAGGGAGGGGGGGTGTCAACCTATTCTCCAAAGCACCTGAGGGTAGAAGAAGAAGCAATGGGTGGAAACTAATCAAGGAGAGAAACAATCTAGAACTAAGGAGAAATTTCCTGACAGTTAGAACAATTAATCAGTGAGATTTGACTGGAAGTTCTCCAGCTGGACAGACGTGGGGGGGGGGCTGTCTCTCAAGAGTCTCACATGAACCCTGTCTGACAAACCATCTCCGAGATCTTTTTTAGATTGGAACCCTCCCTGGAGAGGGGGGTGAAGAAGGGGCAGCGTCTCATCAGATCTAGTGGGAGGCAACACGTCCCTTGCAGGTTAGAGATTTGCCCTCTGAATTGGAGTAGGAGCGGCAGCATGGCAACATGCTGCACAAGAAGCTGACTTCCAGCCAAAGCACATGAACAGGAATGTGAGGAAGAGATGAAGGACCGGTAAGAAAATTCATCCAACCCACAGCCATAAATCAAACTTGGAAAAGGCAAAGAATCTTGAGAGCATAAATAATAATGATGGTCAGACCAAGATTTTTTCAAAAAGAAAGAAAGAAAAGGAAAATGGGGGGTTGAAACACTAACCCTCCCCCCAAAAAGCTATTTGTTTGAAACAATTCAGACAGAAAGGAAGAAAGCGAAGAAGTGACAAGCCCACTCAAATACTAACTCTAAATTTGGCTTCCGACTTGAAAAGATTGTGTTTTTAAAGGAGCGTAAAGATTTATTTTGTCCGAGTGTCTTTTAACTAACATATCTTTTTTTTACATTTTTTTTATTTTTATTAAACAAACAACACACAGAAAAAATAATCATCTTACATTACATTTTGTAGAAAGTGTGTCAATTGGTTATAATTAGCTTTCGTGCATCTCTTCCACAATCATTACTTACATTCATATCAAGTGTCAAAGTTCTTAATGAATCTTACTTTCAACATATCATAGTTCTCGTTCGACTGAAATTGTTTGTGTCCTTTTTCCTAGAATAATCCATAGTTAATAAACACAACCACCTAATGGCATTTCATTAATTATTACAGAATCATCCAATAGCCTTAAACCTTTATAACATATTCTAAACAAAAATTAGTTGATAAATCACTGTTTACAATTTGTGTCCATGTTCCTTTTGTTATGGTAGTACATATATGTATCATTAACTGTATATCTTATCCTTATCATTCCATTGTTAGTTGTTATAATTAATATTGATTAACAAAAAAATCCTTTACTGTTATACCTATTTTCTTCTCATCAAACCAACATATATGTATACCTTATTGCCTTTATCAATTATTTATTTAACATAACCATCTATAAATTACTAAATTACTACTTACTAATTATAAAACTTAGTTAAATTTTTTGTTATCTACTTTCATATATCCAATAATATTATACCTTTATAACATATTCAAAATAAGAATTAATTTAATTTCTAATTTTTTCCCCCCAAATCATTGTTTGCAATTTATATCCAAATTCCTTATATTAAGCCAGTACATATATATGTCATTAACTACAACTTTTATCATATCATTATTATTATCATTAATATTTGTAACAAAATCATTTATTATTTATATCCAGCTTCCTCACCTCGGGCCAACATAGAAATACACCTTGTTACCATTATCAACTATTTATTTAAGCAAGCAATCTAAAACATTACTAAATTCCTACTTACTAATCATCAAAGTTAGCTTTTTTTTTAATTATCAATTTTCATATATCAACCTGTGTCCTTCCAGAAGGCATGAAGTCTTATTTTTTTGCCATTTGTAGAGTTAATTATCTATTTAATTCCTTTGTAAAGTTTAGTGGACATCTCTCCGCACCTTATTATCTGTTGGATCTCTCAGGTAATCTCGGTGCCCTTTTGCTACTTTAATTGATTTAGCTTTGATTATCAATCCTGTTTCTGATAAGATTTTTTTCCTTTAAAACCATCATTTTTTCTCTTTTTTCTTCTTTTGTGCTTTGAAATTTGGGGTAGAGCTCTGGACCATCGAGTTCCCCCCTCCAAATTCCCATTTTTTTGCTTTCAACCACTTTCAGTTCGGAAATCAAATCATTAGTTTTCTTATCTTTGTGTTCTTTTTTCTCTTCAGTTTTTGGGACTCCATCTCCCTCATTTTTTTCTGGTATAAACTCTATCTCCTAGTCAATTCCCCAAGTTACCAATAACTCTTGAATTGCATCCCATATCTTTTGCAAAGTTAAAGTTTCCTCCTCTGTAAATTGGTCCATGTTCCAAATTATAAATTACTGCCACTAAACTTTAATCTTCACAAGAGAGAGGTTCCATTTTTTTCCTTCTCCCAGTAACGATAAAGCTCTCGAGAGACAGCTGTGGTAAACAATTTATGGTCTTGACTCTTATCACTTTTAGTAACAGAGCTTTGAAGCACGAAGACAGTAAGATCAAAGGAGAAACAGGAACAGAATGCGTAGTTTCAAAAAAAAAAAAGCTCTAGCGTGTCGCTTCCGAGCAGCAAAATTAATATTTTTTTCACTTTCTTTTTGTTGACTCAGATTTAGGAGGGACAAAGTTCTTAAATGGAGTTTAATTGCAAATAATAGATGATTTTTGTTAAAGTAGAGAGGGAGATTTTAGTCCTTAAGTTGAAAAATAAGCCAGGAAGGAGCCGAAGAAGAAAAACCAGTCCATTCACTTTAAACGGAGGGGAGGGAGAGAGAAAAAAGAGCGAGGAGCATTTCAATAGTTCCAAGAAGAAAAGCATACTAACCAAAACAAAACAATGAAGATCAATTCCACCGCTGACTTCTTCTGCTTCAGGATTTAGTTTAGCATAAAAAAGAGATTTTTGGGGCAGTTTCTTTTCCAAAACAGAAAGAATTCCCCAGATGATCACACTTTCTCTTTCTGTTCCCTTCTGTTCCTCAGCCGTCCTCACTTCATCAGCCTAAGGTGTATTTAGTCACTAGCTTGAAGACCTTCTCTTGTATCAATCAGAGACTTACACTGTCCCTGATATCAACAAGACGTAATCTTCCTGTTCATCGTATCTTCGGGATGGTTTAGGGTCTGATTGGACCCCCCAGTGGCAAAATTACCAGCTGCAGTCTCAGAGCATCGAGACCGCACGTCCGTACCGTGAGGACATTCTTTTAACTAACATATCTTAAGCAATCCCAATTAATGAGAGATGAAATGCAACAAGGGAGAAAGATCAAGAAAAAAGCACACTGACAACTGATAACCTAATCTTGCCTGTGTGGGAAATTCTAATTAACCAACCGCCATAAATCAGAACTTGGAAAAGCAGGAAGCGAAGAAGAAATATACCCGAGTTTTGGCTGCATGCAAGCTTGTTCCAATTAATATATTTTGAGCAGCTATGACCAATGAGAGGTGAGGAGTGGCAAGGAAAGGAAATAATAACAGAGTCAAGAACTGGGAAATACGAAGGTGTTTTTTTTCCTCTTCCTTTTTTTCTGCAAAAGATTAAGATGGCTCCAGCTTTTTTTCTAGTTTCACAGTAGTTGAATTAACTAAATTTAAGCTGGACCAGAATCTTGAAATAAGACTTGTATAGCTAACTGCAATTTTGGAACTGGATATTAAGGAAGAACAAAAGACCAAGATGGCTTCTGTCATTCTTCCCCACAGCAACTGAAGTAGATAAATTTAAGGTGGATCAGAACTCTGAAATAAGAACTGTGAAATTAACTGTAACTTTGGAACTGGACATCATGGAAAGTCAGGAATTTGAAGAACTACGTGAAATACAAAAAATATGCATAAATCGTTAAAATCAAGCCTAAATAGAATTCTGAACCCAGAGAAGCAGGTATTTAAAGAAGAAGGCAAAGAAGAAGGTGGCAAGATAATGAAGGGGTCGAAACAGAGAGAAATATAAAGCAGACTTGGTAGTGGTCTAGGGAAAATTATAAAAGGGGGAAGTGTCCCAATAAAAGGGAAGAAAAAGCAGACAAAAGATGTTTTGGAGGTTGTTAGTAACATGAGGAAAATTGAAGTAGGAAATTACGCCCCAACAAAGAGAAATATAAAAGATCATTTTGATGGTGGTTTGGGGAAAAGTGAAGAGGGTGGATGTGTCAAAACAAAGAAAAGGGAGAAGGCAGGAACAGAGGAATGGGACAAAAGACTTACTAGGAAAAAATTATACAACTAGCAATTGTTATATGGGAAAATATAAAGTTAAGATAAGAGGTTGATTCCTATATATGACAATAAAATGGAGTTGCTAACTGGTTGAATATCATAATGGAAAGATAATTAAATAAAGGTTAAAATATATGGAATATGGACAAATATGAAACTGATATGGGGAGACTGTAAAGAAGAGGTTTGTGATTCACTTTTATACATGATAATTAAACTGAGTTGCTAATTAATTGAATATGACAATAGAAGAACAACTAAGCATGAGTTAAAATATAATAAACATGGACATATATAGAACTTTTAAGATGACAAACAAAGTGAGATGTTTACCGCTTGTTATTCTATATAGTAGATTAGAGGAATTGTAAGGAACATTGAACAGTAAGGATTGCCATTTATAGATAATTAAGAGTAATCTAATCCAAGATATGGAAAAATGGAGAGGGAACATCAAATATACTTACAATGGGAAATTATTGAGATTTAAAGACAGAATCACAAATTGGGGACGTGTAAGGATGTATAATTATATAAATATAATGATGAGAATAGCTGGGAATTGTAACCTGGTCTATATCTCAGCCAAAATTAGGGGGGGAGGGGTTAAAAGCACAATGACTATATATGTATACTTTTTTGTTCTATTTAAAAAAAGGAGGAAGATATATGTTAAAATTAAATATGTGTTGTGGCCCAGCAGGAGCTGTTGGAGCTGCCACCAGACTCTGGGGCCCTATGAGTCGGCTCTGGAAGATGTGGAGGACCCTGGACAGGGTTCCAACTCTGAGCAGGGCGCAGAGAGGCTGGTTGGCCACCAAGAGGCGCAGTGGGAAGGAGACAAGGGAGTGTGATCTTGATGTCATGCATTGGAGCAGTGGGGAGGAGACAAGGGAGTTGGTCCTGGATGCCCGGCAACGGAGGGCTAATAGGCGTAAAGAACAGTTACGCAGTTACAGGAGATAATTGAACTCAGTTGGTGGTCATTAGGCTCCTCTCAAGACTATAAAAGGAATGACTTTCCACACACTCGTCGCAGGAATCAACGTATTTACTAGAGCTGGAGAAGCTATCGTGGCTAACTTGGCAGACTGGATTGCTGCCAAGGTCTGGTCTGTGCTGGATTGCTGCCAAGGTCTGGTCTGTGCTGGATTGCTGCCAAGGTCTAGTCTTATGTGTTAATAAATCCTTGAAGTATCTTTGTCTTGGCATGCTTTGGCGTATGAAAGGGTGTGTGTGTCAGAACAAATATGTATATTGAAAAGGAATATAAATACCATCAACATAAAATGGAGCTTGCTCAGAAGCTGAAATACACCAAGTAAATGAGATGAAGAGTGTGAAATAGAGGAGAGAGGTAAGGGAAGAAGAGAGGGATAGGAGAGAGGGCGGGGGAAGAGGAGAAGAGAAAGGAGGAGTGGAAAGGGGAGTAGAGAAAAGAAGGATGACAGAGGGAGAGAGAGGGAAAAAGAATTAAGGATAAGGTATAAATATGGTGTATGGAGAGCATAAGAGCCAATAATTGTTTTTGGGAATTGATGGTAAGATGAATTGATGTAAACATTTAATAATACAATATGATGTTGGCTATGTAATAGTATACATGTGATTATATGTTATGAAAATGAAAAAATAAAAAACTTCATATATATAAAAAAGAACAATTAATCAGTGGAACAACTTGCCTCCAGAAGTAATGAATGCACCAACACTAGAATTAGCTAAGAACAGATTGGATAACCATTTGTTTCAAATGATTCAGGGTTTCCTGCCTGCGCAGTGGATTGGACTAGAAGAGCGCCAAGTTCCCTTCCAAGCCTGTTATTCTGTTATCCACCATAAGTTTTGGAATTATGGCAAAAAGGTTCAATGTTGGATTCACTAGACCATAACATATTTTTCCACATTTTTGTCAAACTTAATTCAGTTGTTTGCAAAATGTAATTGGATTTGGATGTTTTTTCTTTATAAGAAAAGGCTTCTGTCTTGCCACCCTGCGTTATGTTGTATACTACTGAAGAATATGGGAAATTTCTGTCACATATGGTACACAATCAGTATTTGCCAGAAATTCCTGAAGATGCTTTAATGTTGCTGTAGATCTCTCAAACCAGTTTCTTCTTGTTTTTTCATCAATTTTAGAGGGACATTCAGTACTTGGTAATCACTTCTCCATTTGTTGATGACTGTCTTCACTGTGTTCCATGGTATATCCTATGCTTTGAAAAACAATGTATCCTCCTGATAAATACCTTTTAACAATGAGATGTCTTTGATATTTTGTAAGTTCTTTGCAGACCTTGGCTTTTGTTCTAACACTCTATAGAGGAAATGTCAGAAAAATCCTACTGCCACAGCTGAACTTTATATGGGCTTGATTAGAATCACTTTAATTGACAGCAGGTATATCAGTAGTAATGATTACTATTTAACATCAGTTTGAATGTAATTGGTTAATTCTGAATACAGTCACATATAGAGGGTGTGTGAACTCTTATGTAGCCACATTATTCTAGATTTTTATTTTACATTTTCCCAAGAAAAATATTTTAGTTTGTTTTTTCAATTGAATTATACAGTTTATATATTAAACCTGGAAAAATTTTTGAAAGAGAATTTATTTTGGTCTGAAAATAATCTGCTGGCTTCTGAGATGGTTTGGTTAGTTTTTTAAAAAACAAAGTACAAATGAAAACTGAAAATAAATTTTTGAAAAACATTAAATCATCATAGCTTAAAATTAAACACACAGTGTAGTGACCAAAGCAATACTCAAGAAGTTTCACATTAAAACAATAGATTAAAACATAGTTACCACTTACGTTAAGAAATAAGCACCTCCCCATACCAATTCTGACTCAGGTTCAGAACAACTTAAATACAAAGCCTTTCTGAGTAAAAATGTTTGTTTGAAGTTAGAAAGACAACAAAGAAGAAACTAGCATAATTAGTGCGGGCAGTAAGTTTAGAAATATGGGTGCATTTACCAGAAAAATCTTTGCTTTGATTTCTAGTACAGAAAATACTCCTAATGTTTCTATGTGCAACACTGTATTTAAATGTATTTCCCAAATGGAAGATACAGGTAGTCCTTGACTTATAATGGCAATTGGGAATTTCCATTGTTAAGCATTGCAATTGTACAGTGCAACTGCATTGCTTAGTAACATTCATCCCTGCAGTCCTGGTTGCAGTTGTTAACTAAATTATGCATGGTTCAAGGATGGTGTGAGAGGTACCATGTGGATTGTAAAGATTATGCAAGAGTTGTGCAAGTTGCCAGTCCTGTGTGAGTGCACAGGACTAGGGGAGGGTGTGCAGGTGAGAGGAAGACTTGCCCTAATAACGTGAGATTTTCCTTGCCACCTTGACCTTGGACTTTTTGAACTGCATGAAAAGTTGCAAATGGCAGTCAGTTCAGTTCAGTTCAGTTCAGTTATTAAATTTATATGCCGCCCTTTTCCCCCGAAGGGGACTCAGGGCGGCTCACAACTCAAACCGGGGAGGGGGATACAGACAAAAGATTTAAAAACAACAGCATAACAATATATAATTTAAAACTCACAACAGTCATACCATTCGAGACGGGGGCAACAGCTCTTTAGCCCCAGGCCTGTCGGAACAACCAGGTTTTGAGGGCTTTGCGGAAGGCCTGGAGGGTGGTGAGGGTTCGAATCTCCACGGGGAGTTCGTTCCAGAGGGTCGGAGCTGGCACAAGTCACATGATCGCAAGGTGCTTGGCAACTGTCACAAATAAAAATGGGTTGCCAAACGACTAAATTGTAATCATGTGACCATGGGGGTGCTGAAACAGCTGTTACTCCAAGGACCATTATTCATTTCCTGCCTCTGTAAATTTGAAGTCACTGAATAAATGATCATTCGTCAGCACCTCTATTTATTTCAAATCATCTTTTCCCTTCAATACAGATAACTAGAAATGCTGAATCCAAATCCCACTGAAGTTCATGCTTCCTACAAGCTTTCTCTGCACAAATATTTCTGTTATTAATTGCAGTACCTAGTTTGGAATTACACTACTGGCCTAAAATAACAAAAGAAGTAGGATTTTCTATGAGACATTCATTACTAGGATTCAGCAGTTAAATGACAAATCTTCTGATTTTGCTAGACTAAACTCATTTTCTGGGCTAAGGCTTGGCAGAAGTTTCACATTATCAACATTTCTCTTTTTTCTTTCATTTGATACCTCTTTTACTGTTGCTTTTGTTGATTCTTTACTGGAGAAAGGAGACCACTGTTTGTAAATTATGGATTATATTCAACTTGAAACAAATGTGTTTTACAATACATGTTTTACTTGCAGAATTAAGTTACAACAAATCCTATGATGTATCATCACTTACCAATGAGATACATGCCAATCCAGTCACCTGCATCTACTTCCTCCTTTATATCCCAATAAATCACTAGATCCTGTGAATGTCCTATGGAATAATAGGAACTGCTGACCATGAGTGTAGACCTGCTGTCTGAAGTGACCAAATCTGTGTCACTGGTCGAGCGGGGAATGGTGACTGTCCCATGGAGTCCACTTCCAATGTCCATGTTGTGGAACTGGTCTGGGTTATAGCTGTACCTCAGAGATTCTTTACACCGACGCCGATTCTGCGAGTTCCTGGATGGAGATGCCATAGCAGCCAGGCCTAATAACCTGTTCTGGTACAGATTCTGCCAAAATGAAAGAGAGGAATCATTAGAATTCATATAAATGAAAATGACATCCCCTTGAAAATTATCAAATAAAATGAAGAGACTGGAATCCATTTGTAAGAACCTATTATTAAAATATGTACATTTATTGTCTGATGTAATATGAATTTGTATCTAACATGTTGCAAAAGTGGGGTTCATTTTACTAGAAGTATAATATTACTTAATGAAGTATACAGAACTTTCATCAGCAAATTATGTTTCTGTTTGACTTTTAACTTTGACTCATCATCAGCCTTTGGCAGCTAAGGCAATATTTTAGCCTGAATCTTACTGGAGTCATCTTCATTTTCACTGCTTCTCCCAACTGCATAATCTACTTTCGTCAAAAAAAATTTAAAAAGCAAAAATGCAAGTCACCTTCTCAAAAATTACTGCTGCCAACAGAGCTTTTATCATATGCTTGGTACTCATGGTTGGCAATTATTGACAACTCAATTTGGTTAATAGTGTGTAAGAAGTGAACCTCTTAGCTTAATTCCTTTCTAAACTAAGTGTTGGCTACTTTGCTGTAGCTGATTGTACCTTCAAAGTATAGAAGAATTCTATGCAGTTATGATGTATTTTTATATATTGAAGTTGGAAAGGTAAGTAACAAGATTAAGACTGTAAGATGCTCAATTATAGCACTTATTTGGAATTCTGTACTGCAACCCTACATTAGGTTGAGCAGATATTTCCATTGCGATTTACTTCTAATTTGCAATGTCAATCTGATTCAGTCTGCAATATTGTGGGGGGAAAAACAATGATATCTGCAGAAAGAAAGAAAGATTATGTGATCTAACAATCATGCAAATGCTATCATTTATTTTTCTGAGTTATGGGATGTGAGTATCAAATGGTAGCATTTTCATAATAAATATGCATGCTATCATTCTGGCATCATTACAGTTTGCTGGAAGAAAACTACACAATGGCAGGTCAACTTGTCAAATGACTTCACATCAAAAACATGCTATGTGAAACCTTCAAGAAAATACAGTTTCAAGTGTCATTCACATACTGACCATTTTATCCAAGATTAATCAAATGAAATTCCATTCATTCTTTCATAGATACATAAGTACAGGTTGTTTTATTTTTGTGGTTGATGGAATCCTCATTTAAGATTCTGAAGATTAATATAAAGCTTACATTACCAGTTTAATACATTGATATTTGGGGGAGGGGGTGGACTGCAGCTGGTGCAGCTGGAGTGTGTTTGCAGTAGCACCTCCCAGTATTATCTTATTTTATCAATTTTTAGTACTCCCGTTGGATCCTTTTTATTTAATTAACAGCATAGACCATAACACAGCATAGAGATAACAGCATAGACCATAACACAGACAAAAGTTTTTGTTACTGCTGAGGATTAAAAGGGTATGGGAAAAAGAAAGAAACACCATGGCACCAGCAATGTTCCCTCTAATTTTTTTTCAGTGTGAGCGGAAAAGTATAGTGTTTGAGCGGCACATTTTCATGCCTGAGCACCTGAATTTTTTTCACAGATGTCACCTAAGACAACAACGAAATCAGTATTATTTGAAACTCAAAGTTATGTTTATTCAAGGGGCCCGCTTAATTAAAAATAATATCAGTATCACTTAACAACGCTCCTGCTTAGCAACCAAAATGTTGGCTCAGAAAGTCTGGCATTTGAAACAAAAATAGCCTTTAAAGTTGTGGTGTGTTAGGAGCATTTTTATTCCTGCATTTTAAACACACACACACACACACACACACACACACAAGGAGAGAGGGAAACATAGGAACTTCGAAGGGTGAATAATTTGAAATGGTAGTTGGAGAAAATAGTGTAAGTAAAATAGTGCTTTATATAAATTAATGCACAGGTTTTTTTTTAATAGTTTCTTTTTACATTCATTTCTGTGTTCATTTTCTTGGGAATGAAATTCCTTGAGGCTAACTTAATTTTTGGAAGAAAAAAAATAATGCCTGTAAACCAGCAAGAAATTTAAGACAATCTTTAAAATTTGTATTCGAAGAATTTAACAAGAAGGCATTTCTGTTTGCATTGCTTTCAGCAAACATTTCCTATTTTAAAGAGCCGAGGTGGCGCAGTGGGTAGAGTGCAGTACTGCAGGCCACTTCAGCTGACTGCTAGATCAGCAGTTCAGCGGTTCAAATCTCACCGGCTCAGGGTTGACTCAGCCTTCCATCCTTCCGAGGTGGGTAAAATGAGGACCCAGATTGTTGTTGGGGGCAATATGCTGACTCTGTAAACCGCTTAGAGAGGGCTGAAAGCCCTATGAAGCGGTATATAAAAATCTGCTATTGCTATTGCTATTACTGCCTTTCATTCACCCACTTTTCACTGATATGCTTATATATATTCATTAAGTGACAGCATTTTGGCAGACAACATTGCTTTTTCTACATTACTGTATGAAAATATCCTGCATCTAAAAATGACTGATCTATGGCCTTATCACTGCTGTGACGAGCCCCCACCCCCAGAATAACTGCTGCCGCCGCCTCCTCCTCACATTTGCTGCCCGGCGGTGCAGCTGAGGTGAAGCCGCCAAAGCTCCCGCTGGCGCCCCCGCCCATGGCAGCGGCGGCGGTGCCTGCCTCCCCCTCCGCTCAGAACACCTCACCTAAGCAGGGGTGCTGGCGGGAGCTTTGGCGGCTTCACCTCAGCTGCAGCATTGGGCAGCAAATCCGGCAGTGCTGTTGGGGGAGGAGGAGGCAGCAGCAGACATTCTGTTCGAGCAGAAAGCAGGACAAGGGATGGGAGGAAAGAAAAGAGCCTGAAGCGCCCGAAGCGATGGGCTTCCGGAAGGCAGAAAGCGGGGGTGGGGGGTGGGAGATACCGGTAGGTCGGGCTTCCAGGAGAGCCATCTCGGTGCCGCCGAGGGGGGGGGGACGCCAGGTGCTGGGCTGCCTCTGACTCGCCCTCTCCATGGCTCCCTAGGGCTGCAGCAAACCAAGCAACAAAGCAAGCTAGAAGGACCGCCGTTTTTTAAAAAATATCTCTCCCAGTCTGGGGAAGTCCTTTGCTGGCGGCCAGTTCTAGCCGCCTGCAAAGGACTTCCCCACGTTTGCTTTGATAGAAATCTCTGCGCAGCAGTTAGAAACTGCTGCGCAGGGGTTTCTTGCCACGTGCGCGGCCGCGCAGCCGCGCACCTTAGAAGGAACAGTGGGCACCAGCCCGGGATCTCTCCCTCCAGTGAAAACAGCAAGAGATCTGTAAGTAAAACTACCCCCCCCCCCCATTGCCAACAATCTGGAGAGATTAGAACGGGACCTGCAAATTTTTTTGGCAAAACAGCAGTTACTAGACTTTCCCGATCTGGTGTGGGGAGAACAAACTGAAAGCCAGCTCTTCTCACAAACAACTAGTCCAATTACATCATGTATGGAGTCTGAGTTAAAGGCTAAAAAGGTAAAGAACAACCAGATAATTCAGAGTATGGAGAGTTTACCTTGGGAAAAATCAACGGAGTTTATGGCAAAGCAATGCCTTCTCACAGCACGAACGGTGGTTTCAATATTCAAACAACTAATTGTCATCCAACACGATTTAGAGACATTGAAAAAAGATTCAGCTTTCTTCAAGTACAATATCAGGCCCTGCGCTCTCCCACTAAAGTTCTTACAGCAGACTTGGTTAACTCCCATATGCAGGATAAAGAAGAGAAAAAAGAGCAAAGAGCCAGAGAAACAGTTAAAGAATTGGATAAAAAGTGGCAGTCCACTCAGAAAAACTGTCCCTCCCCAGACAAGAGAATGAGAGGGAAACATATTAATAGAGAAGTCTCACGATAAGTCAGGAAAGCATCTCCCCACCCCCAAATACAATAATAACTTCACTCACTAAATACAACGGATTGCTTTTAGAATTCATATGAACAGACTTAATTATGGACGTGGGGATACCAAGTAGTGCAATACTAAATTCCCTAAGCCAGCTTCTTCATTGCCACAGGGGGTTGATTGATCTCCGTGCTGTGGAGTGTCTCCCTGAGGCCCCAAATTGGAAGCAGGTTCTCCTGTCTGCCCACCATACCGCAGAAGCTATTTAAGATGAGGGCACATTCAGCTTCCTTTCAAATCTTTCCCATCAGAATCTTCTGTGAGGAAAGGGTTACTCCCTTAATTGTTAACATGCGAGCTCCCAAATTGGCTTGGGAAAGGGAGAAAAAGAAAGTGGGAGTCACCCAGTCTTGTCCGGTGAAGAGATACTTAACAGCAAGAAACTGGTCTCATTAATGCTTTTGTCGCTCTCACAAGAAAAGAACAAGACAATATATTATTCAAGTTAGAAAATTTAAAGAAATCTTGTTGGTCACAATGGTGAGCAGAGCTACTTATAGATCTAGTCTCACCAATAATTGAGCCTCTCGCTTCTCCCCCAGAGGACAAGGGATTGCATGAATATGAGATCATGGAAAACAGAAGTCAAGATCCAAAGGGGCCATTAGAGGTCCCAGTAGAGAGGGAGATGCTATCATTCTTATATGAATAGCACCAAACCAAGAAGCTGTGACACGACTCACGTCAGTGCCACCATCTCAAAGTCAAATGAAGCATGACCTAATAACTCCTTGCCCTACACCAAGAGAAGAGATATTGGAATGGCAAGCTTTGTTAGCTGGTGCTAAAACCTCTTACTCTGAATGAGTTCCTCAGCGTCTACAAAGGACTTAGATGGGACTCCCCCACTTTTAGAGAAGACCAATTATGTCGTGATGACACCTCAATCCATGGCAACAGCCTGACAACTTCCCTTTGTATAAATCAAGTTTCCTGATCAGCTGCAAAAGATGACCCACTTTCCCTTATAACCTGGAATATAGCAGGTTGGTCTGTTCCATCAAAAGACAAACTCTTTTTTGACTATATATCACAATTTGATATCCTCTTCTTACAGGAAACCTGGGCCTCCACAGAGATTCAGTTAGACAGTTATCGGGTTAACTCAATCCTGGCTGTCCCAAGCAAGGTGCGGGGGGAGAGCTAAAGGGGGTATTGTGACATTAGTTAATACATCCTTGCAATTTAAATGTGTATCACTGTATCACTATTATTATACAATTGTATCACAGTGGCCAGTTGTTTCGCCGGATTTGGCATTGGTTACTAGTCGGGCCCCACCCAGGGGCCTAGGACGTTGTAACGTATTTTTGTAATATGCATGCAGATCCAAGCAGTGCGGCTTTTTGCATTTGACTGATGGTGATTTGGTCAATTTTTAACTGTTTTAAATGTAATTCCAGTGCTTTTGGAATAGCACCCAGTGTGCCAATTACCACTGAAATTACCACTGCTGGTTTGTGCCATAGTCGTTGAATTTCGATTTTTAAGCCCTGGTATTTTGCGATTTTTTCATGTTCCTTCTCAGCGACCCTGCTATCACCTGGTATTGCGATGTCTATGATTGTTGTTGTTGTTGTTGTTGTTATTATTATTAGTTACAGCACAATGGATCACATCCAAGTTGTTCAGCAAGTCACTGAAAGACACAAGTACACCATGCCTCTATGCATGGCTTTCACTGACTACAAAAAGGCATTTGACTCAGTATTCCAGCAAGCAATAATTAATATATTGCTCAACCAATAGGTGTAGACCAGTGACGTGTGGTGAGCTTCATGGCTGGTGAGGCAGAGAGAAAGAAAAAACACAGCTCTTCTTTCCCTCCCTCCCTCACTCCATCCCACCCCCTTCCCAAAGACTGCAACTTTGCCCCTCGCACCACACAAAAACTTTCCTGCTCCAGATCTGGCCAAAACACTCCTCGCCCCTCCCCACTTGGTTGGGCCTTATCCATTTTGCAGATCCCGGTTTTTCGGAGGAGGGGAGAGAGGCGGCCAGCCGATATTCTGCACTCCACCCCCCCAAGCCTCTTTCCCTGGGGTGACATCCCTGCACGGCCACGTGCGGCACATCCTTGCAGAGATGCAACATAGCTGTATCTCAAACCGTCTGCGGGACCGAGAGCCAATCCCTTCCCTTTATGGGGCATTTAGCAGATGGCCCCCCCTCTTTCCGATCGCACTTCAAATGCACCCTTTTGCAACTCAGCATCACCTCTTTCCCCTTGTGCATGCTCTCTCTCCTCTCCTCCCTTTCCAATGCACCTCCGGGCTTGCATGGGAATTACACGCGTGGCATTATTGTTAGCCCCATGCGCTCCGACTGGTTTACCTCACCCCCCTCCTGGGCTTGGAGACGGTGAGTGGAGATGGGGGTCTTCCGTGGCACACGCACGCATGCGCGATTCCCTCCCTCACGTGTTTTTTCCCACTCCGCCCCCCCATGCCTCCAGGGCGCTTCTTCACCCGTTTTCTCCGAGGACATCGCAGCGGTTTTCTCTGAGGACATCCCCGAGAACCACGCGGTCCTGGCTTGCGAAGATGCGGTTTGCCAATGATGGAGCGGGGAGGAAACAGAGCAAATTAAAGGAACAGGCAACTCTTCTCCTCGTCCCCACAACCCGTTAGATTGGGCTCAAATCGCCTCTTGTTTTTCCGCTCCCCCCACCCTTTTCCAGCTAGGTTGTCGGAGGGTCAGACTCTGCATTTGGCACTGCCCCGAAGCGACACACACACACACACACACACACACACACACACACACACGGTTGGCAAACTCACAAGCCCTGGCTTTCCCCAAGCTGCAGCTGATCTGAAGCAGTTTTACCTGCAAAATGCACATCATGATCCTTTATTAACAGGAGTTTCATCAAGTACAAATCCATTCAGACCACAGAAAGTCTGTTCTTTTCTCTGATTTGATCTAACAACTTTTCCTAGCTGATTATGTTGAATATGGAAATGAAACAAGATGGCTTGGAGCCTGTACAGAAACTTTGTATTAATGTGCCAACTTTGAGCTTGTAAGATTGCTATTGTTTCAAACCCCCCTTAAAATCTACCTCTCTAACAAGCTGTATACTTTCCTGTCCAAAGGTTGTTCCTTCATTCGGCCCAGAAGGCACTTTTAAAAATAAAACACACACACACACACACACACACACACACACACACTAAAAACAAATTACAATTACATTACAAATAATATTGAATTCCTCCTCCCTGCCCCATCCCTCTGACCCACATACCTTCCAGCTGCGTCAAAAATTCAAGATTTGGTCTAGCCAGGGCCAGGCAGGCTAGGATAGTTGCTGCTAGGGTCACCACATGGATGACTCTGCTTAAATGTTTTTTAAAAGCCTCTAAACAAAGTGCCCTCTGCAGGAGGAGGTGATAGAATCACGTGCCTCATTTGCATAAGGAATTCTTCGCTTTTAACCCTTGCTTAACTCTTAAAAGGTGAAAAATTCCTTATGCAAAGGAGGCCCATAGTTCTCTAGCCTCCCCCTACAGTTAACACTAAGCATACTCAAAGTCACTGTGACTTGGAGTATGGCAGTAACTACCTTGGCCTTTTTAATTATTTAAAAAATTCTTTCCTTTTCTTTATGAGACTGGTGAGGCCCCGCCTCCCCTGCCTCCAGTGACTGCACGTCCCTGGTGTAGACACTGCTTACATAAATTTACTAAAATCAATATATGAAAAAATAATGCGGCAATTTGGCTTAATGATCTTAAAATTGATATCAACACAGAATGAGAAGTATGACTATATAATATAATATCACCTATCCCAGTGTTGGAGAACCTTTTCAGTGCAGAAATGTTAGTGCATGTACGGGTGTGGGAAAGCACCAGAAACTGGAAGAGCAGCTCCCTGGTGCGCACACATGGGAGCAACAGAAACCGAAATAGCAGTTGCCCAGTGTACATGTGCGCACTGGGAAGTTGAGCTTCCAGTTTCCAGCATGCACATGAGTCTTCTGGTTTCTGGAGCACATTCACGCACAAAGATCAGCTGTCCAGCATGCATGCATGCACCAGTAAAATGGAAGCTCAGCTTCCCGGAATACACATGTGCGCCAGGGAACTGCTCTTCTGGTTTCTGGAGCTCCTTTGCACAGGAAGACCAGCTGGCTGGTGCACAAGTGCACATTGGAACCTGGAAGAGCAACAGGTGATGGCTGGCAGGCTCGGAGAGGCCACTTCCGTCACACATGCCATAGGTTCGCCATCATGGGCCTATCATTTTCTCAGCCTGCCTTAAAGAAGTAGTTTGCAAACTATACTGGGCAAAAAATGGAATAAAAACCAATGGCATCTAGTTGCAGATGATGTTGTTCTCTTCTCAAAAGATCGAGAAGAACTATAAACACACACACACAGCAGCTGCACAAAGCAGGAAAACCATTTGCCTTAAAAATAAACCTGAAAAAGAGCCAGGTTATGTTTAATAAATTTACTAAAGAAAGAAAAAAACAATATCTGGAGAAGAGCTAGATGTAGTAAACTACTATATATACCTTGTCCAACAGATCTCAATGGAAAGTGATAAAATAAAG
Source organism: Thamnophis sirtalis (assembly GCF_051295495.1). Lineage (NCBI taxonomy): Eukaryota > Metazoa > Chordata > Lepidosauria > Squamata > Natricidae > Thamnophis > Thamnophis sirtalis. The sequence goes on along the minus strand of NW_028261384.1, from coordinate 74,252,986 downwards.
GAAATTGAATGTTGTGTTAAATGTGGTTGGCAGACATTTAACAAACTAAGCATAATTTTTAAGAACAACATCCTCCTATGCCTGAAGTGAAAAGTTTTCAATCGGTGTGTACTACCTGTTCTAACAAATACTGGTGAAACATGGACACTAACCTCATAATCAATACAAAAGCTATGAGAGATGCAAAGAACCATGGAAAGATACATCCTCAGTATTACAAGATAGAAAGACCTGCACATGGATTAGAGAACAAACAAAAGTATACGATATCATCAAGAGTAAAACAACTAAAATGGATTGGGGTTGGTCACATAGCAAGAGAACAGATGGCAGGTGGATCAAGGCAATCATAGAATGGATCCCACTTGATAAAAAGCGTCCATGAAAGAGACCTAAGACAAGATGGATTGATGACATCAGGAAGTATTCTGGGCCCAATTGGCCAAAGAAAGCTCAGGACCAATTGTTTGGAAACATGTGAAAGAGGCATTCATCCTGCAGTGGACAGACAATCACTAAAATGATGATGATAACATACTTTTGTTTACATATGTATGCATATACGCACATGTCACATATACACATACAAAATATCCCTCCCACCTCATATACAAACATAAATAGTGTGGAACTCAAGTGAATTCTAAGGGACTTGAAAGAATTAAATTAGTAGGAAGGCACAACACATTTCATTTTCAGCTTTTATGATGAGGGGCAAATAACATGGGTTTTGTTATTTGTTAACTAACATAGTTATTTTGTATTTTAATCTGATTTATATCTTTCTTTTAAAATGATGCTCAAGATTTTATAATACCTTGGTAAGGCCACACTTGGAATACTGCATTCAGTTTTGATCGCCACGATGTAAAAAAGATGTGGAGACTCTAAAAAGAGTGCAGAGAAGAGCAACAAAGATGATTAGGGGACTGGAGACTAAAACATATGAGGAACTGTTTCTGGAACTAGGTATGTCTAGTTTAATGAAAAGAAGGACTAGGGGAGACATGATAGCAGTGTTGCAATATCTCAGGGGTTGCCACAAAGAAGAGGGAGTCAAACTATTCTCCAAAGCATCTGAGGGTAGAACAAGAAGCAATGGGTGGAAACTAATCAGGGAGAGAAGCAATTCAGTGTAACAACTTGCCTCCAGAAGATGTGAATGCTCCAACACTGGAAGTTTTTACGAAGATTTTGGATAACGATTCGTCATAAGTGGTGTAAGATTTCCTACCTAGGCAGTGGGTTGGACTAGAAGACCTCCAAGGTCCCTTCCAACTCTGCTATTCTATTCTATTCTATTCTATTCTATTCTATTCTATTCTAAGATTTATTAGCTTTTAACATTCCTAAACTGATAAACAAGCTGGAGACTAGCTACTGGTAAGAAAATTTTGTTAGTACAAATTGGGGTCTGGCTTATCTATTTTGTGAACCCTAAACAACCTTTCTCCTTACAATTTATTTCTCTTCAGACCTCATTTTAATAAACATGTATGCTATTATCCTCTCCAATCAACTTTCCTATTTCTGATTTATTTGTTATGTTAACTATAAAAGGGGATAGGTGTAAGCTGAAGACTAGTGTTTCCTCTTGAATGAGGAATCCCTTTTGTCTGAAGATTCTGATAAATTGCAATAAAATTATATTTGTCTCAGTTTGTCTCACTGGAAAATATGCATGCCGAAGAACCAGCCTGAAAAAGCCATATTCGGCCTTCAATGACAGCTTGAAGAAAATCTGCATCATTGTGAAAAACTGAACTATAATTCCCAACCCAGAAGGAAACCTAAAATAAAAGGAATTTGCAGCCTATGTAACTTTGAATTATCTCTTTGGTCAGAATCGGTAGACAGAGTTGTTAGTAGCCTACCTGCCCTCTAATATCAGCCCCAGTACAAAGATGGTGAAGCCATATTAAAGCCTAGTATCTAATGAAAAAACTGAATGCTTTCTTGACATTGTACAATATTCTCATTAAGAATATAGACAGATTTAATTTTCCCTTGGTTTCTTTCCATTATGTTCATATTGTTTGAAATACTGTCTTTAAAGAAAAGTGACTGTGTTGCTTCGAAAACCTATCTATAAAAATTATTTTAATTATTGTTCAAATTTCTAGGACTGAGTCAATGAAATGGTGAAAGCAACATTCAGTTCTGCAGTTTGGATTGGTATTCTATTCTTGCCTCTTATGCTGTGATTCTGCTGTATAATTGATAAATAGTTTTTTATTTATCAATTATAGTTAATATGTTATTGTTTATTTAGTGTCATACATTGTTTATCAATTTTTGGAGCACTAAATCAAAAGACATATCACAAAGCTCAAAGATAAAGCTTGGGCCTATCAAACAGAAGTGCAACCCACTATCTTTTATTGGTAATGAATATGGCACATGGTTTTCATTTTGCAGTATGGCAACAGCAGAAAGATACCCGATCTTCTAACTTGATGAGTCAAACACTCTTTGCAAAGAATTGGCATGAAAATTTACTGCTGCTTTTATCAGATAGTCTGTGAATAAGGACAATAAGGCATCTACCATGAAAAATATGATGTCATCTGGTTGTATATAAACAACTCATTTCTAGCACAGTTGGTCTTTATGTTTAATTAATAATTTCTTAACTCACCTGAACAACCCTAAGAGGCATACAGAAATAATATAAAACTACTTAACCATAACCCCCCAAAAATAATTATACCAATACTCAAGTTATTAAATGTACTAGATATTGATACTGGATTGTTTCTATGCAGAATGTGTTTTCATAATCTAACTGGGTGGTGATCAAGATGTGAGTTTCAGGAAGCATAAGATATTAAGAAATGTGACATATATGTATTAAAATTAAAGTATGGTGAACCATAAAATACTGTACAATAAAAGCCAGAGCATTCAGATCAAGATTTTGCAGGATTTGAGAAAGTGAGAATTCATGGGTTTGAATCTTAGTACAACTATGCTAGTTGTTAAATATGAATCACAGAAGAGATTTTATCTATCCTTTCTTGGAAGGGAATAGGGCTTCCTGATGGCCTGAATACATATTTTTGAATTGATACAAATAAAAATAAATCATTAATAAGAGACCTTGCAATAATGAATTGTGTGCTGTTATATTGGTGATAATACCAGTTTTTCCCTCAGCTTTGTTTTTAAAAATCTGCTTTTGAAGATGAGGTTATTAAAAATTGATCAGAGGAAAAATAATAATATAAACAGATTGCAAGACGTGTTGACAAAGATAAAATCTTTTAAGATTCTTATTTTACAATAGTTGGTTCCAGAACATTCAAATAAGAAGTTCAGTATGAAAACAACTGCAGGAAAAAAGAGGAATATTGAGAAATATGACAGGATCCAAATATTATATTGAATGCAACTTTAACTTTTTATTTGGTTTAATTTATAAATGAACAATAAAACAGGCCTGAGAACAGAAACGAATATATGCAAGACTGCATGATTAAAGGGATGGAGAATTTTAATACTATAATAACATGCAATTTGAATTTCAATGGAAGAAAATTATTAATTTTATTCAGAATATGATAATTAGACAAAAGTGTAAAAAATACTTTGTCACTAGTGTATTATTCAAGTTTTTGTTGCTAAGATGAATAATTCATTTCTGTCACACCTCCAGGAACTAGGAAATAGTTACTTCTGAGTTTATTGAGTTTATTCTCCTTTATTGTTCCTCACTTATAGACAGAATTTTATCTAAAGAAACTATTTGCATAACTACAGGTATACTCTGAGAATCACCAGACAGGATCCTTTTTAACTCTTTCTCCCTATCAAACTTTCTATGGCTCATTGGCTCATTGCCTCTTTGCCCTAGAATGTTGCCCTCCTACCTTCTACCTTCTACACTACCAATGTTCTACACTACCAATGTTCCCTCTAAGCTGTGCAGCCGTGCACATAACAACAAAACACTGCGCACAAGTTTCAAACTGCCAAGCAGTGTTTTTTAATGTCTTAAAGTATGACTGAAAATATCCCACCACGCTTCCTTCTTTTTCTGCACCGAACTCTCTCCTCCATCTGGTGATTAGTAAAATCAAGGAAGATTCTGCCCGGAGACTGATGACGCTGCAGAAGGGAGAATTCCCATTGGAATTCTTTGCCAGTTCCTGGGAAAATGTGATTTGCTGGTTGTAGCCTGCGTTTCTCTGCACATCCAGGGTTTCTCAGGCATTGCGTCATCTGAAGCCCCGTCCTGGGCTCGACAGCCTTTCTGCGATCCCTTCACTTTGCGGAGAGAGGGAAGCAGCGTGGAGTTGGACTGCCTGAGCCAAAGGGGTCCATAGGATCTTGAGACTTGAATTTTGAGCAGTACCAATCCATTCCACTCTTTCCTTTCCCTTTCTGTCCTTCTTCTATCTTCCTTTCCTTTTCCTTTCCTTTCTCTTTTCCTTTCCTTTCTGTTTTCCTTTTTCCTTTCTTTCTTTTCCATTTCCTTTCCTTTTTCCTTTCCCCCCTTTACTTTCCTTTCTCATTTCCTTATTTCCTTGTCCCTTCTTTTTTTTTCTTTTCCCTTCCCTTCCCCTCCTCCCTTCTTCATCCTTTCCTTTCTTCTTTTCCATTTCCTTTCCTTTCCCATTTCCTTACTTTTTTCCTTTCTTCTTTCCCATTTCCTTTCTTTTTTCCTTTCCTTCTTTTCCATTTCCTTTCCATTTCCTTGTTCCTTTCTTTTTCTTCTTTCCCATTTCCTTTCCTTTCCCTCCCCCTTCCTTTCCCTCCTTCCTTCCTGGGGGTCTGAGGGAGAGGGAGGGGATCCTTTTCCTCCTTGCCCCCCTCCCCAACATCTTATGGCAATTATGGCTAAAAAAGATTCAGGTGCTCAGGCATGAAAATGTGTCGCTCAAACACTATAAGTTTCCGCACACACTGAAAAAAAATAGAGGGAACATTGCACATTACCTTCACCTCATCTTACAAAAATTAGTAGTAGTTAAATGAATCAGGTAAATCATTTTTCACATTTATAGCAATGCAAAAAAGCCTGCAGTAAAGTTTAGGAACTTTGTAAAATTATTCATATCAGTGTGAAGCAAATCTGGAAAGCTGAATTCCTTTTCCAATTAGAATTTTTTTTACTAAATGCATTCCTTAAAATATATTTAATTAGTTTTGCATATCTTAAAAATCATGGATCTTGATTTACCTTCCAGAGTTCCACCATAGTCTAAATTTGTTTTTAATATTAACAGTTTATTATTTCAATGTTATAAGAAAGCAGATTTCTAGAGTTAACTTAATGTGGTATACTTTATAATTCTAGTCAACATCTAAAGTGTTTCCATGACTACTATCAACTTGAGAAGGGGGGGAAATGCCATGCATACTTTTGGCCAGAGTAAAAAGTCTCATATTTCTGTAACTAGGATGTGAATGCGCATGTCCAGAACCCTGCTGTAACATCCTGTTGGAGAATGTGATTGATGACTTCAGGAAGAGAGGAGAGGACACAGGGGTAAAGTTCAGACACCATTAAGTGGGATTTAGTTTTGGCTCCACAGAAGTCCATGCCAAGATGTTAGTCCTAATAAATGAATGGGGTTTTTTTGAACTTTGTTTCAAGGCTCGTAAATTAATTAGGTCAGCTCTTGGAAACTTCCCAATTTAATAATTTATAGTGATTTAAAAATTAAATTTATAAAAAACCTACTGTGTCAGTTTTTAATTTAAAATGTTAGACTCTCCTTAAAAAGTGATATGGCAAATGTAATTTTATTTACTATATAACTAAGTGTATATGTAAAAATTGTAACCAAGACATTGTAGATCTCAAGCTTTTATTGAATGTACTCTATTATTCGGTTTTAATCCTTATGCTTATCATGTTTTATTGCTTAGATTTGGTATTAATTGATACATTTGTGATACAAATACACATTTTATAAGTTTTTCTTTTACATTTTTTACCTTTTCTATAATTTTTTGCCCTTCCATTCTCCGTGCTTCCTTCCTTCCTGGTTCTTTATGATTTATCAATTGTTGTTTGTAACTAATGATTGTAACTATTATTATGATCTATGACCTATTCTTGCTGTTTATATGTACACTGTGATTTGGTGCACTGGAGACAAATTCCTTGTGTGTCTTATCACACTTCACCAATAAACATTTCTATTTCTATTTCATTCTATTCCTATTTCATTCTATTCTATTCTATTCTATTCCTATTTCATTCTATTCTATTCTATTCCTATTTCATTCTTATTTCATTCCTATTCCCATTCCCATTTCATTTTCCTATTCCATTCCATTCTATTCTAAGTATGGAAGCTTAAAACCTAAAACTAAAAAGATGTAGTGCTTTATTTTTTTTCAAAGCGGCTGCTGAAGATGTTTTGTGACAGCTATCTTTTTTCCCCTCTGCTCCTAAACTCCCAGAATCCTCTCACTCCCAAGTTTTCCAACTACTCATTCATTCATAGATATTGTGGGAAGGAAATGAAGGCGGGTCTCCTTGTGAATGAACGGAGTTTTTAGAGAAAAGAGAAATCCCAAATGTCTGGAGCCAGCTGCTGCAGAGCGCCTGCGTGAACTTCTGAGTCTCCGAGGAGGAGGTGGCTGCGAACTGAAGGGACATTGTCACCATCCTTCCCTTCTCGTTTCTCGGCTCCTTCTTCCCGGTGCCCCCACCCCTCCCCTTGCAGCTGGGGGATTAAACCGGGCCTGGCCACTTCTCAGGGTGCTGCCTCGCGGTACTTTTGTGCTCCATTCTCTCTCCTCCCCTCCCCTTGTCCAGTGCAGCTGTCTGATACGCCCACCAGTGCCTCTCATGTCGCAATTTGCTGGGCGCCAGCTGTCCTCACAATGCCGCTCCTGTCAGGTAGCCCCTCCCTTTTGCAAGGCAGCACTACCTTCGCCGCCACCACTGCTCCCCTGGCTCCAAACACTGGCACACAGGTTTCTTGGTTCCTAAGACTATCAAAAATATGTGGTCTTAGGCGACCTCTGTGAAAGGGTTGTTCGACTCCCAAAGGGGTCGCCACCCACAAGTTGAGAACTGCTGGTCTAGGAGGTTTAGGCACTGACCCTTCACCCCCAGCCACCCACCTCAGCCAATTTACAGACATCTTTCCTCCTCCACTGGCCCTTCCATAGCCATTCTGCGCATGAGCAGGACCTGGATGGTTGCCTGGCTTCTCGCTCAATAGAAGCCAGCGAGACGAAAGAAGATCTTAGAAGAGCCTCCAGAGTACGTGACAACTTTGACATAAGGTCCTGGAAGGGCTGTATTTTGCGGATTGAGTGGGGACTGACATTTGAACATCAGCCATCTCCGGTCGCTTTCCTAGCTGTGGATTTGCCGAGGCCTGGAACTGGAACTGGAACTGCTGCATGGCGCAGAGGAGAGATGGCGCCGCCGCTCTGTTGAACGCTGCGTTTTAAATCTTGGACGCTTGCCTTTGATTCTATCTGAGCGGCTGCTTTTCCAACTGGAGTTGAACTCTGTTTTTTTATTTCATCTATGTGGTGAGCAGTGAGCAGGGGGGATTGGGAGATCTGTTCGATTGAGACCATCTGGAACGGAGTTCTGTGGGATCGGCGGATTCGGCGGCTGGCTGCGCGTACCGCCGCCGTGGCCGTACCCCCCCCAATGCCTTGCTCGCCCTTTCCTGCCTCTCCTTTCGCCCCTCTCCTCTCGCCCCTGCGCCCCTGTCGGGTTCCGGCGACCCTGAGTGATCGTGCTGCTCGGAGCGGAGAAGATGGCGGTGCCGTGCTGACATCGTCCATTGCTGAGTCGGTGAGAGGCCTGGACGCCTCCCCCTCTTTTTTTTTCCATCGCAGCCTTTCGGATACCACTCCTGTCCCTCTCCATTACCGGCGAGCCTTACCATCTCCCTGCCCAGCATTGACTCTCCTTCGCCTCGGCTGGGGCCATCTGCTCTGGTCATTCTATCTGCCCTCCCTCCCAGGTTGCTGCCTGCCATAGCTCCAGTTAATTAGGTAGATTTAGTTAGGTTTAGGTTTATAGTTATAGATAGTTTAGGCATAGATTAGATATAGATTTAGGATATAGTTTAGGTATAGATTAGATATAGACTTAAGTACTGGAGACTGTACCATCTGTGGGTGCTCTCGGCCTTGGGGCAGAGCTAGTGGAGACCGGGGTTGGGGTCGTGGCTAGGGTTGGGGGTAGAGTTAGTGTGGGGGCTAGGGCTAGGCTACGCTGGGGTTAGGATTAGGATTAGGCTGGTATAGGGTTAGAATGGGTAAGCTTAGTTTGGGTTGGTGTTAGTTTTTGGTTTTGGCTTAGAATTAGGATTAGCTTTAGGTTAGGATTAGGTTTAGTAGTAGGATAATTAAGGTTGGAATAGGGCTAGGAGTGGTAAATGATGGCAGCCGTAGGGGTCAGGACTTGGCTCTGTAGGAATTGGCGCCCCTTATCCCGTCTTCTGGAGCAGCCCGGGCCAGTCCCACAGACTCTCCCCCCCCCCGTATTCTGGACCCTGCTCAATCTTAGGGGAAGGAGAAGAATTACCCCCCGACACGGGGGCCATAAATTGCTTGTTAGATCCGGAGGGCTTAGGACTGGAAAGCTGCTGTGTACCAATACCGGACCCTTATCCCGTGCCCTCTCCGCTTACAGCCACTTTATATGCTACTGACTTTGGACCTGTGGCCTGGGAAGCTCTTCTAGGACTCAGAGGAGGGGAGAAGAGCGGAGCAGCTCGCCCTCCATCTGCACACCACTGTCTTACATCGCACTAGCGCAGTGCTCCGCGAATTTTTTTAGGAATGTAGTGTGAATGGTATGCTTGGTTGATGTTTGCACCCACTTTTTTTAAAATTCATATTGTTGTATTTTCTGTGTTTAACTTATTTTGTGGGGACTGCATGGGTGAATGGCTGCGTGTGTATGAGAGGGTTGAGAGTATTGACCGGTGTCTCCTCCACTGAGTGCCACTGCAGAAGTGGTAGGGGCCCAGACTTACTTCCCGTCCCAGAATGAGTGTTAAGGATTGCCTGCTGGATGGTGCGGGAGCTGTGGGAGGGGTTGTGGGGTCTACGGTAGCGGGGGAAGGCTGGAGCATTACGGTCACTATGGGGAGGGGCAGGTATGACGGGAACTTCAGGGCTGGCCATTACTGGGGAAGGAGGGTTCGCTACATCACAGAGATCCCTCCTTCCGGCCCTGTTAGTTCCACTCCAGGGCCAGGTGGCAAGAATTGTCAGGACCCTGGTCTCAGGCTGTTGTTGCTAAATGCCAGGTCTGTGGTTCACAAAGCTCCCCTTGTCCGGGACCTAATTTTAGACGAGGGGGCAGACCTGGCATAGCAGTAGACTTATATACCGCTTCATAGGCCTTTCAGGCCTCTCTAAGCGGTTTACAGAGAGTCAGCATATTGCCCCCAACAATCTGGGTCCTCATTTTACCCACCTCGGAAGGATGGAAGGCTGAGTCAACCCTGAGCCGGTGAGATTTGAATCGCTGACCTGCTGATCTAGCAGTAGCCTGCAGTGCTGCATTTAACCACTGCGCCACCTTGGCTCTTATTACTGAGACCTGGCTGGGCCCAGAGGGAGGAGTCCCCCTCACTGAAATGTGCCCAGAAGGTTTTCAGGTGCTTCATCAGCCGCGACCCCAGGAAAGGGGTGGGGAAGTGGCTGTCATCGTCCGAGGGTCTTTAGTTCCTCGTAGGATCCCTGCTCCGGAGTTTGTCGGGTGTGAGTCCCTGTTGATGAAGCTGGACCTTGGTGGTCAAGTGGGTCTGTTGCTAACGTACCTACCTTCCAACAGCGTTGCAACAGCCCTCCCCTCGCTCCTCGAGTCAGTAGCCGAGTTGGCAATGGAGTTCCCCAGGCTTATGGTTCTGGGGGATTTCAACCTGCCTACACTTGGTGAACACTCTGATGGGACGCAGGAGTTCATGGCTTCCATGACAGCCATGGACTTGACCCAAGTAATTCGAGGTTCGACTCATTCAGCGGGTCACACACTTGACCTTGTATTTCTTTCGGAGCAATGGAGATGTGATCTAGAGTTGAAGGGCATTAAAACCTTGCCCTTGTCATGGTCTGATCACTTCCTGCTGAGGCTTGACTTTCAGAAGCCAATCCCCCACTGTAGGGAGGAGGAACCGATTAGGTGGTTCCGCCCCAGGCGCCTGATGGACCCAATGGGGTTTCAGACGGCGCTTGGAGAAATTCCTGACACTATCGTCCACAATCCGGTGGAGTCCTTAGTCGCTGCTTGGAATACAGCGGCGGCAGGGGCTCTAAACCGGATTGCGCCTTTGCGACCTCTCCGAGGCGGCGGATCCAGGAGGGCTCCTTGGTTCACCAAGGAACTCCAGGAGATGAAGCGCCAAAAGAGACGCCTAGAGCGCCGCTGGAGGGCCAGTAAATCTGAGTCAGACTGAGCACTGATGAAAGCCTTTATTAGAGCCTATCTCGTGGCAATACGGGCGGCAAAATGTTCGCATTTTGCTGCCCTTATTGCATCCGCCGAATCGCGCCCAGCCGCCTTGTTTAGAATAACCCACTCCCTCTTGAAAGGGAGGGATGCGGGTGACCCTCTAGAGGGTAGAGCTGAGGAATTTGTTCAGTATTTGACGGATAAAGTCGCTCAGATTCAGACAGAGCTGGACTCCAATTGCACGATACCAGCCGAGGTACCGGGGGAGGGTCTTGAGCATGCTTTATGGATTGAGTTTCAATGGGCTTCTCCTGATGAAGTGGACAAGGCCATGGGAGCGGTGAGTGCCTCCACTTGTATACTGGACCCGTGTCCCTCTTGGCTGGTCTCGACCAGCAGGGAGGTGACATGCGGCTGGATCCAGACGATTGTGAACACCTCTCTCCAGGAGAGACTCTTCCCACTCCTCCTAAAGGATGCGGTGGTGAGACCCCTCCTGAAGAAATCATCTCTGGACCCAGCCATTTTGAGCAACTATCGTCCAGTCTCCAACCTTCCCTTTGTAGGGATTATCTAGACTCTTTTCAGTCAGGTTTCAGGCCTGGTTACAGCACGGAAACTGCTTTGGTCGCGCTGATCGATGATCTCTAGCGGGCCAGGGATAGGGGTCACCCCTCTATCCTTGTGCTTATTGACCTCTCCGCGGCCTTCGATACCATCGACCATGGTATCCTTCTGCGACGGTTGCGAGAGGTGGGGATGGGAGGCACCGTTTTGCAGGTCGCAGTCGGTGTTGGTCGGAGGGCAGAGATCGACCCCAAGGCCCCTCAAGTATGGGGTGCCGCAGGGTTCGGTCCTGTCCCCCCTCCTATTTAACATCTACATGAAGCCGCTGGGTGAGATCATACGCCGGCACGGGATTAAGTATCAGCAATATGCAGACGATACGCAGCTGTATCTGTCTGCCCCGTGCCAACTCAGCGAAGCAGTAGAAGTGATGTGCCAGTGCCTGGAGGCTGTTAGAGTCTGGATGGGAGCAAACAAGTTGGCACTCAATCCAGACAAGACCGAGTGGCTTCTGATGTTCCCTCCCAAAGATTGTCCAACTGTTCCATCTCTCAGGCTGGGGGGCGAAATTATACGCCCCTCAGAGAGGGTTTGCAATTTGGGAGTCCTCCTGGACCCACAGCTGACTCTAGAACACCATCTGTCGGCTGTGACCAGGGGGACCTTTGCCCAGGTCCGCCTGGTGCACTAATTGCGACCCTACCTGGATCGGGAGGCCCTTCAGACAGTCACTCACGCCCTTGTGACCTCAAGACTGGATTATTGTAATGCGCTCTACATGGGGCTGCCCTTGAAGAGTGTTCGAAGACTCCAATTAGTCCAGAATGCAGCCGCGCGAGCGATTGTGGGTGCACCAAGGTACACCCACGTTACACCTATCCTCCGCGAGCTGCACTGGCTACCTATTAGTCTCTGAATCCGCTTCAAGGTGCTGGTCGCTACCTATAAAGCCCTACATGGCATTGGACCTGGGTACCTGAGAGACCGCCTCCTGCTGATTACCTCTCTCAGACCAATTAGATCGCACAGGTTGGGTCTCCTCCGGATTCCATCTGCCAGCCAATGTCGGCTGGCAACTCCCCGGGGGAGAGCCTTCTCTGTTGCAGCTCCGGCCCTCTGGAACGAGCTCCCTGTTGAGATCCGGACCCTTACTACCCTCCCGGCCTTCCGCAAAGCCACCAAGTCCTGGCTGTTCCAGCAGGCTGGGGGGAGCTGAGAAGCATTTACCTCCATGGAAATTGTGAAAGTTGGTTTTGTTTTTAATATGTTGTCTTTGTCTCGTTCCCCCCCTCTCCCTTGTCTTTTGTGAGCCGCCCGGAGTCCTCCGGGAGTGGGAGGCATACAAGACAAATAAATAAATAAATAAATAAATAAATAAATAAATAAATAAATAAATAAATAAATAAATAAATAAATAAATAATTCTCTACACCCAAGGGCCCCTGGCCCTCCGCACCTCACTCTTTGTCCATGTCATTCACTCAAATATCGTTTGACCTGCGCATTTTGCTGCAAGGGACAAATAGCCCCCCAGCCAATTGGATGGCAGGGAGAAGCAGTGCTGCGGGGACAGGATGCAGTTGGCAATGAATGGGGCAATTGTAGGGGCTGTGGTAGGGCAGTGTGCAATACAATATTTTTTTAAGTGCCGCAGCTCCTCCCCAATGTTTTTTTCAAATGGGCTGTGCTTTCTCACCCATTAGGTGGCTCCAGAGCTGTGTTCTGACAGGTCATGCAGAGGGACACTGGGCCCAAGTTATAAAAAGAGGCTAGACACTCAAGAGTTGGAAGGCAATCAAGAAGGTAGGGAGGACCACCCCTAGAGAACTTTGCAGAGATGTGCCGCAGCTCCTCCCCAATGTTTTTTTCAAATGGGCTGTGCTTTCTCACCCATTAGGTGGCTCCAGAGTTGTGGTTCTGACAGGTCATGCAGAGGGACACTGGGCCCAAGTTATAAAAAGAGGCTAGACACTCAAGAGTTGGAAGGCAATCAAGAAGGTAGGGAGGACCACCCCTAAAGAACTTTGCAGAGATGGCTTGTCTCACAAGAAGCTGCACACCACTGCCACTTGCCTGCCACTCCCCCCTTGCAATGCCAGAAGCCACATCGTGCTTACTCTTCCTCCCCCCTTTCGTTTAATTGGAGCTGGCTGAATTGCAAGCCAACTCCAATGATAAATGTGTTCCTCAGTATCCAAATCTCTGCAAAGCTTCTAGAAGTGCCCCTCCCTCCCTTCCTGGTCACTTCCAACACTCTCTCCCCTGTCTGCACCTCTAACACCTTCTTTTTATAACTGAGGCCCAGAACCCCTCTGCATGACCTGTCAGAACCACGGCTCTGGAGCTACCCAGAGCCGGAAAGCACAGGGCCTTAAAAAAAAAATTGCAGAGCAGCCTCAGCACTTTAAAAAAAAAATATTGCATCGCATGTTGCCCACCACAGCCTCTGCGATTATCCTACCTATCAGCAATCGCATGCTGCCCACATAGCAGCATTGTTTCTGCATGCTACCCAATTGGCTGGGGGCTATTTGTCCCATGCAGCAAAATGCCCAAATCAAATGGTATCTGGGCTGATGGATAGGGTAGGGATGAAGGGCCAGGGATCCACTGACTGTGAAGAATAGTCAGGAGAGGGCCAGCAGAGAAGGAAAGCTGGCTATAAATTAGCTGTGGCAGATGGCTGAGGGCATGTCAAAGAGTTGGTGCCTAAATGTTCCATTCTGGCTGGCAAAATATTCCACTATTAATCCCCATCCTGAAATTAAAATCACCACTGGATATCAAGTTTTAAAATTGGGAAAATATATGTAATAGCCTGAATTCAAAATAATCCTAATTTTGGTTAATTCAAGCAACCTGATTTAGTGGAAAATAAGTACTTATGAAAACAGGTTGTATTAGTTTTAGGGTAATATCAATGTTGGTCACTGTAAATATGTGAACATGCAACATTGAAGAGACTGTTTGACAGAAATATATGTTAAACTATAGCACCGGATGGTGAACCTATGGCACGTGTGCCAGATGTGGTACACAAAGCCCTCTCTGTGGGCATGCATGCTGTCACCAGCTGCTCTTCTAGTTTCTGGCATGTGCATGAGACCAACTGGCCAGTGGACACTGTAAGTTACTATTGTCATAAGTCAAATTGGACTTAGTTTTATGATAATTTTTACAATGGTTGTTAAGCAAATCACTGCAGTCATTAAATCACCACAGTTGTTAAGCAAATCAGGTTTGCTCAAAGATCACAAATTGCAATCACATGACCACAAGATGTTACAAGTTGCTGTAAACATGAGTCAGTGCCCAAGTGCCCAAATTGTAACCGTATGATCATAGAATTGGTGCAATAGTCATAAGTGAAAGGTTGTAAATCACTTTTATCAAGGTCGTTGTAACTTTGAAATATTGCTGGGTTTTTTGTATTTTTTATTTTGAATACAAATAATACAAACATAATACATATAAATCTAAAAACAAAAAGGGGAAAAATACAAATATTATAGTTGTCACCCAGAGACCATATTTTTCTTATATTTCTTCTTTTATAACAACTAAAAGATATACAGTATATTCCAATTGTGCCCTTATCCTCCAAAACAAAATATATTCTTGACTATCCTGTTTTCCCAAAAATAAGCCCTCCCTGGATAATAAGCCCAATTGGGCTTTTGAGCATATGCGATAAAATAAGCCCTCCACTGAAAATAAGCTTTCCCTGAAAATATTGCAACACAGCAGCAGCCATGAGGTGATGACGCTCGCCGCCTCCAGCACCTTAAAAAGACCTCCCCAAAAATAAGGCCAAGTGCTTATTTCAGGGGTCAAAAGAAAATACCATATTTTTCGGAGTATAAGACGCTCCGAAGTATAAGACACACCTAGATTTGGGGGAGAAAAACAAGGGAAAAATATCTGCCTCTGCCTCTCAGCAATTTGCCTCCTTGCAACAAACAGTACAGACAATTTGCATTGTTTCTAGTGTTATATTTCAGACTATACTTGCACAGATGCTGTTAAAATTGATGTGCTTTTTGGAAGTATAGTTATTTTTTGCTATTTAAAAGAAAAGCACTTTTAAAAACAATAGCACAGGGCCTCTTCAGATCAAGCATTTATTTTAAAAAGCTTCTTCATTTTGTTAAGTTGTCTAGAATAATAATAAAGTAGTCTTTAAAAAATAAGTCTAATAATTTGAACATTCTATAGGCATTTATAGTAGTTGACTTATCTCTTTGCAGCAAACAACCTGATTAATACAAGAAATTTTTTTTTGCCTCCCAGTAATTTGCCATGTGGAGCAAATAGCAAGTTTCACTTTCAATTTCTCCCGATCATCAGCTATTATGGGCTACAGGGCCTCAAGCCCTTGTTTGCTGCAAAGAGGTAAATTGCTGGGAGGCAGAGAACAAAGGGTTGGGTGTGGCTACATTCAGTGTATAAGACGCACCCAAATTTTCATCCTCTTTTAGGGGGGAAAAGATGCATCTTATACTCTGAAAAATACGGTAAGACTCTGTCTTATTTTCAGGAAAACATGGTAGGCTTATTCCTTTTGCCTCCTCCCCACACTGTTTTTATAAAATCCCCCCATATTTCATTTTAATTGTTTACTTCAATCATCCCTTTTTTAAATTTCATTTCTGTTGTTAATTTATCATTTGTTGTCACAATCCAGATTTTATTATGCTACTCATTTCTTTGAATATCCCAATTTCAACCCCAATATTTAGCTATCACTAATCTAGCTGCCATTTATCAAATTTACAATCAAATTCTTTTTTGTTTCATTTATATCCTGTTTTTCCATCAGCAACAGTAATGCAATCTTTGGTGACATATCTAAATTTATATTCAAAAGTGCTTTAATTTCCCTAAATACCATATTTCATATTTTTGTGCACTATCAGAATTCTACCATATGTTTATATGTTCCAACCTCCTTCCTGCACTTCCAACAAATATTTGTATATTTAACATATTTTTGATTTAATTTACGTGATGTTAGGTATACCTCCATATCACTTTATGTTCATTTCCTTAACTCTAACTAACATATTCTTATATACTCTTCTATTCCAAATATTTTTTCAATCATTATCATTTATTTCTCCTAAATCTTATTTCCAAATTAATTTTATAGCTTTTGCCTAATCTTCTAATTCAGCTAATTTTCTGTATATTTTCCCAATTCTTCCTTTATCTACCCTGTTTCCTTGAAAATAAGACCTCCCTGGATAATAAGCACAAACGGGCTTTTGAGTGCATGCACTAAAATAACCTCTCCCCTGAAAATAAGCCCTCCCCGAAAATATTGCAACACAGCAGCAGCCATGAGGTGACCACACTCACTGCCTCCTGCACCTCAAAAATAATAAGACCTCCCAGAAAAAAAGGCTAACTGCTTATTTCAGGGGTCAAAAGAAAATAAGACCCTGTCTTATTTTTGGAGAAACACAGTATATATTCTTCATTCACCTCATTCTTTTATAATCATTTCAAATTTTGTTAACTGTCTATCTTTCTCCTCGAATCTTTCTTCCATTTTTATCCCTTTATCAAATTATATTAAATTCAACCAATGTAATTTAATATCTGATAAAATGTTATTTAGTTGTGTTATATTCTTTATCTTGTTCTTCCATTTTCCCATTTATATATCTACTTTTCTTTTAATTTACTAATCCATTCTTTCAATTCAATCTTAGGGAATTTATCCATTTCCACCATCAGTGTTAAAGGCATTAACCAATATTAACCAGTATCCAGGCATTAACCAGTATCTCCATATATTCCATAGTTCTATCAAGTTTTTTAAAAAGGGATTTGTAATCCACTTAGCATTTTTTTAAATATCCTTTTTAAAGCAATATGTTGCTATAGGGATCACCTATTTTCCTTAATACTTCACACTCTATATCCCTCCATATTAAATCTCTAGTTAATGTTAATTTATTAGCTACTCAATAATTTCTAACATTTGGAAGACCCAGCCCACCCTTTTTTAATGGTTCATACCATAATGCTTTACTTATTCTTGCTGTCTTACCTCCATTACAATACACCTCCAGCAACTTCTATATTTGCTTTAATTTTTGATCCAAAAATTTAACTGGGATCATCCAAAACAAGACATTAAATTTTGGTAAAACTTTCATTTTTATCATTGCAATTCTTCCAAACCATGATAATTTTACTTCCCCATATTTATGGGGAAGTAAATTTTTTATTGTTTATATATTTTTAACTTTTCATAATTTATTTTAACTCTTGAGTATTTTTTGGGATGTCAATATCTAAATATTTAATACTATTTACTATTTTTAATTTATATTTTCCTTTCAATACATTCATTTCTTCTTTACTATGGTTATATAACATCATTTCTGATTTTCCCCCGTTTATTTGTAAACCACTATATTTTGCAAATTCATTCAGGTGTAAATATATCCTCTCTATAATAACTACAGGATTTTGAAATGTTAATACTGTATCATCTGTAAATAAATTTATTTTAATTTTCTTCTGTACACCTATTCCTTCAATCAGTGAATCTTCCCTAATTGTGTTTGCCAAAACCTCCATCAATAACTCAAATAAAACTAATATTTAAACAGCAAATTTTGTGAAAATAGTAATAAAAATTCTAGAATGTTGGCTAGAGCCACACAAGTTAAAAAGGCAAAAATCCTGATTGGAGTAATAAAGAATGATAAGGGGGAAAGATGTAACATGATGATAGAAAAATTCTTGATATTTCAAAAGTTCTTTGAAAAGCCAAATAAGGGAAATAAAATAAATGTGAATGAAAGTCAGGCATATATAGAAAAGAATTTAAATTGTGAAATTCAATAATATGATATAGAAATAATGAAATCACAAATAGGAGATACTGGAAGTTATTAATAACTTGAAAATAGGTAAGGCATTGGGGTTAGATGGACTAGGCATAGATTATAAAAATTTTAAAGGATTATTGGTGCCGAAGATGAAGATAATGTTTAATAAAATAATGGAAGGAGAAATATTCCAAGTTCCTGGAAGCAATCTTTGATAATACTGATAGTGAAACCAGATAAAGATCCTACAAACCCAGGATCATATAGACGTAACTTTGAAATATTGTTAAATGAATTGTGGTACATCAAGGACTGTACTGTACTCTTACAGGTTAAATAGAAGATGTGCATTAAATCAGGCTTAATTTAGTATCACAATAGAGAGCAGCATAAAATCTCTTTATTCAAAAGGAAAGAAAAGCTGGGAAATATTGTTAAGAAGGAAACAAGCAGAGGTAGCTATGACTATCCTCTTAATTTATAGTAATTACTATTTTACCACCATCCCATTTTTTAATAAAATTAAGACCTAAGAAGAAAGGATTTAATGTTGTTATTTATTCTTTATTCTCCAGGAAATTTGTACAGAAACAAATATATTGTATACTAGCTGTACCTGGCCACCTACCTGAAATATTTAGTGTAGCGTGCGTTGCTTTTACGTCCACCAGATGGCGGTGGAAACATTGAAATGGAATCATGAAATATTTAGTATAGCATGTGTTGCTTTTACGTCCACCATATGGTGCTGGTTTTCAAAAAAACATGTTTTTACAGAAAATCATGTTTTTACCTGTCACAGGTGTGACATCTATGTAATATACATATATAAAAACATTCACGTATTCGAATGCAACGTTGTGTCAAAATTTCAAAGCAATCGGTGAAGAACTTTTGGAGATTCGCAATTTTATATAGATGATTATACCCATTTTTTATGATTTCAAAATAGAAATCTTTAAATATATTCAACTAGATTCAGCTCCCCTTCATTAAAATTTCAGCAGAAAAAAAGGATCAGGGCATTAGATTCTGAAATCTCCCCAAAAACTCACACAAAAAACTAAAACATAATGTGCATTAAAAAATATTCCTCAATTACACTCACAATTGAAACCAAATTTTTTATTGCTAAGCAATGTGATTGTTAAATGAGATGTCACATGAACATGTCTAATTTTACAACTATTTTGCCATGGTCATTAAGCACATCACATTTAATTGTTGAAAGCTTGCTGGAAAAATTGGCATTGAAAATCATGTGAATCTAGGATGCTACGGTTATAAATATATGCTGATTGCCAAGCACCCAAATCACAAGCACATGAGTACATGGATGTTACAATAATCACTAAGTGCAAGGACCAATAACATATCATTACTTTAACGGTCACTAAACAAATGATTGCAAGACAAGAACTACCTATATAGATTTCACACATAGTGACATATGCACAATTATAATTATCTGGGCTAAAGTAGAATACTTTTTTGCTAATATTGCTTTTAGTGAAAAATGAAAATTGGAAAAACAAATCTTTCAACAACTGTGATGAGAAAAACAGTGAATAAATAATAGCCTAGAGATTTGAGTATGACATTTTATTTTTTAAGTTCATTATATTAATCATTCCAAAAATATGGGAAAACTTCTATGATTTCCCTGTTCCTTTGAATTTTCTATGATTCTGACTCTGCTACCCTTTAGAAGACATGAAGACCTGCTCTTCTTAGCAGATCATGATGCATGTAACGTGTAGGTACACTTTTTACTTTGATGTATCTGTCAAATGTTGCATAATTGTTGTACAGTTGCTTCAACTTGATTTGTATTTGGGTGTATATGCATGTGTTATATTTTTGAAGTCAGAAATATTGGGTGATTGCTAAACTGCTTAGCTGTGCATGAATAGCATATCACTGTGCAGGCTTTTTATGGTTTTATGGTTTTATGGTTTTATTATTTATAGGCCGCCCTTTTCCCTGAGGGGACTCAGGGCGGCTTACAATATATAGGGAGGGGAGTACAAGACAGTAAGACATAAAACAATACATAGTAAAAATAGTACACAACATTCATCATTCGGGTGGGGACGGATTACGATCTTTATCCCCAGGCCTGACGGGATAGCCAGGTCTTGAGGGCTGTGCGGAAGGTCTGGACGGTGGTGAGGGTACGAATCTCCACGGGGAGATCGTTCCAAAGGGTCGGAGCTACTACTGAAAAGGCTCTCCTCCGTGTAGTTGTCAGTCGACACTGACTGGCGGATGGAACTCGGAGGAGGCCTAATCTGTGCGATCTAATAGGTCGCAAGGAGGTAATCGACAGGAGGCGGTCTCTCAAGTACGCAGATCCACTACCATGAAGGGCTTTATGGGTGGTAAGTAGCACCTTGAAGCGCACCCGGAGATCAACAGGTAGCCAGCGCAGCTCGCGGAGGATAGGTGTTATGTGGGCGAACCGAGGCGCACCCACGATCACTTGCGCGGCCGCATTCTGGACTAGCTGAAGTCGCCGGGTGCTCTTCAAGGGCAGCCTCATGTAGAGCACATTGCAGTATTCCAGCCTAGAGGTCACAAGGGCCCGAGTGACTGTTGTGAGAGCCTCCCGGTTCAGGTAGGGTCGCAACTGGCGCACCAGGCGAACCTGGGCAAATTCCCCCCTGGTCACAGCCGTCAGATGGTGGTCGAAGGTCAGCTGTGGGTCCAGGAGGACTCCCAAGTTGTGAACCCTGTCTGAGGGGTATAAAGTTTGGCCCCCCAGCCTGAGTGATGGAGCACTAGCCAAATTATTGGGAGGGAAACACAACAGCCACTCGGTCTTCTCCGGGTTGAGTACAAGCTTGTTAGCCCTCATCCAGTCCCTAACGGCTTCAAGACCCCGGTTCATCACGTCTACCGCTTCATTGAGTTGGCACGGGGCGGACAGATACAACTGGGTATCGTCCGCATATTGGTGGTATTTTATCCCGTGCCTCCGAATGATCTCGCCCAGCGGTTTCATGTAGATGTTAAATAGTAGGGGGGATAAGACCGAACCCTGCGGCACCCCATATGTTAGGGGCCTAGGGGTCGATCTCTGCCCCCCAACTAACACCGACTGCGACCTGTCCGAGAGGTAGGAGGAGAACCACTGCAAAACAGTGCCTCCCACCCCCACCTCCCACAGTCTTCGCAGAAGGATACCATGGTCGATGGTATCGAAAGCCGCCGAGAGGTCAAGGAGATCCAGGATGGAGGCATGGCCTCCATCCCTGGCTCTCCAGAGATCATCGGTCAATGCGACCAAAGCGGTTTCAGTGCTGTAACCAGGTCTGAAGCCGGACTGGAAGGGGTCTAGGTAACTGGCTTCATCCAAGGACCGTTGAAGCTGGAAGGCCACCACCTTCTCAACAACTTTCCCTACAAAGGGGAGGTTGGAGACTGGATGATAATTGTTGAGAACAGCTGGATCCAAAGATGGTTTCTTCAGGAGGGGTCTCACCACCGCCGCTTTAAGTGCGGAGGGGAAGTGCCCCTCCCGAAGGGAGGCGGTAACGACCGCCTGGATCCAGCCTCGTGTCACCTCACTGCTGTTGGCGACCAACCAGGAGGGACACGGGTCCAGTACACAGGTGGAGGCACTCACAGCTCTCATGGCCTTGTCCACATCCCCAGGGGCAACATCCTGAAACTCAACCCAGGGGTGGTCTACCAATTTATCCTCTTTATCCTTTTAAACTCTTGAAGGTCATTATTTTGTGGATGAAAATTTTTAGTGGTCTGTTTCAACTGTATTTAGGAAATATTTTTTTCCTCTTAGCCCTTAATTATATTTTTCAATCAATTGAGTCTCTGCATTGAATTTGCTTTTGACATTTTATTGTTCAATTTATTTTTAGTCTCCATTTCTATACATAGCTACATGAATATAGTCCACAGGATCTGGGGGACATAGAAATGTTTCACCCTAACACTGAATTGCAATCTATATATTCCATTTTTATGCTGTAAGTAGCAATACCAATAGCAGAATTATATACTGCTTCACAGTGCCTTACAGCTCTCTCTAAGTGATTTATAGAATCAGTATATTGCCCCCAACAATCTGGGTTCTCATTTTACTGACTTTAAAAGGATGGAAGACTGAGTCAACCTTGAGCCGGTGAGAAGCAAAGTAATACGAACATACCCAAAATGCGGCAAACATTACATAGGCTCTATTCCCCAAAAAATGAGATTGTAGAAAAGTAAAAGCCCCATGACTTTAAAATATAAGGTTTCTTAATGAAAACTCCAAAAGTGCATCAATGCAAAGAGACCATGCTATGGATATGAGGCTGCATGCAATTGTCAAAAAGATTTAATAAAAGTAGAAGTGAAGAAAATTCTTTTCTCCTTCAATGTATCATCTGCATCTTATACAGTAGCAATTACTCAAATTAACTTACTGTTTTCAGACAAGAAAAAGAATGAGAAAGTCTTGTGTAGTATACTACAATTATACTTGTAGCTTAACAATCCAAAAACATTTTTATTATAACATTATTCTCTATATGGATATTTTGAAGGGTAACATTCAATTATAAAGTACTTTTTTCAATTGTTATATTTTATTTATCAAAGAGATGCTTTTATTTATGCTCAATAAAATGTAATACTTTTGTTTTTGGTGTTGGCAGAAAATGATTTATGATCTTATTACTTGTATGTATACTGAGAGCTTATGCAGAGACAAATTCCTTGTGTGTCAATCACATTTGCCCAATAAAGAATTATATTCTATTCTATTCTGTTCTTAGCAGTGATTTTCCTTCCTGTAAAAGCTTGGATTTCAGGAGAGGTGGGGCTAGCTGCCAGCACGAATGGCTGCTTGAACAGAGAGCTCTGTGAAGAGCAGCTGGGTCTGGCGTCCGGAGGGGTTTCTTGAAAGACTTTTGTAAACCGATGATTTTCTGTAGGGATTTCTTAAATTATGTTAAGGAACTACACTATTTCATTTTTTTCACTTTTTAAACAGAAAGATTATTGTCCTCACTTTTACAGCATGGGTGTTATTAATAGAGCAAAGATTTTGTTTATAATGAAGTACCTTCTCTGGCTTGGAGGTGAAGAGCGATAGTATTAAAGTTTTTATTTCTGATTAATTTGCTGGGGAAGAGCAATTCAGAGCATGGCAATATGACATTTATACTGTTTTCATCTAATAAAAGTGGGAAATATTGAAAGTGTCTGACACTCTTTCTTATTTACATAGTATATTCCAAACTTAAGTTTCTGTTCCCACAGTGCCAAGTCTTCATAAAGAGATGCTTCACAAAGTACTGTATTTTTTGGAGTATAAGAAGCACTTTGCCCCCTCTTAGAGGCTGAAAATGTGTCTTATACTCCAAATGTAGCTTTTTCAAAGCTGTTTTTCATCCCTAATGAGGCGTTAATGAGTGAAGTGATCTTCCGTGCTTTGCCTGGTTTTCTCATTACTGCTCCCACCAATGATCAGCTGTGCTTTAGAACAGGGGTGAAATTTCCCAGTTTGGCTGAACCGGTAGGGACGATTGTCCTTGGTTATGCAAACTGTAGTAAAAAAAAAAGTTTCTGAGGATCGTGCGGCTCAGCTGTGAGCCATGCGATCGTCCAAAGGCTTTTAAAAAGCTTTTTAAAGCATTTTTTCCCTGCCGGTCCACCCGAACTGGCAGGGGAAAAATGCTTTAAAAAGCTAAAAAAATAGCTGAAAGTAAAAACAAAGTTGGCCACATCCACCCAGTCACATGACACCCCCCCCCCCGACCAAGCCATGTCCACAGAACCAGTGGAGGTGGAGATTAGATTTCACCACTGCTTTAGAAGCTGTTTTTTTTATCCCCAATCAGGGGATAAAAAGCATGCGCGCACATGCACACTCAAAACCAGCAAACCTATGTGCTGAATCTGACCAGACTAAGGATGCTAGCCAGATGAATATCTGGTAGGCAGAATCTTTTCCCCCTTATTTTCCTCCCCAAAAACCAAGGTGTGTCTTATACTCCGGTGTGTCTTGTACTGCAAAAAGTACGATATATTAAAGGAGCATAGTATTCCTTTACATATTAAGTAGCATAAGCCTATGGTGGCAAGGTTTTCCCCAGATGTCTAGAGAGCATATATTAGCTCTACATAATGCTTCAAATTCAGTTCCAAAAAGATATACAACAAAGAAATTGTATAGGGGCTCAAACAGACTACATTTTCTAAATGAAATCTGATGTGTTGTGTGCTTGGGTAAAAATGATCTGGAAGATGTGTTTTACATTTCACCTAAGATCAATAACTCTTAACACAATTTATCTTCTGCTTGAATAAAAAAGTGGGACAAAGAATAAGAATGAGCCTTTGTAAATGGAATGGAATTGACTGTTGGAAGATGATAAGTGTCAGAAAAGCTGACTTATCTTAAAGAAAACCAGCCAGGTAATTAAAGAAACAACTTGCTTACTTGTATGGACATGAAAGAAACAATATTTATTGAAAGTTATATCTTATCCACTTCATAGATATTCTGTTTTGACAAAATATGAATTTGACCATGGGGTTACTCATATTTGCATAGAGATATGATTTTTATTGAACCTAATGCTTCCTTCCACCAGAGCAGCTTATAAAGAAGCTCTGTTCTACCCCAAAGTTTCAACGATTTTAGATTGAGTTATCACCATATTGTATTATAATGTTCTCTGAGTAGTTGGAACCCCTTGCTAGCTTATATTTTGTTATCAATAACCATTTTGCTTATTGTTTTATATTTTTATTGCAGATTTGCTTTGTTTTTATGCTGTGAGATGACAAACTTGGAGTTGGGTGGCATCTAAGTTGAATGAATAACAATAACACTTTTTATCAATCAAATACAGAAAGATTTCAAGTTCATTCTAATATTGATTGAGAATGCACTGATGGAATTTCAACTTCCCCCACTCAAAAAAAATTAGTGACTTCTTATATGCAATATTTTTTCCATTTAGAGGGGGCTCGCTTAAGAACTTACCTAACGTAAGGTGAGGGGAACATGGATGTTATGATATCTGTGAATAAACTTGGGACACCAAAGGAAGAGCCACAAACTAGACAATGGTCAGGCAAGTGGCAGCTGACTATGCAGAAGGAATGGGTGCTTGGCAAATGTTTCAGAAGGGACACTTCCTAAATTCTTGAACTGTAAAGGCAACAACTAATAAATGAAAAAAAATTATTTCCACTTAAAAGATTAGACAGAGATCTTTGCTTACAAACAATCAAGAGTGGTGTAGGAAAATATGCATGAAAATATTATAAAATGATTGCATAATAGTTTCTGAACAGTTACATCAATATTTTGTTCAATGAACAAGCTTCAACTATTTCTTATGTAAGTTTTTGAAATATGTTTAATTAACTGACTGAAAAAAGCCTGTTTGCCATAAACACAAGTCTCAATCATTTTAAAAGGTATGATCAGCTGCTCAATTGTTAATACAATAATGCAGATCCTGAGAATTATTCTACCCTCCAGAAAATGAAACTATTTTGATAAATCAGCAGCAAAGAAAAGCTCAGCAAGTAAAAAAAACACACCAGAAAACACTTTGTTTAATTCAGAGATAAAATTATTTAGAAAAACAGTACTATATTGTCTTAGTTTTAACAAACACATAATAATTTAATAATATGATGTGGCTAAAATGTGTACATTGCAATAGGAATCAATCCAGTTTGACATTATGTCAAAATATATACAGCATGCAGATTGTCATGGCAGATTTATGTACTGGGATGACTAAGAATCAAATCAATGCTGCATATAGACTCATGAAATTGACAGGTGGCAGTTACAGGTTTGAAGCTGCCCAAAGGTTGAATAATTTATACATCTAGGGCTAGCTGTTTTTTAAAGGAAGCATAATGAAAAGGTGAGCACTCTTTAAGATCTAAGGGCTTAAATGGATTTAAGTTTAAATATCTGTATATGCCACACTGAAAGATGTATTCCTGTTCACAAGTATATTCTTATTCTGGTTCACATGATCTTCCACTTTACATTCAGGAGTTTCAATCTTAACTTACAGGTAGTAGTATTAAAAATAAGAATATATTGGGCATAGACTTTCCTGGAACATAATGTGTCACTTCTGTAAATTTTATTATTCATAAAAAGACAATCACAATGCTCTTGTTAACATTTGAACAGATGATGTTATATAATTCAAAATATATAAACTGAAACAATGTTTAATTAGAAATCAGGCTCCCAAGGCAATGTATGCGGTTACACTGAAAACATATTGCTCATACAAGTGAAGTACTCAATTATTGTCAATACCCATACTGATTGCAGCCCCCTCAAAACTTGTTCACAAAAATTGATTCACTCTTCACAAGAGTGTAGGATGCTATGTAGAACACTTGAAGAGGAGGTGGAAGAGAAGAAATTGTCTAAAATCAGATGGCTTGTAATATTTTTATTAGTGAAAAATTTTCATTGGATACAGCCCAGAAGGTGAAAATGGGTGTTGGTTCTTACCTGATACGCTCATTCTCTATTGAAGTGGAGACAGCAGCCAGAATGGGTTTGCTCTGTCCAGTAACCAATCGGACTGAGTCTACACTTATGATGTCGTCAAGCCCTTGGTGACTGCTCCCCAGTTTAGATGAAGCAGACTGCAGACTCAAGTGAGAATTGTGAGAATCAAACATACATGTATCAAGTCCATACTCTCTCTCCTCTGCACAAAAAGTTCTGAACTGCATGACACACCCAGGGTGGGGCTGGCTGCTGTCTCCACTTCAATAGAGAATGAGCATATCAGGTAAGAACCAATGCCCATTCTCCTATGATCGTGGAGACAGCAGCCAAAATAGGATGTACCAAAGACTGGGCTGTCCACTAGGGTGGGAATACTAAAGAAAATCTGTTAAGGCACAAGCACTTGTTGTAGCACCCTGCGCCCAAAGGCTGCATCAGCCGACGCATACTTGTCTAACTTGTAATGACTATGAAGACCACGGGAGGCGCCCATGTGGCTACCTGGCAGACTTCTTCCAATGTGGCTTGTATGGACCAAGCAGCAGTTGTTGCAGCACTTCGTGTAGAATGAGCTGCAATGTTTAGAGGTACCTGCAAGGATTGAAGTTCAGTTGTTGCAACACTTTGTGTAGAATGAGCTGCAATGTTTAGAGGTACCTACAAGGACTGAAGTTTAATACAGGCTCTGATCCACTGCCCCAGACTTGACAATGAAGCCTTGTTACCAAGGAAGCTTGGCGAAAGGATACGAAGAGAGTTTCCGAGTGGCGGAACGGATTGGTGTGGTTGATGTAGATCTTGAAGGCACATTGTATGTCAAGAGTGTGCCACTTACGCTCCCTCTCATGATGAGGAGACGGACAAATATCAGGTAAGGTTAACTCTTGACCTCTGTGGAAGCAGCTATTCACCTTTGGTATGAATGTCGGGTCCAGTCTTAAGACGACTCAATCTGAATGGAATACGTACAAGTCATGCCTGACTGAATGGGCAGCCAAATCAGAAATGCGTCTGGCAGATGTTACACTGGGGGTCGAGGTGACAAACTGACCCTTGGTGTAGAGACAGGAGAGACCGTGGAATGTTCCATGGATTGGAGATTGACAGAGTCACTAGATCAGCATACCAAGGCCAGCATGGCCAATCTGGCGCCAGTAGTAAGAGTTCCGCCTCCTGTTCCAACATTTTCTGAATTACCCACTGAATGAGGGGAAGGGGCGGAAATGTGTATAGGAGAACTTTGGGCCAATGGCACCTGAGGGCGTCTACTCCTTCTTCCATGGGATCCATGAACCGCGAGTAATACCTGGGTACCTGGTTTTTTTTCTGCCGTCGCAAATAGATCTAGCACTGGGAGGCCTAATCGTAGGCCGGGCGATGGAAGAGGTTCAGATGGATGCTCTCACTCTGCCTGATCTATCCTAGTCCGGCTCAGCCAGTCTGCCTGGATGTGGGGGACCCCTGAGATGTGCTCTGCCCTGAGAGATGACAGGTGAGATTCCGCCCACTGGCACAACAGGGTGGACTCCTGCATCAGGGTCCAGGAACGTATTCCCCCTTGCCTGTTTATGTGCACCTTGGTCGTGGTATTGTCTGTTAGGACAATGGTGGTCCTGAACTTTGTGTTGGAATTGTATGAGGGTGAGATGAACCGCCCATAACTCTAGCCAATTTATGCTAGTTTGGCTCTCTTCGAAGGACCACTGACCCTGAGCCACTAGCTCCTGCATGTGCACCCCTACCCCATCCATCGTAAGTGTGAGACAACTCGGATCCCTGAACAATGTTCCTTGCAAAATTGCTGGGGACTGCCACCATTTGAGGGACTGTAAAACCTGACTGGGAAGGAGAACCCTGAGAGGGGAGCAGCTCCTGTCAGCCTTTTGATGCAGAAGCATGAACCATTGAAGGATCCTGCTATGGAACCTGGCCCACGGGACAACCCCAAAGCAAGACACCATCTTGCCCAAAACTTGGGTGAGAAGAAGAAGGGATGCCTTGCGTAGGCACAGAACCTTCCTGATAATTTCCTTCTGACTGAGTATGCGGTTGTTGGACAGAAACATCCTCTCTGCCACGGTGTCTATTAGGATCCCGAGGCGAAGAATGTGAGTTCTGGGTATGAGGTGACTCTTCTTGAGATTCAACCCAAACCCGTGATTCCGCAGGGTGTGAATGGTGAGAGCGAGATCCCTTTCTGCTTGAGCCGGTGACCTGGAAACAGGAGGATGTTATCCAGGTAACAGAGAATCTGAATTTGGGATGACTTGATATGGGTGACTAGGGTTGCCAGTACCTTTGTGAATACCCTGGGGGCCGAGGACAGTCCGAACAGAAGAGCTCAGTACTGGAAGTGCCTCCCGCCCATAAGAGAAACTGAGATATTTTTGGTGGTCTATGAAGATGGGAATATGAAGGTAAGCTTCGATTAAGTCTACTGATGTGAGGAAATCACCCTTTCTGATTCCCTGCAGGATGGTGTGCAGAGAATGTAGATTGAAATGCCGGTAGACAATATGGCGATTCAACGATTTTAGATCCAAAATTGCTTTCCATCCCCCAGAGTTCTTTGGTACCACAAATGGGCGTAAATAAAAACTCTGTCTTTCTGATGAGGAGGAACCAGTTGGATGGCCCGGATCTCCAACAGGTGCTGAATGGCCTGTTCCATCAGTGACTTCTTGCGAGGACACTGAGAGACTGAGCATGGCACAAAGTGTTCCTGGGGGGTGGAGAGGAATTCCAGCATGAGGCCAAATTTGACAGTTTTGAGTACCCAATTGTCTGTTGTGGTCTCTTCCCAGGGGTGGGCAAAGAACACCAGGCAACCTCCGATTGGAATAGAGTCCAGATAGTCATTTTTGTTGTGAAAATTGGCAGTTGCTTTCTCCACAGTAAGACCTCTTGGGGGTTAGGTCTATTAGATCTGTCCTAGTGAGATCCCTGCCTGGGAGTGAAGGATTGCCACTGTGGATGGGAGAAAGAAGTTCCCCCGTCTGCCGGACGAAAGGTCGACCTCCTGTAGTATGGAGCGGGACAACTGTCCTGTTTCTTATAGATGGATGAAAGGACCTTGCGTTTGTCTTTAGACTCCGTGAGGTACGGATCCAAAGGGGTATCAAATAATTGGGTGCCACTGAAGGGGGAGACTGCTAGGTGCCACTTGGTACAGATATCCGCCTGCCATGGCTTGAGCCAAAGCAGACGCCTGGTCGTGACCGAAGAGGCCATGGCTTTAGAAGCAAACTTGACAGCACTGAGAGAAGAATCAGCCGCATATTCAACAGCTGCCCTAATCTTGTTGAGGTCCCTATGTGATCTAGTATCGGTAGGAGCAATGCACTCCTGAAGTTGTTCAATGCAGACTAGGGCCACTCTGGAGAAAAATGAAGTGGCAGTAGAGACCCTAACAGCCCAGGCCCCTGCCTGATAGTTTTTGACTAAGGTTTGGTCTGACCTTTTCTCCTCAGGCTTGAGAATGTCTCCAGGGGCTCCAGAGACCACTGTAGTAGATGATAGGGCTGCAACCGGTGCATACACAGAAGAAGTCTCGAAGAATTTGGTGAGTTCTGGTGCAATATTATAGAGACACTTATCAAGGTTGGTTGGCTGTGGACCTGTGCCCGGGGACTCCCACTGTTTTTGAATCATGTTCATGAAGATCTTGGGAGCATGGATCACCTCCTTTTCCACAGGTTTGGTGAATGTGATACTGGGACCCTCAGTTGTAGCTGGTTCTGTCGGTTTAGCCTGTGAAGTAGAGGCTGAAGTAGAAGAGGGTAAGTTAGCAGCTTTTATGACCTTAAGGAGAAGAGACTTAAAGCGATCGGTTTTGAATAATCCAGCAAAGGGGAGGGCATCTGGGGTGACCACCTCGTCGTCAGGCAGAGCTGAATCTCATAAGTTATCCTGCTCCCCACCAACTGATGCCTGAAGCAGAGGGATCAGGTTGTTGAGCAGCTGCAGATGATCTATCCTTGTGGCTATGTGATGGAGCAGGCTAAGGGTGCTGTTGTAGGCAAGAATTTGTGCCAATGTTTTGGCCTCAAAAAGTTTTAAGGCAGCAGGTACTAACTGACCTCCACCTGTATAAAAGAAATGTTTGATTGCATTTGAGGACCTAATGGCTACTTGCAATGTGTGATCCAGGTGTGCCTTCCATGTCCCTAGCGAGTGGAAAACCACACCAAGGTATCTAAATGTTCTAACCTGTTCCAAACTATATCCTTCTATTTTCCAGGAGTATTGGCTTGGTCTTTTAGCAAAAACTAAAATTTTTGATTTATCAAAGTTAAGGACCAGCTTGTTTTGCATGCAATAGCCGAGTGTTGCCCTAATTGCTCTCTTCAGTCCTATGGGGGTTTGGGAAATGATAGTGGCATCATCAGCATATAAGAGAATTGGCACTTTGCGTTGTCCTAGGTTAGGAGGATGGAAACCAGGGTTCTGTAAGAGATCAATCAGGGGATTAATATAGAAGTTGAAGAGGGAGGGGGACAGGATGCAACCTTGCGGTACCCAATTTTGTACCCTTACTGAGCCGGTAAAACTCCCTTGGGGATTGCACCTCACTTTCAGGGTGGAAAGAAATTTTTGTATGAGGAAGAGGAGGCGTTTATCGATAGTGGTGCATTTTAATTTCTCCCAGAGGGTGATCCTTGATATTGAATCAAAGGCCTGTTTAAAATCCAGGAAGGCCACAAAAAGAAACGATTTTTTTCTTTTATGTGTATTTTTGTACTAAATGGTGAAGTACCAAGATATGATCCACCGTAGATCTTCCTTCTCTAAAACCGGCTTTTTCGTCTTTGATTATCCCCCCTGAAATTAACCAATCTTGAAGTTTATAATTTAGGTGTTTGGCATACAGTTTACTAATAACGCTTAGAAGACTAATGGGCCTATAATTGCCTGGGTCATTTCTATTCCCTTTTTTATAAAATGGTATGATAATTGCTACTCCCCAATCTTTAGGCATATGGCCTGTATTGTCTATAAATGTAAACAGTGATGCTAAAAGTGGAGCCCACCAACTGGCGTTCTTTTTAATTATTTCTGGCAGGACATTATCAGCTCCGGGTGCCTTGTTAGCCTTTAGGGCTCCAATCAACCGGGATATCTCTTCTGGTGTAACAGGGGGCCAGTAAGGAGTTTGGTCCAAACTAGCATGGCTCTCCTTGGTTACATAGTCAGGATCTGTATAAAGCTCCCTAAAATACTCTTCCCAGACATGAATCGGGACCTGATTTGTTGGGGGTAGGGGAGGTTTTCCCAATCCCCTGGTGATGTACCAAAAAAGGGATATATTTTTTGTCCTGACTGCCGTAATTAGTCTATGCCAAGACTCCTTCAGAGCCACACTTTTCTTTTCTTTTAGAAGGTTCTTATATTTTGCTTTCAGCTGCTTTAAGTAGTAAGTGTGCTCCTCGGAGGGGGCACTTTTACTTTTCTTGTATTCCACATTATATATCCTTTTTAGTTGAACGCAATCTCTATCGAACCATTTTTTGTTTTTTGAAACTAGCATTTTGGGGTGAGCTAGTGATCTGTTACTGAGAACCGAATTCAAATTTAAAATTAAGGATACAAACCCCTCTAGGTAAGATCCCCCACAGTTATTTCTTAGTAGAGATGTACATAACTCTATGGTTTCAGGGGCTAACATCCATTTGGTAACTTCCTTAGCATTTTTCTCGTTCCATTTAATTTTTACCTGGGTATTTTCAGTCTCTAACCTGGGTAGGTAGGCTGTGCCTGCCCTTAGAGATTTCTGGTGTAATGTGAGATTAAGGATTATTGCATCATGATCGCTTTCCAGTCGCAAGTCTACCTCCATCTTCTGTAAGAACTTCAGGAGGTCATATGATATTATCCAGTAATCAACTGTGGATTTTCTTCCTGCTCCCCGATAAGTATATTCTGCTGGGAAATCGCCCCATGGGGACCCGTTAAGGATACAAAGATCTAAATGTTCAGTCATTTGTCTTACACATAAGCCTGCCCGATTAGTTTTAGGGTCTTTAAATTGTCTGGCATGCAAAGATTCACCTGTTACATTTTCATCATAGTGAATCTTAAACTGCTTATATAATGCTTGATCATTTGGACCCATTCTAGGGTTTAAGCCCCCCCCCCTATAATTATTGCAGCTTTGGGGGAATTTGGCTGAACAGCCAAGAATAAAATCTTCTACGCTGTCCCAAATCTTGTTAATCACATTATTCTTATTAAGTGGAGGAATATAGATATTAAAAAGCAAAATCTCCACCTGTTTAAATAAGAATAATGTAGTTACAACCCATGGCTGGAAAGGTGGCAGTGGTACACATTTAAAATGCAAGGATGTATTAACTAATGTCACAATACCCCCTTTAGCTCTCCCCCCCCCCACTTTGCTTGGGACAGCCGGGATTGAGTTAACCCAACAGCCATCTAACTGAATCTTTGTGGAGGCCCAGGTTTCCTGCAAGAAGAGGATGTCAAATTGTGATATATAGTCAAAAAAGAGTTGGTCTTTTGATGGGATGGGCCAATCTGCTATATTCAGGAAACTTGATTTATACAAAGGG
Source organism: Thamnophis sirtalis (assembly GCF_051295495.1). Lineage (NCBI taxonomy): Eukaryota > Metazoa > Chordata > Lepidosauria > Squamata > Natricidae > Thamnophis > Thamnophis sirtalis. The sequence continues at coordinate 74,220,100 of NW_028261384.1, read as the reverse complement.
AAGTTGTCTGATTGTTACCAGGGATTGAGGTGTCATCGCACATTGAATTGGCCTTCTTTAAAAATAGGGAGGACCCGTCTAGGTCATGTGTAGACTCTAGAGAAACTTGTTCAGGGTAAGAGGTTTTAGCACCAGCTAACAGAGCTTGCCATTTCGAAGCCTCTTCTCTGATTGTAGGACAAGGCGTTATTAGGTCATCTTTCATTCTTTGAGATGGTGGCTCTGACGTGGGTCGACTCTCGGTTTCTTGGTTTGGAGCTGGCAGTGCTGAAGGTGTCATGGGATATTCACACAGGGATGAAAACATCTCCATCTCTACTGGGATCTCTAATACCCCCTTTGGGTCTTGGCTTCTATTTTCTATGATCTTGTATCCATGTAATCTCTTGTCCTCTGTGGGGGGAAGTGAGAGGCTCAATTATTAGGGAAACCAGATCTATAAGCAGCTCTGCTGTATCCATTGTGACCAATAGGGATTTCTTTAAATTTTCTAACTTGTATAATATATTGTCTTGTTCTTTCCTTGGGAGAGCACCAAAAGCGTTAATGAGACCAGCTTCTGTGCTGTTAAGTATCTCTTCTCCGGGCAAGGCTGGTTGACTCCCACTGTCATTCTCTTTCTTTTCCAAGGTTGAAAATGAGGTGGTATCAGTCACCTTGGAGGCTCACATGTTATCTATTAATGGAGTAACCCTTTCCTCACCAAAGACTCTGATGAGAAATATTTGGAAGGAGGCTAAATATGCCTTCATCTTGAATAACATCTGTGGTATGATGGGCTGTTTGAAAGATAGAAGAATCCGCTTCCAATTTGGGGCCTCAGATAACCACTCCACAGCACGGAGATCAATCATGCCCCTGTGACAGTGAAGAAGCTGGCTTAGGGAATTTAATATTGCACTTCTGGAATTCCAACATCCATAATTAAGTCCGTTCAAATGGATTCTAAAAGCTATCCTTTGTGTTTGTAGTGAGCAATGTGATTGTTGTAATTGAGGGATGGTTTCCTGATTTCTTCTTTATTGATACCTTTTCCTCTTGTTGCATTGTCTGGGGTGGGGGACTGTTTTTCTGAGAGGACTGCCTCCTTTTATCCGTCTCTTTAACTGTTTCTCTGGCTCTTTGCTCTATTTCCTTTTCCTTATCCTGCGAATGGGAGTTAATCAAGTCTTCTGCAAGAACTTTAGTGAGAGTACTTGGGGCCCGATATTGTACTTGAAGAAAAACAGCTAAATCTTTTTTCAATGTCTTTACATCATGTTGGATTAATTGTTCAAATATTGAAACCACCGTTTGCGCTGTGAGAAGGCATTGCTTTGCCATAAACTCAGTTGAATTTTCGCAAGGTAAACTCTCCATACTCTGAATTATCTGGTTGTTTCTTACCTTTTTAGCCTTTAACTTAGACTCCATAAAGGAAGTTATTGGGCTAGTTGTTTTTGAGAAGAGCTGGCTTTCATTTTGTCCCCCCCTCCACTCCACCAGATCGGAAAAGTCTAGTAAATGCTGATTTGCCAAATCTTTTTGCCAGTCCTGTTCTATTATCTCCAGATTGTTGGAGATGGGGGAGTTGGTTTTACTTACAGATCTCTTGCCAACAAAGAGCTCCTCAATTCTTGGTTGTTTTGCTGTCTTCACTGGAGGGAGAGATCCTGGGCTGGTGCCATGGCGTTTCTTTCTTTTTCCCATGCTTTTTTAATTCTTCGGGAGCAACAAAAGTTTTTGTTTGTATTATGTTCTACACTGTTATCTCCACCAAAAAATGTTAATTAAATAAAAAAAGAATCCAGTAGGCGTACTAAAAATTGATAAAATAAAATAAAACTGGGAGGCACTACTGCAAACACGCTCCAGCTGCACCGGCTGCAGCTCTGCCCCCAGCCACAGCTTGGTCAGTTTTCTCACAAGACATAAATCAAAGCCACAATAAAGATAGGCAATGGTCTCACCCGTTTGATGGCCAGGCACTCCTGATCCGGTCCTCCTGGGATAATCCTGGGTCGCTGGGCACTTCTCATGGCTGCTGCAGAGTTTGTGCCTTTTTTAAAGTGTCCAAAATGGCTGACTTTTTTCCTCTGAGGGTTTTCTGAACCTCAAAATGGCCAGTGCTATCTTCGTGGGCTTTTCCAACCCGCAAAATGGCCATCGACACTCAATGTGGCTGAACGATCTGTAGAATGGCCACCGACCTCGCTTGGAGCCGCTGCACACGAAAGAGCTGGTCGTGCGTCCCTCCGAGTGCCCAGAGACGAGGAGCGCCTTGAAGAAACAGCTCTGGAGCTGGAGCTCGTGAACTGGCCGATCTGACTGCAAGGCAGCCTTCCTGAGCGAACTCATGGCTGCAGGCAGTCAGATAGCAAAGGAGAGGCAGCCTGGAAGCAGTTTTGAATTTCCCTCCAATTTGGTCAGAAGAAAAAAAATCATTTAAAAAGCCAATTTAAAGGGAAAAAATTGTAAAAAATCGCCAATTAATGCTATAAGGTTAAAATTTGGAGGAGAGATCAATTCTCATAGCTAGTCTAGGTTGGACTGAGTCTAAACTGGGGAGGAGTCACCAAGGGCTCAATGACATCATGTGTAGACTCAGTCCAATTGGTTACTGGACAGAGCAAACCCATTCTGGCTGCTGTCGACATGATCATAGGAGAACAGACCATCATTCCAGAATGAAAGTAATCTGAGCAAACACTCTGGCCTCAAACAAATGCCTTAGGAATAAAGCAAATGTGTGACAGAATCTTTTCAATATATTTTAGAAGACAAAGATTTGTTTTCATCAGTTCACATTACCTCCCCTTTACCAAAAAGTATTTCTTTAGTTAAAAGATTCCTAAAGCTACAAATATGGTTCTGGCTAAGCAAAATATGAAATTAGTGGGATCTTCAAGGGAATGCCGATAGAAAAGATAGAAAAGAGAAGAGATTCATTGTAATTGTAATTTCCCTAACCCTGTTTCAAATAGCCTGAACTGAGCATGTGTACCAGGTCTTTAAACAGTGTGTACCAATTCTGGGCTATGGCACATTCCATTATGAATGGTTATGATTTATAATGGAATGACATGGATGGCTTTTTATAATCAGAAAAACACACTGACCTTAACACTACACAGGTGGAGCAGCATAATGACTCGCCAATTGTAAGTGCATCAATTCCTGGAGAAAAGTTCAATGAGGTTAACTTAGTATATATCCCAAAATAATACAGAAATATAAAAAATAGACATAAAGATATATATATTTATACTTTTGGTTTTGGCCCAAAATGTATTTTGCTATGCCAAATAAATTTATATTTAGGGTCTATGAAAAAGTATTCTATTTATTTTTAACATTTTCCTCTTAAGCTATTGCTGTATAGTTCAATGACAAACCAATAAAATGGCATTATTAAGAATACAATAACTTGAAGTAGAATAAAAAAATAAAAGTATAATTCATGAAGATGAACAAAGTTTGGTAACAAATGTGGGTTATTATATGAAGTATTATTAGTTACAGATTTAAAAAAGAAGTTACACATACAGAACTTGAGAGCATCATCATGCAATTTAATTCTATATTCCTTAATATTTATATGTAGTTAAAATTAATATTGCTGGAACAGTTTTTGTCTCTTCTTAACTGGATGTATAAGGGAGTAGGGGCATAATGAAAGTACTCTCCCAAAATAAAAATAAAATGTAATATTCGGGAGATAAGATTTTCAAAACTGAAAAGGAGGGAAGCTTACCTTTTACTTATTGAGTGAGTAAGATTTTTATCTCCTCTTTCTTGGTAACAGCCTTGTCACCACTTTAGGTGATAATTTAGCTCTTAAAAAAAAGATACCCTGTTGCTCTCCTGAGCCCCAATTCCCATGGGAATAATACTATATAATGAAGTGCATCATTTGAAGACTTTAATGCAATTGTTATAGTTATGCCTTTATTTAATTTACTCTTGTATATTGCTTATAAAGAACAAGGAACAATACTTTTCATCTTGTGGACTTTCCTCCAAATATAAGTATATAAAATCCAGAATTCCTTTCAGATTTCTGGCTTTCCTCTGAGCATCAAATCAGGAGAATATTGCTGATGATAATTAATACCAAAATAAAAATAAGCAAAAACATAATAAGTACAGTTAATGTCTCTTAGCTATTTAGTGGACAAAGTAGACATTTGATAAATTTTGAAATTAAAATGGCCAAAGGAAAATGGGATAAACAACATCTATTTCTACTGGATTCTGAAGGAATCTTCTAAATATACAGTATATGGTCCAAGAATTATGTTTTTAACATTTTCTAATCTATTGTTTTTCAGATACATCCTTGCATTCGTTTCCTGTCTGTCTCCATATACACAGAGACATACAGTCCAATTGCTTAAACTTCAGTGAGTGTGAAATTATAAATGAATCTTCTCATGGCTCTGTCTCCCCCCTTCCCCCTCAATTACTTTTCTCAACTTTTATGAAGTCTGACCTTTTCACCTACCACTGCATAATCTCAGTGTTCGCGTTTGCCATCAGTCTAATGTCCATATTTCATGGAATCTTTCCATAATTGCTTGAATCAACCCAGAATAAAGGCTTGAAATAAAGTTTTAGATGTATGAATGACCTACTGTATTATGGAGAGGCAGAAAAAAGACACAATATATAAAAATAATAGATATTTGAGGGAACTATGAATACATAAAAATAAAATGATATGCAAAAATAAAAGGAAATGGTACAGGGAAGATGGTGACTCTTACATTACCTCACAAGTGCATTAGTGTACTTCTGTTAACTTAAGTAAATGATTGCCTTGCAATTTGAGGAGGAAAAATGAACAAATCTTGGCACTATTGTAGAGGCACCAATATTTTTTACTCTCATTTCCAGAGTAAGGGGAAATGGCACAAATTTAAAAGACTTATAAATTTGTGAGAATTAATAACAATTATAATGAATTTGTTCATAAGAATTTGTTTACCATATTGAGGCAGATAATAGTGGAAAAAATCCTACAACTACATTTGGGGCCAAAGAGATATTAAAATACTACTTTATCCAGGACATTTGACTAATTTTTTCTTCCATTAAAAAAATTCAAAACTGAGAATCATAATAAAACATTAAGTAAATAGGATTGCTGTTGTAAACATGTAATAACGTATAAAATAATAACAAAACAGCAAATTGTTAAAAAGAACAATGGAAGAATTATTCTATAAAGGTTACAACAGAAAAAGCCAAAGCTATAACTAAGAAACATTTCTTTAAGGTTGAAATAACAGTAGAGCAAAAGTAGCAACTTGATTGTTTACATTTGGAAATACAACAGAGTTCAATTTTTCAAGGTCAAAGCTCTTCAGTTCATCTATTATTAATAACTTGCTCTTAAAAATGGGTAATGGAGGACATAACGGATAATAACTTGAACTTGATCAACAGTACAAGGTAGAGAGACATTGTTCAACAGGGAACTTATAAAAATCTCCTTTTGAGATATTTGGAGGGCATGGTGTGCAGAATGTTAAAGACCTTATGTTAATCAAGTACTGGGAGGGGCTTCCATGTTTTTTATACTGATAATACCAAAATGAAAATATGGACTGCTGTACTATATGGCATCCTTGTCAAAAGGCAAATCCCCAATATTTTATTTGTTTCAAGACCTATGTTCTCCCAAAGAGAGTAGGGAATACATTTGTAAAAAGGGTTTAAAAGGGTGGGCAATTAATTTTCCCAAGCGGCCACATGCGGAACTGTTGTGGAGATCTGAACAATAGGTCATCTCCAGGGGCCAGATAGGGACAGCCAAAGGGATGGATATGTCCTGCAGCCTACAGAATATCAAGTTCATTGATTCCTAGTTGTGTAACAGAGAAAGCAGTTTGGCAAGATAGGAATCTTGAAGACTACCTTGTTTCTTACAGTGCCTCAAGAATGCAAGATGTATCTCCAGAAATAATACTGTTTTTATATTTCATGATAAATTTCACCACATATCTTTAAACCTTTGAACCTGCAATACTTATTATTCATATCTTGAACTGAATTTACAATCACCTTCTGTTTAGCTTTAAAACCTTAACATATTGTTTTGTTGCAGGATCCTCCAGTAGATTTTTTTAAAAGCTTAAACTCTTTGTTTCTTTCATATTTTAGAAAGATTAGCAAATATATACTGCAGTAGCAACTGATGTTCCTTACTAAATGTGATCATAATTTATGATAACAATTTAAACAATTGTTTAAATGATTCTATATTATAATCTCACATCTGATCCAAAGCCTTAAAATTCTACTATTAGAACACATTTTCATGATGGCTCTTTTTTTTAAAAGGTTATTAAGCATACACAGATAAGATATATTAGGAAGAATATACTGTTAATTTTTTGGAATTTCTATAATCTGGAATTTCTGGAATTTCTATAATCAGATAATCTAGGATTATACATTTATAAAAAAGATAACAGTTGCTTAAAACGTTCTTAACAGGTTTTTAAAAGGATATTTTGCTTGTATATTAAAAAAAATCTGTGAGATTTTCATGTAAGAAGAAACAATGAAAATTTCAGTTAATACTTTCTCTTTTGGAAAAAGGCAGCAGACTGACTTTTGACTTATTCACGATGATTAAAAGCTATGATTGGCAATAATAAATTATATTCATTTCAAAACTGAACTAACCTCCAATATAGGTTGATATAACTATTAGCAAATAAAAATAACCCATGTATGTCTCCCTGTTTTATAAATACTAAAACAATAAAAATAAGAATACAAAAAAGCAAGTATGTGAAGAAATTGAATCGAATATAGTTAATTCTCATGCCTGCTGAAGCAAAACCATCCCTATTCAATCTTTTTTTTTTTTTTTTTGCACATTTAAAAAAATAATGAAAACTGCTGAAATAGTTTGGTGCAGTTTAGTGAAACTGAAGTTTTTCACTAAATCCAATTTACCTGATACTGGCATAATATCAAAATCTATGGAACCGTCCCAAGAGTTGGATTCATTCTCCAAATCAGCAAGGACAGCTGGCAGTTTTGTTGGATCAGCAGGGAGCATCAATTTATCACTTAAATTTTAATCCAGATAATTTCACAAGAGGCAATGCAGGATGATTGGGCCAATAGTGCCAATGGGGAATTATTATTATAATTAGGAGATCTAGTACAGAGGCTCACAAATTGAGAAATATTTTTAGAAATTCTGAGGAATTACCATAAATAAATCTCCTCCTCTTTACCATTCTTCAATTGAAATATTTAATTTGAAATTGAAATGGCAGATGTTTGGGCTGGAGGGGGGGCAGAGTCAGAAATTATGAAGCATGAGCTATCACTTCTAGCTGGCAAATATTATATAATGCTGGATGGTTTGTTCCTTCCATGTAGAAACATAATATTCGTTTCTCAGCAATCTAAAAAAAATTCAAGAATGTTGATACTATGTAGGCAAAAACAACCTTGCTAAGACACATTTTTTTTCAAATTAGGGTTTTATGGCTTTATTACAGTTATTCTGTACAGAAATAGAGCTGCACTTTATAAAAAACTTTCATGGAATAATTCAGTGGTGGGTTTCAAAATTTTTAGAACCTATTCTGTAGGTATGGCCTGTTTTGTGGGAGTCATGTGACCAGATGGGCGTGGGCAACTTGGAAAATGTGGTGAAACTCACTTAACAACACTCTTGCTTAGCAACCAAAATGTTGGGCTCAATTGTGGTCATAAGTTCTCTCTCTCTCTCTCTCTCTCTCTCTCCTCCCTCCCTCCCTCCCTCTGTGTCTCCTTCTGTCATTCTCTCTCTGTATCTGTCTGTCTGCCTCTCTGTATCTCTCTCCTCCCTCCCTCGGTGTGTGTCTGTTTGTCTCTCACTCCCTCTCTCTATCTGTGCCTCTATCTGTCTGTCTCTCTCTCTCTCTCACTCACACATACACAGAGAGAGAGAGAGAGAGAGAGAGAGAGAGACAGAGACAGAGACAGAGAGAGAGACAGAGAGAGAGACAGAGACAGAGAGAGAGAGAGAGAGAGAGAGAGAGAGAGAGAGAACCATACATACTGTGATCACCTTGTTGAGTGTTCCAATCACATTTGAAATACTCAACAACTGGCCTGTATTTATGGTTTTTTTTGCAGCATTCTGTAGTCATAGTACCAAAATATATGGTTAAAAGTACCTGGCAGCGGCGTTTTCCCTGGGGGGCTCTGTAGAACATCCCAGGACCGATGCCACCACATCTGCCTCTTCAGGGTCAGATCTTCTTCAGAAGGATGAGGCCCTGCTGGTCCCCCTCGCATTCCTCATTTTCTGGCCGTGGCCTCATGCCATGGAAAAGATAGGCACGTGCATGCCCCGCACAATTACAGACCCGGAGAGTGAAGCCTCTGCACAAGCCCAGGCAAGTGAGAACAAGTTATGAAGGCTTCGGATTGAGGGACAGAATCTTCGCCGTGGGACAGTAAAGCTCCATCTGCCAGAGGCAGCAGGACCAAAGCTCCTGTCCCAACTGGACCTTCCTCCTTCTGAGGGCGAGAGACCCAGCTTCCCCGCTGCCTCTAGCTCCCCTCCGAGAGTCTTTGCTCTCTGGGGCTGTAATTGTCCAGGCTGTGCACGCACCCCTATGTTTTCCACGGAGGGTTGTGAATGAGCTCCGGAGTTGCTCCTATGGAAAACATAGGCGTGCGGGCACAGCCTGCACAATTACAGCCCCAGAGAGCAAAGACTCTCAGAGGGAAGCCAGAAGCAGCAGGGCAGCCAGGACAAGGGAGCATAACCCGTGTGGGGTGTACAAACAGGAACAGGAGGGGAGTTTGGCTGTTTGAAAAGCCCAACGTGGAACTCCTCTCCTGTTCCTTCTTTTGCTATTTGTACACGACACAAGGCGTGCTGCCTTGTCTTTCAATTGGGGTGAGGATCCATGGAGAGGGACGGAAAAGATCGATTTCTTCCCTCCCAATTGGAAATGAGGCAGCTGTGAAAGACAAGGTAGCACACCCCCGTGTGGCGTGTACAAACAGCAAAAGAAGGAACAGGAGGGGAGTTTTGCTGTTTGAAAAGTCCCGTGTGGAACTCCTATCGTGTTCCTTCTTTTGCTGTTTGTACATGTCATGCGGGTCGCGCTCCCTTGTCTTTCACAGCCGCCTTGTTTCCAATTTGGGAGGGAATCCATGGAGAGGGACAGAAAAGATTGATTTCTTTCCCTCACCCCCAATTAGAAATGAGGCCGCTGTGAAAGACAAGGGAGCGTGACCTGCACAGCTTGTTCAAAGAGCAGAAGAAGGAACAGGAGGCGAGGATTTGTTGGACAAGCCTACGGGTGCGCACTGCTCTCTCCTCTGACAGTTGTCTCCTTTCCATTGAAGGGGGTGGGGAATCCATGCGATTTCCTCCCTCCACACACATGCCAGCCAAAACCTTCCAGAAGGCTTCTCCTGGCAGCCGAGCGAGGGGGGGCAGGCCAGGGAACATTCAGGTACCAGGTCCCCAAAAGCCCCGGTACGGGAAGGCACGCTAAATTCTTTCAACCAGTACGTGCATATCGGACAAGACCGGCTGAAACCCACCTCTGGAATAATTCCTTGCAAAATATTTAGGTTTCCCTATGCATATTTTGTGGTGCTTACAAACTGTTTTAAATGAAAGACTATGAACATTAAAAGTGGGATAGCAGCACTTGCAAATTTCTTTGACCATATCTATTAAATACAGTCCTGGGTGAAGGATCAGTCTGGGAGTACTGAGATTGACTTTTATCTCTTGGGAATTTTTATATATTTAAAAATTATATATATGGTAACCCTAACTCTTTATATAAAATTGAGAAACAAGAAACTAGTTAAAAGGGTTTTTGTGTGTGATATATTAAAGCAATTCCAAATAGGCCACGGCCTGGTAGTGACGGTTGGGGAAATCAGAGGTGGGTTGCCACCAGTTCGGCCGAACTGTTAATGAAATTCCAATGGAATTTAGGCCTAGGTTGCAAAACCGGCAGTGACCCAAGTCTACGATGCCCCCGAAACGGTTCTCTTGCTGTTACTTGGCTGTCACCATTTTGGATTTTCATGACTGCGTGTGCACAGTTCATTGTAAATTGTTATGCGCATGCATGCAGAACAATTTACATTGAACAGTGCATGCGCACACAGTGGGTGTCTGATGCATGCACGCAGATTATATGCAGATTGCTAACCAGCAGTAATGCCGAGAGCACTCCACCCCTGTTGGGGATCCCTGTATTAAAGGTAGAAAAGGTGAAAGGCAATGAAAAAGTTTTGCTGCTTGAAGTTAACAGAGAATTGAATGTTGTTGGACCTCTGCCTCCCAGAAAGCGGTATCTCAATATCTTCTGGGAATGACCCAAATAGAATCCAGAGTACGAATTTCATACTCAGTTGGAACAACTTATATGTTTGTCTTTACACCCATAGTAGCAATATTTTTTGTCTATCTCTTATATTTCCATAGTATTAAAGCTATGAGCTCAAAGACAAGGTTGAATAAGACAAACGTGTTCCATTCTACCTTCAGTATGCATTTTACTTTTTTAACAGTTACATTAATAAAGATTTTTCCACATAGGATAAATGACTATTTAAAAATTAATGTTGATACTTTATATAAGTCTGAATTTAATTTTGATTTTATAATCCTAACCCTAATATGTAGCATAAACATGCTATGTATTCACATATATGTATAAAAAGGAATTGTTAGAACAATATTGCTCTATCTATGGAGCTCTACCGAGAGAAATGTTAAGAAAAAGGATTGAAAGTGCAATAATACACAACTGATGACTTTTAAATAGAAGTTAAATGATGCACTGAAGTGAATCATTAAGAAAACAGAAGTATCAAAGGTTTTGATTCAAAATGGTTTGAATGTTTAGATTTGAAGTGGGAGACAGAAATGATTCAAATCTAAACATTCAAACCATTTCAGCAATTATACTTCCTATGGGTCCAGGACACAATTTTCACACTAACCTACCTAAAAGGGCTGCATTTTTAAAATGTGCCAGTCTATCCATCCATCCTTTTAAATTCCCTAACCTCTTTTTCATTCTCCTTCTGCTCTTAATTCATGGACTGTTGGCAGATGCTTTCCCATTTTTCTGTTCACACCTTCTGCCATATGGCTTTGTTTGCTTGGAGCAGCCTAACCCCTTTTCTCTTGAAAGCCATCCGCTTCATTGCTCCTTTCTAAAAACCATTCTTTTTATAGAGAACTCTCTTGGTTTGTTTTTATCTACATCGTGTATATATGACTTTCAAAGAGGCTTGGGGGGGGGGAATTAAAACAAAACAGCAACTAAATAATTCCACAATGGGGCAATAAGAACAAGTTAGTTATGCTTTACCTGATGCAATATATATAATGGAACTGTATACTAGAAGTTCCATTGATCTGAGCAAAGTTCACTTAGGAAAGAACATGGCTGAGAGAGACTAGATGGAATGAGACAAAATGCCATAGCTAGCTTACTATTGCCAAGTCGCTACAGGACAACTCTACATGGCCAGCTCACCACAGGGACAACTTGCTGCAGGCAGCCAAAGGAGGAAGCCAGATGGGCAGGCAGATGAGCAGCTGGAGAGCAGATAGGCGGAAAAGTGAGTGGGTGGGCAAAGTACAGAGTGCATTGAGATGGGTGGCAGGGGGGCTACAGAGACCAGGGGCTTCCCATGTTCACAACCCTGCCACAGCTGCCACCATATCGTGCTCTGAGTGGAACAGGCCAGGGACAGCAGTGGCAGCAGTTGAGGTAGACAGTGGGGAGGAGGCAGAAGTTGGGTTTTTTTCCTTTTTCACACCCACCATTGCCCCTGTGCCAGACTCTGAGCCAGGTGCAGCAGCAGTGGTGCCACACTTGAAGCTGCTGCCAATGCTGCCACTGTGGCGGGCATCAGTGACATCTCCAAGCCCAGCATGGAAGCAGCAGTAATGGCAAAAGCTCCAAGCCTAGCACAGTGGTGACATGGTGTGAAAATGGTAAGTTCCCTACTGCCTGTCTCGACAGTTGCTGCTGGCCCTGGCCACTTCCACTTCAGGTCTGGCAGAGCGGTAGAGACAGGGTTGTGAAAATGGTAAGCCCTGGCTGCCGCTGCCTCCCTGCCTCCAGCCCCAATGCATCTGTGCTCTGCCCAACTGCTTGCTCACCACCACCACCTTAGCTCTTCCTCTGGCTGCTTACAGTAAGTTGTCCCCTGAGCGATTTGCCATGTGGAGTTGTCTTGCAGCAATTTGATGGTACACTGTAGACATTACCAACCAATTCTTTGTCTCCTTGTTGTCTTCTTTGTTTTCTCTCCTTTACAGTCACACATTTATAGTTTAAAGGTCTGGATAGGGTGAGGCTGCTTATAGATGTTTGTACATTTGCAGAAGTACTAGAATATGCCTCAATTAGCCAGACATTTGGAATGCTGGAATACATGTTTGTAAGTATACTATGAGTGGGAGAATGAATAAATAAGCCCAACTCCATTACAAGTTTCTGGGTCTGTAAACTTTTATGGCCTTTGAGAAAAAGCATGAGCTTAGCTAAGGTTGGAAAAGTGGGGGCGGGAAGCATTTCTGCCTGACTGCAACTGCATTTCCCAACTTCAGATAGTAACACCAGCTTTATTCCCTCACAACTTGAAATTATATATTTTTTTTCTTGAGAAACTATGTGAATTACTTACAGGAAAGAAGGAAATACATGCAAGGAAATCTAAAACTAGGGTTAGCAATAGAAATTCCAATGCAACAATATTTTCTCTATTATAATGAATATGAATAACTAAACAAGACATAGCTATGTATTCAAAATTAATGGAGTCATGTCTTGATAAAATATCTGTTCAGAGATTAAGATAATTTACAAATACACATGGGACAAGACATTATGAGAGCAACACATATTCTTAGTGATGCACTTTGCACCAACATACTAAATGAGGGTTTTAATGAGGCAGTTGAATACTGACATGATTACTTAAATTGATTAAATGGAGAAGTTATTTACAATACAATAGCAAGTTGGAAGGGACCTTGGAGATCTTCTAGTCCAATCCCCTGCCTAGGCAGGAAACCCTATACCTTCCAGACAAATGGCTATCCAACATTTCTTAAAGACTTCCAGTGTTGGGGCAGTCACAACTTCTGGAGGCAAGCTGTTCCACTGATTAATTATTCTAACTGTCAGGAAATTTATCTTCAGTTCTAAGTTGCTTCTCTCCTTGATTAGTTTCACCCATTGCTTCTTGTTCTACCCTCAGATGCCTTGGAGAATAGTTTGACTCCCTCTTCTTTGTGGCAACCCCTGAGATATTGGAACACTGCTATCATGTCTCCCCTAATCCTTCTTTTCATTAAACTAGATATACCCAGTTCCTGCAATCGTTCTTCATATGTTTCAGCCTCCAGTCCCCTAATCATCTTTGTTGCTCTTCTCTGCACTCTTTCTAGAGTCTCCACATCTTTTCTACGTCGTGGCGACCAATTAATCTTCCCCCACAACTCAAATAATGCATATAGTTGAAACCTTCTCCCTTTATTCTTAGTTTTCCACAATATTTCACAATGTAATGTAAAGATGTAACCACTTGGTTGTGAAAATCTTACGTTGCCATGGAAACTAACATGAGTTGCCATGGAAATTACTATGACCAATTTAGTTCTGAATCTTCCCCACAGGATAAAGCCACAAGAAATTGCTCCTTGAGGAAACAAAGCATTTGGACTTATCTTCTAACAAATCCAATAGGAGGTGTTTCAGGTCATCGTGGGCATATACCACAAGAATACTATATCTCAAGTCTATGCATATTGTTAGCTGTCAAGATCATGTTTCAATTTATTTTGTTATATGTTCATTTACTGTCAATTGTTACTCTGTAACAAAAAGACATGAAGCCAAACAAAGGTTTAAAATCTTTGTAAGATATAAGGTAAGATTGTGCACAAAACAAAAGGCAAATATTCTTACCTTGAAACAAAGCAAACTCATTTGCACCAGAATCTTTTATAAGCTGTTTTATTACGGGTAAAAACCCTAAATATTTTACTTATTCTGACATAATAAAGTATGGAATGAAAAAACTACTCATTTTTTATACAGAAAACAATTAAAGCAATAGTACAATATACTTTTGCAATTAGGCCTACCTAAGAATCATAGCATGTAAAAATAACTACAATGGATTCACTTAAATACCATTTTCATATAATTTCTCTGATTCTTAAGGTAAATTTCTTTTTTATACACATGCTTGTTCGATGCATGCTTTCTGCACAAAAAAAACAACTCTCTATTGTATTGCAACACAAGTTAATTATCGATCAGTGCATTAGCACAAATGCAAAATTTGAATAATTTCACTTGTTTCTGTCAATATACTAAAAAATACAGGCCCCCTACCTGTGAACACAATTCATAAAAGCAGTATTGATTGTATTTGGTAAACTTAAAGATCATAGCAACATTATATACATTATACACAATTTTGAATTTGAGAAACTACCTGAAGAAGAATGTGGAACTCAGAGGAGCACATTGTTTTACAAAATCAAGGAATGCTAAAGTCCCTGCAGATTTAAACTGAGCGGTTTCAGCCGCCATTCCTACAGAACATGTTGATACAAGTTAATCTAGCAACACTTTAGGCAGGGTAAAACCCTGTTCTCACAGTATGTCCCTAAGCAGTTTGAAGTGATCCAAGTTGCGGGACAAATTATGTTGTTTATTGCTTTGATGAAGAAAACCAGATCACGAGGAAATAGCTGTAAATTAATTTGCCCAGATCTGCCATTTAAATCTTGAAACATGTCGACCCTGAGACATTTTCATATTCCTAATACCTAGCTTTTCAAAATTCTGGTGTCTCCCAGATCATATACAGTATGAAATGGAAGCAGGAAAGAGAATGAGGAACATATAAGCAGTTGGTAATGATCCCACTGGACTTCAGGTCCCATTAACTCTTAGTTGACATATTACTATAAGAAAGGCTTACTTTAGAGAATATTTAATAAAATGGGTGGCTAAATGACATGTACCCATTTTTCTTTTTTTCTGTTCTTTTGATAAAACTATGTGGATCAAAACTTTTGTAAACTAAATATAATATTTTGATAGAGGCAACTGAGATGTGAGATAAACCAACCATGATACAAAGCAATTCTATACATCTTAAATATGTATAAAAAAAGAAAATACAAACACAAACAAGAAAATATCTAAAATGGGGAGCATTAGTTTACTTATTACAGGTAGTCCTAACCCCAAAATTTCTGCTGCTAAGCAACAATTGTTAAGTGAATTTTGCCCCATTTTACAACCTTTCTTGCCACAGGTGTTAAGTGAATTACTTCAGTTATTAAGTAGGTAACACAGTTGTTAAATTTTTGAATCTTTGCTTGTCAAACAATCATAAAAAGTGATCACATAATCCCAGAACACTGCAACCATTGTATGTATGTATGAATGAATGAAATATGTAATTGCCAAGTGTCTAAATTTTGATCATGTGACCATTGGGATGCTGCAACAGTCATAAGTGTAAAAATCAGTTATAACTCACTTTTTTCAGTCCCATTGTAGCTTCAAAATGGTCACTAAACAAATGGTTGTAAGTTGAGGACTACATATATTCCATCAATAAAAGAATTCTTTCAAGACATGCTAATCTCAATTTTATCCAAAGCTTAGTATCTTCTGTAAATATTCAATCTTTCTTTACTAATGCTGATGATTGATAGTTCAAACATATTTCTGTAATTACTATGCTATCCAAGCATAAGATAAATTGTAACACATCTCTGGCATGGAGAAAGATATGGCAATCTATTCCAGTTTTCCCTGCCAAAATATTTTATGGATCAACTCAAAGTTGTGGAAGATATGGTACCAAGCAATGAGAGTCCCCCTAGTTGGGAGGTACCAATAAAGATACTGGGGAAGAGCAAAGAAGTGCACTGCAATCTGTAAAAAACATTTTCTGAGGCCATTGTAATTTGAAATCAGTGACGTGCAGTCACTAGAGGTAGGGGTGGCGGGGCCTCACCAGTCTCCTGAGGAAGAGGAAACAATTTTTAAAATAATTAAAAAGGCCAAGGTAGTTGCTCCCAGACTCTAAGTCACAGTGACTCTGAGTCTGCTTAGTGCAGTTAGTAGTAGGAAGCTAGAGAACTATGGGCCTCCTTTGCATAAGGAATTTTTCGCCTTTTAAGAGTTAACCAAGGGTTAAAAAGCAAAAAATTCCATATGCAAATGAGGTACGTGATTCTCCCGCCTCCTCCTGCAGAGGGCACTTTGTTTAGAGGCTATTTTAAAACATTTAAGCAGAGTCATCCACGTGGTGACTCTAGCAGCAACTAGCCTAGCCTGATGCAGCTGGAAGGTATGTGGGTCAGAGGGAGGGGGCAGGGGGGAGGAATTCAATTTATTTGTAATGTAAGTAATTGTAATTTGTTTTTATTATGTGTATGTGCGTGTGTGCGTGTGTGCGTGGTGTTTTTTTTAGCCGCCTCTGCTGGCGCGCGGGCTGGCACATCTATTTTTATTTTTCATTTTTTATTTTTTATTTTATTTTTTAAAGCCATGCCACCTTGGTGCGCCATAGAGTAAAACATGTCCTGGTTTGTGGCCGGGTGGCATGCACTTTAAAGTGCAAGCGTGCTGCCCGGCCACAAACCAGGACATGTTTCACTGAATGGTGGCCGAGCCCTGCCAGCACTCTAAAGTACTGGCATGCCTTTGAAGTGCCAGAGGAAGGCAAGCCGGCACTTTAAAGTTCGACCACCATTCAGCAAAACATGTTTCGCTGAATGGTGGCCGAGCCCTGCCGGCACTCTAAAGTACCGGCATGCCTTTGAAGTGCCATTCAGTGCTCGCACCCAGCGCTCACATGCCCACCGGACAGCGCCGGGGAGGAGAGGAACTGCGCGGGTCCTGCCGCTGACGGTACGGGTGAGGGTTAGCCGGCTGGGGGTGGCTGCTGCGAGGCCTCCAGCCTTGCAATCCTGGGCGGGGAAGGTGAAGGTTCGCTCTGGAGCTGCGGCAGACCGTTGCACCAGGAGGCCTCCGCCCCGGGGATCCCCCGCTCCCATTTGGATTACCCCCAACCCCAAAGGAGCCTGGGCGCAGGGGTGCAGGCCAGGGAAGATGGGGTTTGGGGGCGCGGAGGAGGAAGGGGCGATCTCCCCCTCCGTTCATCTGTCCCGCTGCAGAGCTCCTCCCGGGGGAGGGGGAGGGTGCGCTAATCCCTGTTTGCAAGACCAGCCCTTGGCCTTCTTGTCCCGTTGGAAAGGGAGGGTGGGAGACAAGAAGGGGGCAGGCTGGCCTCGCCGCTTGCATTTCCCCTATTCCCCCCCTCCCAATATAGGTGCAGAGAAAGAGCCAGGCTTCAGAAAGGAAAGGATATTTTTAATAATTTTCTTTGTCTGAATATGATTTCCCATTGAGGAAAAGGGGAGTTTTAATTCCCCACCAGTAAAAAAAAAGTTTAGTCTTTGAAGGGCCCTTGTGTGACATCTGCCTCTGTGTGTGTGTGTTTATGTGTGTGTGTGTGACATCAGTGCCTCACCAGCCATAAACCTCACCGCACGTCACTGCTTGAAATAGTTGCTAAATGTCTGTTCATAAATCAAGGACTACCTTGTAAACAAAGCTGAAACAAATCTCTGAATTGCAACCTCTCCCCTCCTGTTTCATTTGCTAAGAAAACCTCCCGGTCCCCTAATCTTCTGGGCATTCTTTGTATTAAAATGAGGTTGCGAGCTGACTCTCTGGCATTTACTTTGTAGCAGCTCTAACTGACCACTTATTATTAGCAGTAATATTACATGTGGAAAGCTACAACTAAATATGGTAGCTTAATCTAGTCCTAGCAATATTTGTTTATGTATTTACTTAATGTTATTATATAATTGCTGTAATTATATAATTACAATGGCTAGGTAACTTGTTTAATATGTAAAGTGAAGACTCCATCTATTTCTGATGACTGGAAGGAAACTGTTATTCTCCACACAAAGTCTGGATGTAAAAATTATATTTTGATTGTTAAGCATCCCTAAGATATCTGGCAGAATTCTGATTGAAAGAGCGTGATAGGCAATAGTGAAAATAACTGCCAAGTACTGTTGCTTCAGTCCAGATTTTTGTTATTCAGCCGATCACTACATTTGTGAGCAAAAAAATATTAATTCATTGCTGATTTAGAAAATGTATAACTGAAATTGAAATAGGCTTCAATTATAGAATAATTCATGTGAAATACAGATTTAAAAGCTAGTTGTTAGACATAGTAGGAACAGGATATGAGGAAGGCCATTTTTAAAATGATATACCAATGTTGACCGAAAGGTAATGGACAATACATAGTTTGTAGCAGACTATTAATGACTGAAAAATGAACATGTTATTTAAAAAAACAGAAATTGCTGCATATAAACGGACTCCCTATCTTCTATTGTTTCTGCTTATGAGTAATACCAGCCACAATAGGCAAATTCCAGCTACCTCTCAATTAAACAATATTATCTGTTGAGTCTTAGGAAGCAGGGCTTCTCTGTCACAGTGGAATCACCTCTAGAATAGCATGTGCCCAGATATTTATATGGCTCCCAACTTAATGATAAAGCTAAGCTGTCTATATGGAGCCAGATGGCTTCTAAATTAAATGAATGAATAAATAAAATCATTCTGCAGCTCATATTGTTTATCCTGAGAGCAGGATGATACCAGGTAATGGTTACTCAAGCAGTATATGCAATAAAAGATAAGGACATGAATGAATGGGATGTGAATGTATGTGAGCTGAATATAATCATGAGTGACTAAAAATAATCCTCGATTTATAACCATTTATTTAGTGACCATTTGAAGTTATAGTGGCATTGAAAAATTGACCTATGACTAGACCTCGCACATACAATTGTTGGAGCATTCCTGTAATCACATGATCAAAATTCAGACATTTGGCAAGTGGCACGTATTTACAATGATTGCAGTGTCCTAGGATCACATGATCATTTATCTGCAACTTTCCCAACTGGCTTCAGACAAGCAAAATTAATGAAGGAAACCACATTTTCTTAATGACCACATGATTCACTTAACAACTGCAATGATTTGTTTAACCAGTTATAAAGTTGGACACATAATGACCACTATTCTTAGAAATGGAAATTATTATCCCAACTGTAGTCATATATCCAGAATTACCTACATCTGTGTTTTATTGTATAAAGATGATAATAATACCTCAAATTTAACAAATTTCAATGAGAAAGACAAAAATATCTGGATAGTGGTTGTGGTAGTACCTAGAGGCAGGAAGAGTAGAAAAGAATTTGAGAAAATCACAAAATACAAAGACCTGCAAATAGAAATAGAATGACTGTGGCAAAAAAGCAAAGATAATACTAAGAGCTTTCTTGGATGCAATCCCAAAACATCTAGAGCGCCTCTTGAACATCATTAGCACTGACAAAAATCACCATCTGTAATTGCAAAAAGTAGTCTTACTTGAAACAGCTTACATCCTTCAATGATACCCTTAATAATATTAAAGAATGATATTTGTCTATCTCCAGGTTCTTGGGAAAGACACTATAATGTACATAATGCCAAACCCTAAATATCTAACTGATTTGCAATCAGCCATTTAATATTAAATTTGTATGCCTTCAACTTTCAACAAGTCTGAGCAGTGCACAAATCAAACAAAGAAATTACAATAAAGTTGTGGCAAGATGGAATTAATGACAATATCAAAAAGACTTGAGATTGACAAACCTATTAAGCCCATCACACATTTATAAATTCTAAATTATCAATTTATAAACTCTCAAATACTGCATGTCTGGGTTATGTTCATTTCAGTTATTTACTGTCCTGTCATCAGGACAATATGAACCTGAATGAACATTTATCATGTCACCAAGATCTAATAATTCCAGGAATATATTGCCAACTCACTCTGAAGAAAGTTAATATTAACTTGTTACTTGTTACATGGCACTTTAAGTTGAAATTTGGAGATACTATGAAAGAGTGGATTGGCCAGCAACTCTCTGAAGTGCTGCCTGAAGTGCTTCTCTCAAAGGGATGCATTGCAGCAATTTTTCTGGATTTTATCCCTGCAGCTCTGACTTGATCTGGCCTATCTTCAAACTCATTTTCTTTGCCAGCTTTTTTCACCCACCAACATTAAATTTTATCCTATTTTTAGAGAATCATCCTCATAAACAAAGTCCCATGCCTATTTACAAATTTTCTTTCCATAAATATACATTCCATTGAATTGGAAGTAATTAAATAGGCCTTTCAGTTCAAATGACCTAATTTATACACGTAATCCCTGAGTTATGACAGTTCTCTTAGCGACCATTCATGGTTGTGACATAACTCCCCTGTTACGTATTCAGTGTCTGACGCAGGCCGTCCCCTGGGTGGGAATGGAGCCGGACTCTGATTGGTTAAGAAGTCTGACAGCAGGGTATTTAAGGAGCTATCAGACAAAAACTTGCGGTCCGTTGCTAGTTGCCAGTTTGTGTGTTAGTAGATATTCTTTGTTAAAATAAATGGTTGCTGATAGCTCTGACTTGCCTCAGTTTGTTTACCACCTTTGTTCACAATATTGAATATTCCCCAAATACTTACGACACAGTCCTGAGATTATGAATGTTGCAGCACCATGGTAGTTGTTCACCCTTACGAATGACTGCAGAGGCACTGCAACATTTGCTCTGTCTATTCTCTACGCCTTCCCACTGGGTCTCTTGGTGAACAGATAGATAAAGGCAGAACAGGACGAGCGCATCCTGCTTGGCTTCTCTGATTCACTGAGCAGCCTGTCACTTCTGGAATGGCAGGTAGCCTCAGTGAGTGTCCTCCAAAGGCTTCCAGTCTTGGCACAGAAAAGTTTGCATGCCGATAGAAGGATTTGGGAGAGTGAAACTGCATTGCTTAGCCTCCATTGGAGTGCAAATACTTTTTGTGCGCAGACTGGAAGCTTCTGGGTGCCCTGATCTTACCGTGACCCGTCAAAAGCGCGGAGGACAAAATCGCGCTCGACGAAAACGCGCATGTGATGTCATCACAGCGCGACGAAAAAAATTAAAAATTAAAATAAAATTAAAATTAAAGCAAGCCGATTCACATAAAGGTAAGGGTTAGGGTTAGGGTTAGGGTTAGGGTTAGGTTAAGGGTTAGGGTTAGGTTTAGAGCGTTAGCGTTAGGTTTAGCGTTAGGTTAAGTGTTAGCGTTAGGTTTAGCGTTACGTTAACGGTTAGGTTTAGGGTTAGATTTAGGGTTAGGTTAAGGGTTAGGTTTAGAGTTAGGTTTAGGGTTAGGTTTGGGGGGGGTTAGGGTAAGGTTTTAGCTTTATTTTTACATTTTTCGATCACAGCGCGATGTTTTCGTCGCGCTGTGATGACATCAAATGCGCGCTTTCGTCGAGCGCGATTTTGTCCTCCGCGATTTTGTGGTGGAACCGATCTTACAGGACTTCGGGCATCCATTCTCTGCAAATGCAGATGGGTGCCTGAAGTCACTTGAGATCAGGGCACTCAGAAACTTCCAGTCTCTGGGCAAAAACTGTTTGCGAACTGATGGGCACTTTGAGGTGGAACAATTTTGCCACCTCAAAGCATCCCATTGGCATCCAAATGAAGTTTCCTGTCTTTGGGCGAAAAATGTTTGAGCACAGATGGAGTGCTTTGAGGCAATGTGATTTTGTCATCTCAAAGCGTCCAAATGAATGCAAATGAATCTTCCGGTTTCCAAGCAAAAAGTGTTTGAGCACTGATGAGATGCTTTGATACGGCATGACTGGAAGCTTTGGAGGAGACTAATTGAGGCTGCCTGAAGTGGCAGGCAGCCTCAGTGAGTTAGAGAAGCCAAACAGTGTGCGCTCATTCTGTTCTCCCTTTACTCTCCCCACTCACCAAGAGCAGGCAAAGAAACTGAGAGGGTGGAGAGAGACAGCTAGATCTTTGAAAGGTGAGCCTCCATAGGCTTCCACAGCATGGCAGGATGGATGGGGGAAGCAATTATGGGGAGCATGAGGTATATAATTGGATTGGGGGAGGTCTTGGGTGGTCTTAAGTGAGTGGTCTGATCCATCGCTATTCCCCCCTTCCCATGGCCTTCCCCACCCTGAGATATCTCTTGTGCCTTTAACAACCGGCACATATGATTAGTGAATGCATGGGCAAAAGCAGGGAGTGATCACGGTCAAGTTAGGCAATTCAATCCTATGAATCCTCAGGTTACAAATGTACTTGACATGCTCCATTCGTAACTTGAGGACTACCTGTACTTGATTTTTCACTTGTATAAAATTATTAAAACATTCGAACCATACACTTTGGCACAGAAAGTATTTAAATTTATTTTTTTCCAGAAAATCCATGCTTCGCCCAAAGAACCAGACTGATAGTAGTCTATATCACTGATATCACTATCACTACAACTCAGTGTACAGCACAAGTGAAGCCCAAGCTACCTACCTAAATTAGTCTTGTAATGCATCATTTTTCCAGATCATAGAATGATATATCAAGGACAAAAAAACTATGTAAGATGTACAGCAACTCTTTCTACAGAAATTAAAGTGGAACAGATAAAAGGTGTAGAAAGTTTTTTTTTAAAAAAAACCTATGCTACATATACATGAGACAGGTAAATGCAAGTGCAGGAATCTAGTTCCAATTTGAATATAAACACCTCTAAAGAGGTTATAGTAAAACTATTACTTTAGCATATAAAATAATGTTAAAGAACTCTGTTTTGGGCTGGAATTTTATATGCTACATTTAGATAAAGGAAAGCTGACTTTGAATATGATCTCTCCCAAAGAATAAAATAATAAGAATGGCAATGACAATGGCAATAACTAGTCTATGTAATGCCCAGCCATTCCACTGATACTTAATCTTATCAATTGCAGTTATAACTACTCCAAAAAAACCTTCCATCTAATAAATCAATACATTGATCACACTTGGCCAATAAAGAATATTCTATTCTATTCTATTCTATTCTATTCTATTCTATTCTATTCTGCCCTGCCATGCCATGCCCTACCCAATCCTTTTGAAAAGGTCAAATAAAAGTTTCTATTTATATTACTAATTCCCTGTAAAAGAAAGTATACTATTTATAAAATTAATTTATTTGTAATTTGCATATACCACCTATTCTGTGTCATACAAAACAACCTCATGCAAACATACTGTACAATGCACATGTGTTTTCCATCTCCCATGCTGCCCTCTCTAGGCCATATAAGAGCACCCACCCATCCACAAATACACACATGCCTTCCCTCTTCCAACAGAAATAATAAACTTGAAAAAAATGTATATAGATCTGTTAAAAAAAAAAAAATGGAAAACAAACCTAGAAGGAAAGGAAGCAAGAAACTGTAAATAAAAAAGTAGTTGAATTTTTTTAGCTATTACAGAACAGTTAATTTCACTAGGCTAATGTGGTAAGAGCCAAGGTGGCGTAGTGGTTAAATGCAGCACTGCAGGCTACTGCTAGATCAGCAGGTCAGCGGTTCAAATCTCACCGGCTCAGGGTTGACTCAGCCTTCCATCCTTCCGAGGTGGGTAAAATGAGGACCCAGATTGTTGGGGGCAATATGCTGACTCTCTGTAAACCGCTTAGAGAGGCCTGAAAGGCCTATGAAGCGGTATATAAGTCTACTGCTATTGCTATTACTGCTATAATAGTCAGATGAAATGTAATTTATTAAATGCACCCATTTCTTTGTCATCTATACTTTCCATGTATAGTATATACACCCCATTTATTTAGGAGGGGAACCTTCATCCTCCTATCAGATAAATATGACATATTATATTTAGTTTTGTTTCTAACATTGGAAGAAACCATAATCCAATCCAACAGATCCTATACCTTTCAGGTAAAGATAAAACCAATATTTTTAATTGTTATTTCCAGCCCTTCTTTTTCTCAATTCTATATTTGTTTCTATTTTGTCTGGCATTCATAGCTGCCTTTTACCTAATCTAACCTATTCCAAATCCAAATTCATGGGTGTTTTAACAATTGTTAACTAGAACTTTTTTTAGAAAAAACTAATTATTAAATCTGGTTTGATATAATTTTTAAATAATTATTAAAAACCACTGCAGTTCTTCCTCTATTACTGCATAATAACTACCTAACAATAAAAAATTCATGCCCAATTATGGTCATCAAGTGAGGATTATCTAGTGTATATATCTTTTCTATCACTGATGTACTGTAATTGCTGTAGAATTCATCCACTTATCAAAGATAGACAGAAGTTTGTTACCTATCACAGTAACCACAGAGTGGAAGGAAAGGAAACATGTACTGCTCTTACCTTAGAAAAAAGCAGAGCAAGAGACTCAAAGGAAGCTGTGGAGGGCAATCACAGGACAGTTGAAGGATGAGAGTTCTTTTTTGCCTCCAGTGGTTTAATTGGAAGTGTAACAGATCCAATTAGGACTTATAATTGTACTCAGAAATAATCCAACTATTTCTCAATAGGGTTGGGGTGGAGGAAATAATTATTTCAGCTAGGCAATCCTAATTATAAATTCAGCCAAGGTAATTCTCTAGTTCAGGTCTCCTGTTCTTTCATCAGTTTCTTGTTTAAAACTACCTTTCCTCCAGATTTTAATATAAGATAAAATTGCATGTTTAATGTGTTTCTTTTTTTCTACCAACTCTCCCATATTTGTGGTACAGGATATGGTTATTAAAGAAAGAAAAAAG
Organism: Thamnophis sirtalis; assembly: GCF_051295495.1. Taxonomy (NCBI): domain Eukaryota; kingdom Metazoa; phylum Chordata; class Lepidosauria; order Squamata; family Natricidae; genus Thamnophis; species Thamnophis sirtalis. Next base: position 74,195,342 of record NW_028261384.1, on the reverse strand, counting down.
AAGATAAACTTATTTTTCATTCCTTAGCTTAATAGCAAAATATAGAAATGGGCATATTTTAGGCAACTGAATTCATTTATTCCAAATTTTATGTGCATCTAAATTTCCCAATTCATTCAATGCCATGGTCACTTGTGGATGGTGACAAGAATATATTTGAGATTGCAAACCTTTTCTTTTGTGTAGGTATTAGAAAATCTGCTGTTCATTCTGTCATGATGGGATAGGATTAGATGGAAATATAATTTTCCTTCTAATGCACAAAACACAACCACTGCCAAAAGCTTAACCTTGATTTGGAAAAATAACATGGGAACTTGCAAGTCATATATGAGTTTGATATGATTAATTGTACCATATGCTATGAGATATAAATGTATCTGGTTCCAGTGACGTGCAGTGAGGTTTATGGCTGGTGAGGCAAACGGGAAAAAGCCGCTTTATGGTGGACATGGCGGCAGGGCTTTAAAGTCCCGGCGCCATGTCCGCCATCCCGCTCTATGGCGGACACAGCGCCGGGACTTTAAAACAGTGCCGCAGTGTCCGCCATAGAGCGGGCATCCCGCTGTATGGCGGACACGGCGACAGGGCTTTAAAGTCCCGGTGCCATGTCTGCCATACAGCAGGATGCATCCTGCTCTATGGTGGACACGGCGGCAGGGCTTTATAGTCCCGGCGCCGTGTCCGCCATAGAGGAACAACATCCTTAGACCAACGACTTTAAAATGACTTTAAAACCAGACTTTAAAAACAGAGAGGACCTATGGAAAGCTTCAAAGAATCAATGCTGCTTGGAACCAAAGCTGCCCTGCCGCTATGTCCAAATTAAAGCCCTGGCCTGCTGCTATGTCCAAAAGCCCTGCCGGCCGCTATGTCCCACATAAAAAATAAAGTGTCAGCCCACACGCTAGCAGAGACGGATAACACACACACACACACACACAATAATACAAATTACAATTACTTACAAATTACATTAATTTTGAATTCCTCCCCCCTCCCTCCGACCCACATACCTTTTCCAGCGGTGTCACAGAGAATTTCAACTCTGCTCTAATCTGCTATGATGAAAATGTAAAAAAATGTAAAAAGAAAAAGGCAAGAGCTGCTGAGGTCAGGCTGGGTTAGCTGCTGCCAGAGCCTCCAATGGATGAGTCTGCTTAACCTTTTAAAAAAAGCTTCTAGAAAAGTGCCCTCTACAGGAGGAGGCGAGAGAACCATGTGCCTCATCTACATAAGGAATTTTTCGGCTTTTAACCCTTGCTTAACTCTGCTCAAGTGATCATAAAGATCGACTAAATGAGGCACGTGGTTCTCTTGCCTCCTCCTGCAGAGGGCACTTTTTTTAGAGGCTTTTTAAAACAGTTTTCTGACAGAACAGGATAAAATTAATAGCAAGAGAAGGAAGAGGTAAGGGATATGAACTGTACGAATTTCAGTTGAATATTTCCAAAGATTTTACCACAAGAAAGTTTGAGATATCTTCCTCCTTGAGAATAAGGACAAAATTTCTATATTATCCAGTAAACAGCTACAATTTAGAAAGAAAAAATAGTGGAACAAAAATATTAAAAAGTCTCACTATATTTAAATCTATCACCCCTGAATTCAAAATATATTTTTTTAATCTTACTTTTCACTTACTTTTCTAGGACATCAGGTGGGCATGACATGGAAGAATGACCATCAAATTCCCCTCCTGAGATGGGAAGTTTTGTTGACCTGATCACTGAGAAACTATAAGCATGGACACAGCTGGTTGGTAGGTCTAGCACTTCCAAGAACAGACAGATTCTCTTATACCTGGCACGATTCAATTATGTCAGAGTTTTAACCTGCTGACAGTAATCTATCTGAATCACTTTGCAGGATGACAGTTTAACTTAGCAACTGTTTCACTTAACTGAGTTACTTGTTCTAATTGTGGCTGCTATACAAAGACTACTTGTACAAATAAATTGCAGTTAGTAATTATTACATTTCATTACATTTAATTATTACATTGTTATGAAATGAAATAATTACTAACTGCAATTTATTTATACAAGTAGTCTTTGTATAGCAACCACAATTAGAACAAAGTAACTCAGTTAAGTTATAAGAGTTATAAGCAGCAAGTCTAAGAATTGCTGAGAAAACAGAAATCAATAACATAATAGAAATTCCCAATTAGACATACTATCTATTTCTGCTATAATACAAATGTTTGTATAGCAAAAGTTCCTCTGTTTCAATTATCTGGAGTTCTCCAGATTCTGAAGATTCCAAACTATAATCAGAAGCTGTGTGAAATAAAGGTAGTTCTGGGCTTCTTCCAGCACCACTTCACAATCTTCAACGAATTTTTGCTTCAATCCTTACCCAAATTCTCCTCTTCACTTTTAAGCAAACAAATTTCTATCTCCGGCTATCAATCCACCAGGTAAGGCAAACCAGGAAATCAACTTCACAGGAAGGTTAAAATTGCTTTAAATTGGCTACAATAAACAAATCATGCCAGCCTGAATGTGCTGCACTCTGGCTTTCACCTTATCATTCAGTAAATTAGGAAGGCATATGATATGCCTGAATCACTTCTGAAATATTATTTGGGCATTCGAGACTTAAAAAATGATTTTCTCACTTTTGCCTAGACAACAGATCCTCCATGTCTTCATCAAGATCATTACTCTCTACACCCAGCAAAGGAGGAGTGGGTTTTTGTATGTGGCCAAAACTCATGTCTCAATTGAGAGGATATACACTATATTGCCAAAAGTATTAGCTCACAACTGAGTCTGATTATGTGGATGGGTGAGCGAATGTTTTTGGCAATATAGATTTTAGATTTAGATTTAAAGTTTATTTATATGCCGCCCTTTTCCCTGGGGGGACTCAGGGCGGCTTACAACTTAATATAGTGTATCTTTATTTCATTTAACAAAAGTATTCAGAGATGTACATGTAGGCTTGCTCAGGGCATGCAGTTAACTTCACGCTTAGGAATCTCATTCAGATCAAGTTTATTATCAGGCATTCTTAATAGCAAAACTTACAATTCAGTGTTAAGATACTTCTGACTTTTCATAATTTGTCCCATCAGGTGGTGTAAAAAGATGACGATTTCACTCCCATGCTGAGCGGAGATACAACACTACTATTCCAGTTCACAAAGACATTTAAAATGACCGGCTATAAACTTTGCATGCAGGCAGAATGCCCCAGTGGCCAATCAGAAACACAGATGTCATCACATGTGATGGTACTACATTTTCCAGGAGGTAGTTTCTTAAAGGAGACAGTTCTTAATTCCTACACTAGCTATATACTGCTGGGGCCGCACACTCTCCCCGCCTGGAATTATAAATTCCACTATCAACTAACTTTTAACTAAAGGCAAACAAAGGCATGGCATAAAACAATACAAACTTGACTATCTAATTAACTAAGATAAACAAAGGCATAACATCCAACATACAAACTTAAATAACTAACTGAGTTACACAAAGGCATAGCATCAAACAGTGCAAACAATGATGTAAACACAAAGCATGCAAAGCTTGAGGTTCAATCTTCTAGTTCAGTCTTCCTTAACAGCAGTATCAGGTGATTGGTCTGGTGTAGAGCTTCTTGGTGAAAGTCTGCTGGTCGCGACATGACTCCAGCAGCTTTGTGACCTGGCAAACTAGTCCATCTTTACTGGGTAGGACTTGGTGCATAAGTCCTTAGGCCATGAGTTCCAATACATGTCTTTGGGAATGAAGTTCCCTGCTGGTGCTGGCCAGTCACCTGTCTTCAGGGTCAGCAAGGTGGCTGGGGTGAGGACAGTTGGGTTTTCAGGACCCGAACATTCTGGAACCAAAGGTTGAGCGTTGATGATAGCTACCACCTCTGCCATGAGGGTAGTGAGGATGATCACTGCTAAGCTCAACACAAGAGGTCTCCACTGGAGAAGCGTTTGAAGCAAGCTGGTTCTCGGGAATGGTTGAGAGGTAGTTGTGGTGCTAGTTTCACCTTTCCCATGATGAAACTGATGTGAACGTCGTTCTCCCTGCCGTAGACCCTGATGTATCCTATGGCTGCTATTGCCTTCGTTGTGGCGACAGGTGAGATGGGAACGTATGTGTGCTGCATAGGAACACTTTGGAGACAACTCAGGGAGGCATGCCACATCTCCCATTCTTGCTTCTGTTGGTTGTGCTGTTTGACACTGGAAAACATAAACATAGGTAGTTTTGATGGTCTTCTCTGACAAGGAATGAGTAGAACATCTGCTGGATGTTGACCATGATGGCTATGGCTTCCTTTCTGAAGTGAATGAGCACGCCGAGCAGACGGTTGGTGAAGTCAGGTCCTGTGAGAAGGACCTTGTTCAGAGAGAGGCCTTGGAATTGTGCGCTGGCATCAAAGACTACTCGAATCTGGCATGGCTTTTGTGGCTGGTACACTCCAAAGGATAGCAGGTATCAGCATTTCTCATCCTTTCTCAGAGGTGGGGCAAGTTCTGTGTGTCCATTCTGGACCATCTTATCCATGAACTCCACTAAATGAGCTTTCATTATAGGCTTCTTGTCTGAGTCATCTCAGACTGGAAAGCCAAGAGAGAGCTTGCTCATGGTTGTTTGAAGCCGTTGCCTAGGTATGCGGAAGGGTAGTGGAGTCATCCAATTCTTGGTAGTCTCCTGTTGAAGTTTCTTGTCCATGAGTCTCAGAAATTCTTTGTCCTCTATCGACAAGGCCAAGTCATTGTCTTCTTTGCTGGTCTGGAACACTGTTGCTCTTAAAACTGGTTTGATTGCTGAAGTCATGAAGTGTTCTTGACATGGTCTCGAGTGGAATGCTCCCCCGTTACTGAGAGTGGAGGTTGCGAAGACATTTGCCTGGATTGGGCCTGCGGCCGATCGACACAAACCATCCCAAAGATGCACCTGTCTTGAGGGTGAATGGGGAGCCCCTTGGGCCTTTGACAAACTTCTTGGGGGGTGAAAGTGTCAGAGGTATCTGCTCCCAGCAAGAGCAGGATTACGGCTTTGGGATCTAGAGCAGGAAAGTGATTAGCCATGTGTTTCAGGTAAGGTGTGGTGCTTGCTAACCCTGGTGTCGCAATCTGACTGCGATCATCTGATGGGTCGTCCCAATCTAGTAATGATGGCAGTGGAAACTGTGCATTCCCATCCAACAATTTTATGCAGAGTCTATCAACTTTCCTACCCACCGTGCGCTGGGACCCAGTGCACGTTGATGTCATGAAGTGTGTTTCTTCACTTTGGACGTTGATGAGGCTGTCGAGTGCTAAACTGGCTGATATGCTATAGCTTTGTGCATCTACTATTTTAGGCATCTTCCCGGCTTCTTCTAGTCACCCATCCGGGTAGACTTTCACTAAGCAGATTGGTTGGTATGAGCGAGGGGATGATGAGTCACCACATACTGATGTGCAATTGACACTTACAGCTGCTTCTTGGGTGCACCAGGGTGTGTTGCATGCGTTGGCTTGAAATACTGGACTGCAGTTTGTAGAGGAGCCCCCAGAGGGCGCTGCTTGTCACTAACGTTTGGAGTGATTGGGGTATTGGTTCTTACCTGATACGCCCCTTCTCTGGGCTGGTGGAGACAGCGGTCATGCATGGGTTAACTCAGTCAGTAACCAATAGAACTGAGTCTACAAAAGTGATGTCATCAGCTCTAAGGAGCATGCTCCCCGCTTTTCTTGACGGAGATTAGTAGACTGCTGTGTGTGAACAACTGCTTTCTCTCCAGACTCAATACCATATGCTCCCCACATACCCCTGTGAGGTAGGCCAGAATTCCTGGGTGGGGATGACCGCTGTCTCCACCTGCCCAGAGAAGGGGCGTATCAGGTAAGAACCAACGCCCCATTCTCCTAAGTTGGTGGAGACAGTGGTCATGCATGGGATGTACCAAAGCTGGCGTGTCCCCGGGAGGGCAAGAGATTGGCCTAGGAGCTGGAGGATGGAAGGACCTACTGGACTACTCGCCGGCCGAAAGCTGCATCAGCTGATGCATACCTATCTACCTTGCAATGTCTGATAAAGGAATTAGGGGTAGCCCAGGTCGCCAACTTACAGATCTCCTCCACCAACACCTGCCGCGCCCATGCCACTGACGTGGCTGTGCTGCACATGGAATGAGCCGTAATGTTGGGTGGAGGAGGGAGAAGATGCAAGATGTAAGATTGAGCAATGGCAGATCTGATCCAACGTCCGATCAGGGAAGAAGAGGCTTTTAGACCCTTTTTTATTGAAAATTTTTGAATTTTTTTTTTACAAATGTTTACCTCCCTCCCCCTACCCCCCCCCACTCAACCCCCCCAACTTCCCAGAACTAGTACAGGGTATAAATCTTTAACAAAGATATTCTAAAATAAACTGATATTTTAGCCATCTCTGCTAGGTTTGTTACTTTTAATGTCCATTCTTGAATAGTAGGCAAATCTTCCTTCTTCCAGTATTGCGCCACCAACAGTCTTGCTGCGGTTATTAAATGAAAAATCAAGTTAGTCTCTATAACTGTACAATCAGTAATTATACCTAGCAAGAATAACTGAGGGGTAAACTTTATCCTTTTTTAAAGAACATTTTGCATAATCCACCATATTTTTATCCAAAATGCTTTTACCTTTTTACAAGTCCACCATATATGATAGTATGTAGCATTGAGACAATCACATCTCCAACACTTAGGTTGTAAATTCGGATACATAGAGGCCAGTTTTTTAGGATCTAAATGCCATCTATAAAACATCTTATAAAAGGTTTCTCCCAAATTTTGGGCTTGTGTAAATTTTACATTTCTTACCCATATCTTTTCCTATGTATCCAACACTATTGGTTCTTCAAAATTTTGTGCCCACTTTATCATACAGTCTTTAACTAATTCTGTTTCTGAATCCATTTCTATTAATGCATTATATAGTCTCTTTATATACATTGGACTTTGATCCCTAATTTTAGTAAATTATCCTCATTTTGCGTAAAACCAATTTTTTGATCTTTTTTCCATCTGGCCTGTAACTGCCCATACTGAAACCATGTTTGAATTGCCTTTTCCTCTTTTAGTACATTCAAGGGTTTTAATTGTAACACACCTCTTTCTAAGGTTTGAAGCTGTCTATATGTAATTACATACTGTTTTTGTACTATATTTATGTTTTCTATTGTGTGTCTAGGAATTGCCCACATTCATTTAGTTTGTATTGATATTTTTTCCAGACCCGCAGTAGAGCATTCCTTAAAATATGACTTTTAAAATTCTTAACTACCTTTTTGTCATATAACAGGTAAGCATGCCAACAATATACCAAATCATGCCCTTCGATATTAAGTATTCTATCATCTGTTAAGTTAATCCAGTCACGTATTACTGATAAAACTACTGCTTCATAATATAGTTTTAAATTTGGCAATTTCAAACCTCCTCTCTCACGCACATCTTGCATTACTTTTAGTTTTATTCTTGGCTTCTTCCCTACCCAAACAAATTTGTTAATGCCCTTCTGCCATTCTAGCAAATTTGCATCTTTTTAAAGTATTGGTATCATTTGAAAAAGAAATAAAAATTTAGGTAGAACATTCATTTTCACTGATGCTATTCTTCCCAACAAAGATAATTGTAATTTTTCCCAATTTTTCATCTCTCTCTGTATGCTGCACCATAGTGGCTCATAATTATACTTATATAGTTTCCCGTTTGAGGTTGAGATATAGACTCCTAAATATTTAACCTTTTTGACTATTTCAAATCCTGTCATTCCTTCTAATTCTTCCCTTTGTTTAGTGTTCATATTTTTAACTAGCATCTTTGTTTTCCCTAAATTTATTTTAAATCCGGACACTTGGCCATATTGATTAATCATATTCATTAAAACCTTACTAGATTCCTGTGGTTGGGTTAATGTTATAACCAAATCATCCGCAAAAGCACGTATTCTATATTTTTGATGCTTAATCTTGATTCCCTGTAAATCATCTGATCCCCGTATTTTGTTCAACAATAATTCCAGAGTTATAATAAACAGTAATGGGGATAGGGGACAACCCTGCCTTGTACCTTTCTCGATTTTAAATGGGTCTGTTAAACTTCCATTGACTATAATTTGTGCTGTTTGTTCCTGATATATTGCTTTAATTGATTGTAAAAAATGCTCTCCTATTTGCATTTTTTGTATTATTCCTCGCATGTAAGCTTTACTTGCGTCCCAGACCATTTCCATAGATGTGCCCTTACTCATATTAAAAACAAAATATTCTCTTAACAATTTTTTACATTCATTAATATTTTTCTCATATCTAAATAAATTTTCATTTAATCTCCAAGTCCTTCTTGCTTACGTCCCAAATTCCAGCTCCATCCAAACCGGATTATGATCTGATAAAGCTCTAGAACATATCTTCATCTTCTTTACCCTAGAAAGCAAATCATTAGTTGTTAATATAAAATCAATCCTAGAAAAGGATTGATGCCTATCGGAGAAATATGTAAAGTCATGTTCTTCTGCATTCCTTTCTCGCCAAATATCTCAGTTCGAAATCATCCATCATATCGAAGAAGGACTTGGGTAGTTTCGCTCGCCTTTGGATATTTTGCAGAAGACCCTTCTTATCTTTCTTGGTATCCATAACACCATTCCAGTCGCCCAATAATATGCAAGATCTATAGTCCCAATGTATTAACTTAGTATGGAGCATTTTGTAAAATTTGTCTTCTTGTTGATTGGGAGCATATTTTCCCATTAGAAGTATCTTTTTCTCTTCTAATACCAGTTCTATTGCAATATAACTTCCTTGAGAATCTGCTTCAATTAATTCGGCTTTCATGTCCTTTCTTAAGTAAATAACTATACCATTTTTCTTCTCAGGGGCAGAAGCTACAAAGTGTTGTCTAAGTCTTGTATTGATCAAATATTTCTGGTCAGTTTATCTAATATGAGTCTCTTGCAGGCAAATTATGTCATTCTTAAATTGTTTCAAATAATGATTTATTTTCTTCCTTTTCTGTGGGGAGTTTAAACCGTTAACATTCCAGGTTAAGAACTTAGTTGTCATCTTTAGCTCCCTGAAGCTTTTTAAGAGCCATCTGGAAATCCTGTAGTTTGGCTTTCGGCCTGGCTTCTCCCACTGCTTCTGAGCTAAAACCTGTGAATTCTTGGACGGTAATGTTTGTTTGTTGCAAAGCTTGTTGCTTTTTTAACTCTTGTTCCATTCGCCTAGTAATCATGCAGGTTTGTCTTTGCTCCTTCACTCCTTCTAGTTCTGAGAGAAGAAGTTAATCCAACCTTGGTGATCCTTGGGTAGCTTGCTGTCTATCCTGTCCTTCTTGTTCTCTTTCTCTAAATCCTGGGGAGGGGGGGGATGTCCAGCCTTCAGTATATTATTATAAAAATCTTGAGCCTTCCATACTGAGTTAAGACGATATCTTTGCCCCTGGTAAGTAACTGCTAACCCGTCTGGGGCCTCCCATCTAAACTGTAGCTGACAATTTCTGAGCTCATCAACTAAGAAGGCATAGTCTTTCCTCAATCTCAACATTTTGGGTGGTATTTCCTTCAAAACAGTCACCTCCTGACCCCCAATTTGAAGCTTAGTTTTGTAAGACTCTTGCAATATCGAATTCCTCATATCTCTTATGGCAACATACACCACAATGTCTCTTGGGAGTTGGTTTTGTCTGGCGAGCCAGGAATTAACACAATATATCTTGTCAATCTGCCAATCAAAAATCTCTCCTGACCGTCCCATCAATTGATTAAAAGCTTCTGAGAAAATCTGCTTCAAATTTTCTTGGTTTTTCTCTTTGAGGCCTCTTATCCTTAAGGCAAATTCCATCTGTCTATACTGCAACATTATAATTTCATTTTCTGCCTCACCAACCTTTTGTTGAACCACATCCATTTTCGTTACCAGGCTGATATTAGAATCATTAAAATCTTCCAATTTATCTTCGATTCCTGATACATAGCCAGATAGGCACTTAAAAGCTTCTAAAATATCATCTCTAATTTGTTGATTACGAATCTGGACCGAATTTTAGACCCTTGTTGGTCGGATAAAAGGAGACAAAGAGGGCTTTGCTGCGTCTGAAGGCAGTCGCCTTGGCGATGTAAATTTTAAGAGCACGCCTGACGTCTAGCTTGTGCCATTTGTGCTCCAGACTGTGAGATGGAGCCGGGCAGGAATTTGGAAGGGTGAGATCCAGGGAACGATGGAAAGTTGAATTCACCTTCAGGACAAAGGTGGGGTCAATGCGAAGTACCACACAGTCTGGGTGGAAGACACACAGGTCAGCCCGGATGGACAGGACCGCCAGCTCTGATACCCTCCATGCTGATGTTATGGCCACCAGAAAAGCAGTCTTGAGGGTTAGGTGGTGCAGAGTTGCCACCATGAGGGGTTCGAAGGGCAATTCTGTAAGGAAGTGGAGGACTTTGGTCGGATCCCAAGAGGGGAATCAATGCATGACAGGATGACAGGTATTGGATGCCCCTTTGAGGAACCTGCGGACATGAGGGTGCAAGAGAGGAGTTCATCCCGGTGGAGAGAGAGGACTGAGGAGAGAGCTGCCACCTGCCTCCGCAAGGTATTTGGAGAGAGTTCCCTATCAAGACCCTGCTGCAAGGATTCAAGAAGCTAGGGAACTGCAGCTTTCAAAGGGTCCTCCCCTCACCCCAGGCACCATGATATGAAGGTCTTCCAGGTAGATTCGTAGATCCTATTGATAGCTGGGCAGCGTGAGGCTTGAATGGTATGGATCAGAGTCTCAGAAAGGTTATCTGCCCTCAGGACCACCCACTCAGCCTCCAAGCGGTTAGGCGTAGCCAGTGTAGATCTGGGTGGTGAATGGAGCCCTGATGGAGGAGGGATGGAATTATTGGCAGGAGCCACTGAGGTTCCACTGAAAGATTGATCAGGTCTGCGTACCATGGTCGGCGCAGCCAATTGGGGGCGACTAGGATGAGCTCGGCCTCTTCCTCCAGCATTTTTCGAATCACCCTTTGTATCAGGGGGAAGGGGGGCAAGACGTACAGGAGACCGCGAGGCCACCTGCACCTGAGAGCGTTCGTCCCTTCCGTGCCTGTATCGAGACAGGTACCTGGGCAGCTGGCTGTTGGCAGATGTTGCGAAGAGGTCCAAGGCTGGAGTCCCATACCTGGCCGACAGCTGATGAAATATGCGGCAATTCAAGCTCCACTCTGCTAGGTCGATCGTTGTGCGGCTCAGCCAGTCTGCTGCGGTGTTGCCCAACCCCGAGATGTGCTCGGCGTGTAGGGAGAGAAGGTTGGCCTCTGCCCAAGTTCCTAATTGAAAGGCAGATTCCATGAGAGATAGCTCTCGTCCCCCCTTGTTGGTTGACATGCACCTTGCCTGTGGTGTTGTCCATCCGGATCAACACATGTGTTTTGGAGAATGGGCTGGAAGTGAAGGAGCACTAGATGGATGGCCCTCAACTCTAGCAAATTCATACTGTGTGATAGGTCTGAATTGGATCAAAGCCCTTGCGCTACTTGTTCCTCCAAGTGAGCTCCCCAGCCCATGAGGCTTGCGTCTGTCGTTACTACCAGATGTGGAGGGTCCCTGAAAAGAGCTCTGAGCAATGGCCGGGGAGATCCACCAGTCCAGGGATAACAGGACTTCTGGGGATAGGGGGACCTTCACTGAGGAACAGCTGCTATTGGACTTCTGGAATGGCAGAAGAAACCACTAGAGGCAGCGGCTGTGAAGCCATGCCCAAGGGACGATGAAGAAGCAGGAGACCATCTTCCCCAGCAGCTGAGACAGCTGAAGAAGAGGGACCCACTGCCTCCTTCATACCTCCTTGGCCAATTCCCTGAATTGTTCTGGCGGTCCTGGGAAGGAAGACTTTGCCCTGGGATGAATCTATGAGGGCTTCCAGGTGCACCAGGTGAGGGGTGGGGACAAAGTGACTCTTCTCCCGATTGATGGAGAACCTCACTTTCTCTAATACCTGAAGGGTGTCCTGGAGATCCCTGAGGGCCTGGGTACATGACCTGCACAACAAAAGGATATTGCCAGGTAGCAGATGTGTGGCTACCACTGATAGAAGTTTTGTGAAAACCCTTGGGGCTGAGGACAGCCCAAAGGGAAGGACCCGATATTGGTAATGGAGGCCCGCATGGACAAAGCGGAGAAACTGCCTGTGCTGTTTGTGGATGGGCATGTGGAGGTAAGCCTCCATAAGATCCACTGATGTGAGGAGATCGTGTCTGCGAACACTCTCCAGGATTGATAGGAGAGAGTGCATCTTGAATCTCCTGTATCTGATGAATTGATTTAAAATTTTTAGATCGAGAATTGCCCTCCAGCCCCCCGAAGACTTTGGCATGATAAAAAGACGAGAGTAGAACCCCTGTCCCTCCTGGCCTGGAGGCACAGGTTGAACGGCCCGAATCTGGAGAAGGTGCTGAACGGCCTGTTCTACCAGGAGCCTTTTTTGAGGGTCCCTGGAGATCAGGCACAGGACAAAGTGGTTCGGAGGGCTGGAGCGCAAGTCCAGGAGAAGGCCGAATCTGATTGTGGACCTGACCCACGCATCATTGGTAATGTTGTCCCAACGATCCGCGAAGACAGATCCCCCCCTATTGGGAGATCCTCCAGGCCGTCACTTCTGCCTCTTAAAGGAATGGTTGGAATTGTCCTTGAAGGGCTTTCTGGGCTGGAATCTCTGATTATTCCTGATCTATAGGAGAAAGAAGGGGTCTAGGAGGGGCTTGTTGCTGGGGATGGGAGTTGGAAGAACTACCTCCTATCCACGAAAGGGCTGCCTATGGTAAAAGGACTGTTTCCGACCTTCCTGCTTTTGCTCTTATCTTTGGATTCCACCAGAAGGGGTTCCAACAGAGGACCAAAGAGAAGGAATGCAGAATAGGGAGAGGGTGAAAGCCTGTGCTTCCGCTTGCCACTGCTTCAACCAGATAAGCCGGCGGATAGAAATGGAGGAGGCAATGGCCTTGGAGGCAAAACGGGCCATGTCCAAGGAGGCATCTGCAGTGTATTCTACGGCCGCCTTACTTTTATTGAGGTTCCTGCGAGCCCTAGAATCCCTGGTACCTCCTAAGGAATTTGCCTTTTTCCAATATTTCATAAACTATAGTCACAAAACAGCCTGCCCATAACTTGCAGGCCCTTCAGTTCAACTGCATCTGCCTTGTGGCCATTCAACTGCCAGATGGCTCTGCCCACACAAAGTAAGCTGATGCTGGGATGATTGGGGCCTCTTTATTGCCCCTCATTGTCAGGATAACTTATAAATAAAATTCAAAAGACCTGGGCTAGCTGACCTCTTATTCAAATTCTGTTTCCAAGGAGACCTTTCCATGAGGCTTTTACAACCACATAAGGAGTAAGGCTTGGAATTTGCTTTGATTTACTGAAACAGGTTTTTTTTCTTTGTTAGGCTGCTGCTTGCTTCCAAGCCACATGCATTTGGCCTTAATAACAGTAGATCAGACTGGATAGGTTGGGAAGGGGGGGGGGTGCTTTATCATGCGATTCCTGGGTCCCCTCCCCTGGAGCTCAGTTAGATGGAAACAAAGTCGATCTTGCTTTCAAACAGGGAGAGAGGAAACATGCTTTTCTAACTCTGCAGGATCTGCTTTCTCGGTATATCAGAGGAGAAACAAGAGTCTAGTCTGTAAGCATTCTTCCACACAAAACAGGATTTTCAGAGCAGATTGAGCTACCTAGGTTATAGAGCCATAAAGCTCACCGCACGTCACTGCAAGCTGCAACTTTGGTTTGAGTACTATGATAAACCACAGAAAGAACTTACCACTTGTTTATCCAACAGTGCTTCCAGGAGAAGCTTATCAGAAATGATTCAACAATATGAGGCAGCTCCCTGCCTGTTTCTGATTAATTTCATTGCTTAAATGTACAAACTAAAGCATTCATGAACTAAACTGCAGGGTGTTTTGTTTTCAGAAGCATAAGTGACCCATATTTTTTGACCCCATAACTGCTGCAAGGCGGATACATGTGCCATAAGTTTATAAATTGCTCTTACGTCCACAAACAGTATAAGACAGGGATGTCAAACTCATGGTCCATGGGCAGGATGCGTCATGTGCTGGCCATGCCCACATTGTTTTAATGAAGGGGAAAGTCACGATACACCATGTGTCGACAATGTGACGATGCGAGTTTGACATCCCTGGTATAAAGGGAAATGGCTCCTGCCATCAGAGTGTTTCACTTTGAAAATGAGGCGTTGAGTTTTGGAGTTCTTGCATTGTTTCAAAAGTAAAACTCATCATGAAAGATTGCCTCAAGAAGTTGTTTTACATTGTTTCAACAGGAGTGCAAATGTATATTATTAACAAAGAAATTATTTTATATTCCAATCTAAATTAATAGTTTATTTACCTTTATCTCCCTGTAATACATATTTGAAGAAATTGAGATAATTTAATGGTACTCCCAGTAAAATTATTTCAAAAGGTTTCCTTTATATTCTGCATCCTCTGAACAGGATAATAATGTGAAATATTTTTATTTTTTTAAGTTAAAAATTTGACCATCAACAAAGGAGGAATGGGTTAATTTATTTTTGTATTTGAGCAAAATTCATGTCTCAGTTGGAAGATATATATTTATTTCATTTAACAAAAGAATGCAGGTATGTACATTGATTGTTTGGTATTACTGGCTGGCAGATCAGCTACATTCCCACTGTCTGTATATATTAGCTTCTACCTATTTGGTTATAATCAAAGAAACTTAGTACTTCACCAATTGTTTAGAATTCAAGGATAAGAGCCGGGGTGCATCCATCCTGAGAATATTTGAAATTGAAGTGACCCTTATTACCTTAACCACAAATTAGCATAAAATAGTTAAGGCTGGTAGCTGGCTGCATTAAAGAATTTGAGATCTGAAAAAAACAAAGCAAAGCTAACATTATTACTCTATAAAAGCTCTGATAAGCACAGAGTTGAAAAAGTTACTAAGCTGATTCATTGGCAACTAAGGTCAGTCAAAGTCAAGGTCCTGGTCATGGTGACACTAATTCCCACCCATAGCATTTTCCTTATATGGAACTACAAATTAAAGATTAAGCTTGATGATGATTTGATAATTCAAAGTAGGGATTTATTTGATTTGAGGATCTGCTTTAGTAAAGTAAATGAGTCAAACACTCCTTCAAAAAGTCATAGACATAGAGTTTGTAAAAACCAAATGGTATAAGATATATTTTTTGTCGTTTGTTCATACTTTTACTACTAGATGCCAAGGATTTTTTACTTGGTATAGTTTCTAAGCTTGATACTGAATAACAAGCCCATGTCATTTGCTAGAAAGCAGATTATTTGAAAAGGCTTTTCTGAAAGCATAACCATCCCTTTGTGTTTCCTTCATATTCAAGTTCCCCTGTTGAAGGTAATAATGTAAAATATTTTTATTTTATTTTTTAAAATTAAAAATTTTAAATATCCAGAGTAATAGTTGCCCAACAGACTAATTGTTGCACAATAAATCACAACCCTGAACACAGCAAAACAGTAACAGCAATATACTCACTTCTGCATATACTATTAATAAGGTAACAAGAGTAAAAATTTGGTGATTGGCTTGACTGGATGGGGCTTCTGTCCTGATCCAGGTAGTGCTTGATCATATAATATAATATTATTATTATTATAATATGATCAAATAGTGCTTTATCATATAATAGAAATTCAAGTAAAGAGGGCAGATACAATATTGTTGCCATTACAGAAATTTGGTGGGGAAAAATCAACAAATGGAACATACAGCTAGAAGGATTTAAATTATTTAAAAGAAATAGACCAAATAAAAGAGGAGGTGGAGTTGCACTATATATAAGAAATAATTACCTCTCTACAGAAATAGAGCACAACAATGATGAGAACTATCATTTGGGTCAATATTAAAGATTGTGGGGGGATGACATTGCCATAGGTCTATACTACAGGCCACCCAACCAAGCAGAAGAAGTAGATGAACTTTTTGCTAGTCACCTAACTAAGATATGTAAGAAACACACCACAATAGTAGTGGGGAATTTTAACTACCCTGACATCAACTGGGAAACAAACTCTGTACCAAGTGGAAGATCCAACAGGTTCCTAACAAACCTAGCAGACAATTTTGTTTCCCAAAAAGTAGAGAAGGGAACAAGGGGATCAGCCATATTGGACTTAATTCTCACTAACAGAGAGGAAATAATAGAAGGTGTTGAAGCCACAGGAACAAAGGGGCCAGTGACCATGCAATATTGGAATTCAACATTATGCTAACACAAGTAGTAGAACAAAGTGAAACTAGAGTCTTGGACTTTAAGAGAGCTAATGTCAATAAACTTAAGAGAGAGCTTGGGAAAAATTCCATGGATGAGAATCCTCAAGGGGAAAACAACTCAAGAAGCTTGGGAAATTTTGAAAAACGAGATTACAAAAGCCCAGTCTAGCACAATCCCAATGAAGAAGAAAAATAACAGCTCCCAAAAGAAACCAGCATGGCTGCATAAAGAACTCTCTGATAAATTGAAAGACAAAAATGATAAGTATAAAAACTGGAAGGGGGGGGGGAACATAACTAAGGCAGAATATCAGCAAATAGCCCGAGCCTGTAAAGATGAAGTGAGGAAAGCTAAGGCTCACAATGAAGAAAGGCTTGCCACAAAAGTAAAAAATAACAAAAAAAGCTTCTTCCAACATATTAAAAACAAGAAAAAGGTTAAGGAAACAATTGATCCATTGCTGGGAGAAAGTGGCAAGAAGGTGACAAGCAACAGGGAGAAAGCAGAACTATTTAACTCATTTTTTGCATCTGTCTTTACACAAAGGGATAAAACAGTCTAACCTATCAAAAACAGCACCACAAAAATCAGATTAGGAACACAAGTTGAAATAGGGAAGAAAATGGTAAGTGAGCACCTGTCTACCCTAGATGAGTTCAAATCACCAGGACCGGATGGATTACACCCCAGGGTTCTGAAGAAACTGGCAGACGAGATCTCAGAACCACTGAACTATATCTTTCAGAGATCCTGGAGCACCGGGGAACTACCAGAGGACTGGAAAAGAGCCGATGTGGTTCCCACCTTCAAAAAAGGAGAAAAAGCAGATCCAGGAAACTACAGACCTATCAGCCTGACCTCAATTCCAGGAATGATTCTGGAAAAGATAATCAAGCAACGAAGTAGCAAACACCTAGAAGCAAACAAACTAATAGCCAAAAGCCAATGGGTTTGTCAAAAACAGATCATGCCAGATCAATCTTATTGCATTCTTTGATAATGTGACAAAATTAGTGGACCAGAGGAATGCCGTCTATATCGTTTACTTAGACTTCAGTAAGGCATTTGATAAGGTAGACCATAACCTAGTACTAGATAAAGTAGAAGAATGTGGGTTAGACAGCATCACCACCAGATGGATTTGTAACTGGCTGACCAACCGCACTCGACATGTAGTCCTCAATGGAACTGCATCTTCATGGAGGGAAGTATGCAGTAGAGTACCCCAAAGCTCTGTTTTGGGCCCAGTACTCTTCAACATCTTCATCAATGATTTGGATGAGGGAATAAATGGGGAACTCATCAAATTTGCAGATGACACCAAGCTGGCAGGAATAGCCAACACTCCAGAAGATAGGCTAAAAATACAGAAGGATCTTGACAAACTTGAACATTGGGCACTATCTAATAAAATGAAATTCAATGGTGAAAAGAGTAAAGTTCTACATTTAGGCAACAAAAAAGAAATGCATAGGTACAGTATAGGTGGTACCTTGCTCAACAGTAGTAACTGTGAAAGGGATCTTGGAGTCCTAGTGGACAACCATTTAAATATGAGCCAGCAGTATGCAGCAGTTGCCAAAAAAACCAACACAATTCTAGGCTGCATAAACAGAGGGATAGAATCAAGATCACGTGAAGTGTAAATACCACTTTATAATGCCTTGGTAAGGCCACACTTGGAATACTGCATTCAGTTTTGGTCATCACGATGTAGAAAAGATGTGGAGACTCTGGAAAGAGTACAGAGAAGAGCAACAAAGATTATTAGGGGACTGGAGACTAAAACATATGAAGAACGGTTGCAGGAACTGGGTATGTCTAGTTTAATGAAAAGAAGGACTAGGGGAGACATGATAGCAGTCTTCCAATATCTCAGGGGTTGCCACAAAGAAGAGGGAGTCAAACTATTCTCCAAGGCACCTGAGTGTAGAACAAGAAGCAATGGGTGGAAACTAATCAAGGAGAGAAGCAACTTAGAACTGAGGAGAAATTTCCTGACAGTTAGAACAATTAATCAGTGGAAAGTTGGATAGCCATTTGTCTGAAACGGTATAGGGTTTCCTGCCTAGGCAGGGGGTTGGACTAAAAGACCTCCAAGGTCCCTTCCAACTCTGCTATTGTATTGTATTGTATAATATTATAATAGCAGCTATACTTTTAAGTATTAGCTAAAAGGTACAACTTTGGGAGAAATGCATATTAAGATTAATTTTATATACAAGTAATCCTTGAATTACAACTACAACTGAGCCCAAAATTTCCATGGCTAAATAAGACAATTATTTAATTAATTGTGCCCCATTTTACAATCTTTTTTGCTACAATTGTTAAGTGTATCTCTGCAGCTGTTAAGTGAATCGTGTAGTCTTAAATGAATCTGACTTCTATTGCCTTTGCTTGTTGGAAGCCAGCTGAGAAGGTTAAAAATGATGATCACATGAACCAGGGACAGTGCAATTATCATAAATACATTCTAGGAAAAGCCCCTGAATTTTGATCAAGTGACCATAGGCTGCTGCAACTGTCGTTAAGTGTGAAATTCAGTCATACATTACTTTTTTCAATACCGTTATAACTTTGAACAGTCACTAAAACAAATGGTTGTAAGTCAAAGACTATCTGTAATGTTCCTAATGTCTTTATATAAGCAAATCTCTCTGTCAACTAACTATTTAACTAACATTAGCAGGAGGAAAGAAAACAGAATAGTTTGGGGAATTATAGGAGAGACTAAGGGAGGGAGGGAGTTTGGGTAAATGTAGCCAATTTTCTGCAACAAGAGCTTTGTTTGGGTTTGGGCATATTTGTTTTTAGCTACCAGATTCTACACCCTGAAAAAAAATGGAAAATCCCTGGTCTAGAGTCCATTTCCTAATAAGAGAACTGAGAAAAAATGTTATCTTTATTCTAATTTCAGAGTCATTAGGAAATAGCAGCCAATAAACATCAGACACTCCCACAATTTGTGTAGGCATCTTAGTGATATCTATATTATGTGATGCTCTGGAAACGGCCATCATGCTGGGAAAAGTGGAAGGAAAGGGAAGAAGATGACTAGCAGCAAAGATCGATGGACTTGGTTATAGTGACAATGAGTATACTGTTGGGAGACTTGAGAGAACAGGTTAAAATAGATTGTCATGAAGAAGATCAACGAAGTCACTAGGAGTTGAAAACAACTTGATAATACATAATCAATGACTGACTGATACCTCCTTTCACAGATCAGCCGTATAAACATTATTATATTGATGGTATAGTTTAGTCTTTCTGAAATATTGTTGTGTTCTGGATTTCAATTCACATAAGTACAATAAGTCCTAACAATGGTTAATGACAGATATAAATTCAACTCATCTGATTGGGGAACACTGATCTTCAGTTGTTGATGGATTCCAAGTTTCTTCAACTTAAGCCAGTAGTTGAGAGGTGAATAGATAGAGCCATTTGACATTTGGAGGGTTGCATGTTATCATGCAATGAAAAAAGCAAGTCTGGTTCAGTCAGTAGATTAAACAAAATGCAGCAACCAGGGTGCATTATTTGATACCATATATACTCGAGTATAAGCCGAGTTTTTCAGCCCACTTTTTGGGCTGAAAAAAGCCGCCTCGGCTTATACTCGAGTCAGTGCCCGTTCCCGTTTCCTCGCCTGCCCGCCCGCCCGCTCACTCATTCGGTTTCCTTGCCAGCCTGCCCACTCGTTCCATCCATTTCCTCCCCTGCCTGCCCGCTCGTTCATTCCGTTTCCTAGCCTGCCTGGCCACTCGTTCATTCCGTTTCCCCCCCTGCCTGCACACTCGTTCATTCCGTTTCCTAGCCTGCCTGGCCACTCGTTCATTCCGTCCCCCCCGCCTGCACACTCGTTCATTCCGTTTCCTAGCCTGCCTGCCCGCTCGTTCATTCCGTTTCCCCCCCTGCCTGCACACTCGTTCATTCCGTTTCCTAGCCTGCCTGGCCACTCGTTCATTCCGTTTCCCCCCCTGCCTGCACACTCGTTCATTCCGTTTCCTAGCCTGCCTGGCCACTCATTCATTCCGTTTCCTAGCCTGCCTGCCTGCTCGTTCATTCCGTTTCCCCCCCCTGCCTGCACACTCGTTCATTCCGTTTCCTAGCCTGCCTGGCCACTCGTTCATTCCGTCCCCCCCCTGCCTGCACACTCGTTCATTCCGTTTCCTAGCCTGCCTGGCCACTCGTTCATTCCATTTCCCCCCCTGCCTGGCCACTCGTTCATACTATGATACTATGAAATCCCCAAATCCTCCCCTCTCCAGGGGAAGGATACTATGAAATCCATGTTTCCTCCCCACTCCAGGGGAAGGATACTATGAAATCCCCAAATCCTCCCCACTCCAGGGGTAAGATACTGCAAAATCCCCATTCCCTCCCCACTCCAGGGGAAGGATACTATGAAATCCACATTTCCTCCCCACTCCAGGGGAAGGATACTATGAAATCCCCAAATCCTCCCCACTCCAGGGGTAGGATACTATGAAATCCACATTTCCTCCCCACTCCAGGGGTAGGATACTGCAAAATCCCCATTCCCTTCCCACTCCAGGGGAAGGATACTATGAAATCCCCATTCCCTCCCCACTCCAGGGGAAGGATACTATGAAATCCACATTTCCTCCCCACTCCAGGGGTAGGATACTATGAAGACAGCGCTTTGTATGAGTTTTGAAGGATTTTAACTCTTGCGTTTTAGCTTGGTTGCTGAATGAGCTAAGGTTTTTGTACTTTTAAAGTTATTGTTGATACCATATTGTTTTTATTGACCCTCTTTTCCACTTACAGAGCTAGTTTACTGTTTTTCTTTGAAATAAATATTCAAAAACATTATTGGTATCTATTTTTATTTTTGAAATTTACCGGTAGCTGCTGCATTTCCCACCCTAGGCTTATACTCGAGTCAATAACTTTTCCAGTTTTTTGTGGTAAAATTAGGTACCTCAGCTTATATTCGGGTCGGCCTATACTCGAGTATATACGGTACTTTAAAACCACTGACCTGCAGTTCATTTTTAACAAAGACTGTATTTTGGAATGTAGTGCAGGAACACTGGCATCATTCATAACATTTTCTTGTGTCCAAGATAAAGCAAAAGCACAAACAAAACTGGTCCACAATATGGATTCCAGGTTCCTGTTTGAAGAGCAGGTGGCAGCCATAGTCAGAGGGCCTTTCCACAAATTTCTATTTTATCTCAATGACTCCCTTTCCTGGGTAGGGAAGACAGGTTCACAGGCACTTCTCAGTTGGACTATTGCAATAAGCTCTAGATCAGACTATCCTTGAAGATCCCTTGGAAGTTATATTGTGAGCCAGAACGGAAAAGTGTCTGCATTGTTGGGCACTCTTGGTTTAATGACTATTATACTTCTGTTGTGGGAACTGCACCGACTTCAGTTTTTTTATGGGTATAATTCAAGGTGTGTAGGGTCAGGCTATTTGTGGGACAGCCACTCCTTGGTCTGACTAAAATGAGATGTCAGCCTGTGAATAGTTTGTTGGAAGTACCAGATAATTTTTGTTTTATAGGATAGATTTACTGTTTTGTGGTTGCACTGTTGTTGAAAGTCACCCATGCAGGTAGTTCCTGACTTATGACCAATCACTTAGCAACCCTTCCAAGTTAGAACAAACCTACCTAGGCCTACTTAAGATCTGGATTCAAAATTCTGATGATCGGGTGATATCTACAATCATGTGACTGAACTTTGGGTGCTCAGCACCAGGCCACATTTATGTCTGCTTGCAGCATCCCACAGTTGCATGAACATGTTTTACAATGATTTTGCAGAAAACCAGCATTTATATCCAAATTTCAGCAAAACAGCATCCAAAGCAAATTTGTTTAATGTCCATGGCATTCACTTAATGCCTGTGGCAGTTGCTTTACTTAATGACTGCCACAAAAAGTTTACAATTTTATGACTGTCATGGCATATGATTATGATGGGCATAATTCTTGTAAATGGAATTAAAGACATTATTTATTGCTTAAATAATGAAAGCTGCTTAGAAATCCATAGAAAACTCATGAGGTAAAGAAAATGCATATAATATATAAATGAATGCAGTATTTACAAGTATACATCATTAATAAGAATTAACTATAATTATATTATGTACTCATTCAAAAAAGAATGCATTGCCTTTTGTATTACATTTGAACATTTCCAGCTAGAAACTAGATTTCAACCTTTTAGGATACGCCATGTCAGGAAACATATTCCATAAATTTGACTAGAATTTTGTTTTACTGATAAAGGCTACTATAACAGAATCTTGAAAGTCTGGGTGCATTTTCCCTGTGCTACTCTAGACAATGAAGGTGGAGGTAGTTTGAGTTTCTTCTAATGGTTTCTTCTTCCTGTCTGGAATAAAATACTGCTATACTAACTGAAGTTCTATAGTCCGTCTCTATGGTTCTCTATACTAAATAACTACAAAATAATAGGTTTACATGAAGTTTGAAAACATAGGATTTCATTGGCTAAATGTCAATGTCTAATTAGTATTAGTCTTCAACAATTAGCTTTATAACAAACTAAACATTCTCACTCATAATACTCAATTATAAAAATAAAATATAAAAAATAAAAGCAAAGTGATAAAATATACTTTTAATCAGCAGAGTCTGCTTTCTAATGTCTTTTCAAAGTACTGGCAGGATTTTATTTAAAATGCATCATAACTGAATAAGATACTTTTTTAAATAATTGAATATTTTAAAAGAGATAGATAAACATACACTCCATTCAACACACCATACTCTAGTATACTTCATTGCTTCACAAAAGATAGTCACACAGCAGGAAAGTTATAATCCCTTCTTGATGGAAAATCTAAATTTTCAAATGAATCCCCCAGCTAATATGAGTTATTGTAATACCTGAAATCCTCATATGTTCCTGGCTTCACAAGGGAACAGCTGATCCACCTGCTAGGTTACCTTGTCCAAACAGCAGTTCCTCTATACCTTAAATGCTGCTCTCTTCAGTCCAGGGATGCACCCCACTGAATCAGATAGTAAATTAAAAATGCAGACGAATTAGTAAAATCGGCCTGGAGAAGAATTCTTCCCAGCCTGACTGATAGCTGTAAAACAGCTCTCCTCTTCTGCTGTGTGCAGCATAAGAGGGGTACCACTGCAGTTCTAAAAATAATGAACATAAACAGGACAAACCAGGCCAAGCAATGTTCATTTTCATTTGAAGAACATATACTAGTGAAATCCAGTGAGCTCTACCTCCCTATTTATATGTCTGCTGGAAGCTAAGATTTTTTTAAAAAAAAAATTAAAAAATCTGCATTATTCATGATTGCATCAGTAATCCTAATTTTAAACTACATACTGTATGAAAACAAACCAGAAGTACTTAACTAAGTCAATGAAATACCACTCAACATAAAACAAGATGGGTGTGAAGAGGAGTTAAGCAAAACTCATATGTAAGAATTTGCTGCATTGACATCCAGTCAAAGGCTGTTAAAAAATATCAAAGCTACAGACATCTGATAACTAGACTGTATCAACATTGTCAGATGTATGTGATATACGATTAGTAATGGGTTTCTCATGTTTTCCTATTTTTATTAACAGAATTGAAATTGAACAATTGAATTCCAAAAGTGCCCAACTCCTTTCTCCAATCTTGCAGCAACATAAAGGTGTTCTTGCATATGCATATTGACTTTTAATTCCCTTTAGAACCAGGAAAATAAGGGGTGACATAGTTTGGAGACACTCAAAAAATAAATGCTGTATTGTACACACATAAACAGAATCCTCCTGCTATCTTCTTCCCACTCCCTGATATTTTCAATCAGATGCCAGCAGGTGAATAAAAACAAATCAAAAAATGACAGATTTGCTGTCATTTCACATTCATCCACATTCTCCGTCCCTTTAAAGAAAGAAAGAAATCAATTAATAAAGCTTTACAGGGTGTTTTATGACTTGATAATACCCGATAGTTCCTAGCCTATTACTAACATCCTTTGTGTGATAAGCCACAAAAGAGATGTCTCATTTTGGTTCTTTCTTGGAATAGGCACTTAATATAGAAAATATGTCCTGGCCTTCCCTACTCCCAACGCGGCTTTCTATTAGGATGCATTTGGTAACTCCCTGAACATGTCCGAATCCAATCCCGCAACAACACAAGAGTCTGGCTTGGACCGATGAGGAAAATGCTGCAGAGTAGGAATCCAAAGCCACAATAACACCCTTTCCAGCTTTCGTGGCGAGAGAGGGGATGGGAGGAAGACAGCAGGAACATTTTACTATACGTGAGCCAGACAGAGGAGCGGTTCAAGTCCTAAGAGCAGGAATGGAAGAATGCTGGCCAAGGTGAGACAAGGCGACTGAAAGTAACAGCAGCTACCATTGGGAAGGACCAACCAACCAACCAAGCGAGGCAAAGCAGGACAACTCTGCACGTGTCTTACCTGGAGAAAGCTGGGCTGAGCGCAGAGCATGCTCTTTCAATGGGAGCAATAGGGAGCGGTGACAAAAAGAACAGGCTTTAGATCCCACACATGTGGCTCATGGCTGGATGCCTATTTGCTAAGCTCTCTGGTACAATCTGAGATCGTCTGGCCTTTTCGAGTTCCCCAACCGCCTTGCTGTAATAGCACCGCCGCCGCCTCTTTCGAAAGTGGAACGACGCGAGGGAGGAAAGATACGTGCGATAGTCCATTCATTCAAGCACCACTAGACTCCAAGGACCCGCAACAACAGCAGCAGAAGCGGCGCTGGCGCGTAATACCCTTCTCTGGTCGTGTCGCAGTCAGCCCGGCTCACTTAGCTCCGCCCCGCTCCATTCTGAGGACCGAGCTGAAATAACCAACCACGAAGCGCGCCTGGTTGCGCCAGCGGGTCTCCCCTGGCCAGGTCCTCCTTCTCGGACCCCCGGGTGATGTTCTTTGGAGACAGGGGAACGGCAGACGCGGCTGCCAATAGTTCTTGGGGCCTTCGAAGACGATGCATTATTTTCAGGGGCATGGATGCTGTCGGCCAAGACCACCTGAAAAGTCAGCATTGTTGGGGGGGGGGGGTAAATTGGGGAGAAACGAGTGGAGAGTGATTAATGCAGTTTTCTGCAGTGCTTAATTTGGGTTTTTTAATAAAAAAAAGAATGGTGGTATATTGTTGTACCATTTATACACTTTATGGTTATATCGTCTCTATGCTGCCAAATCTTTCTTAATCAAAACAAACAGACATTCAAGTGACCAATAATGGGACTCCTGTCAGATGCATTCAGTATGAGCGCTTTTCATAGGATTCAACAGTGTCCAGCCTCTGGAAGCAGATGACTTATTTTAGATTAGACCATCTAGAAGGGATAGCATAATGTATCTGGTTTGGAATAATCTGAGACAAAGAATGTAAATTGTCTGATTCTGCTATTATCTAATGATCATCCTGATATTGCACCCCAGATCTGATACATCTGGATTCTATTTTTGGATTTGTTTTCTAATGAGAAATAGGTTTATCTTTTTCTTTTCTGGGAAGATGCAGTTAAGCTAAGTACTATTGATTTTATTGGGAACAGCTAAATTTATATAGAAATACTAAAAAGGAATGTATTCCACCAAATTTATGGCAGGTTGAGACAGCAGTATTTATTTCAGTTAATTTATATAGCTGGTCATCTCACTGGTGACTGGCTTACAAGTTAAAATAGCGAAGACATTCGTATAAATCAAAACAATCAGAAAGTGTGGGAAAGTAACAACCTGTACAGGCAATATGTCCATTTTGAAGGGGCTCAACAAGCCTTGTATTTTCAAGGACTTTCTAAAGTCCAAGAAAGTTGAGGGCAATCTAACCTCATTTGTATCTACTTCTCTGGGAATAAGCCCCATTGAGCAGCCCCCTCCTGAAAAAAAAAACCCTTTTGAGGTTAATAAGCAGAATACACCAAAGTAGATTGGAGTATTTTGAGTTTCTCACCAACATTCACCTATGAATGGCGAAACTTTTAGACACCAAGTGCCCAAACTGAGTATGCATGCTCAAACTGAAAGGTGTGTACGCGCGCAAACACGTCCATGCATGTGCATTTATGAACATGCATGGACATGCACATGTGTGGACATGCGTGCATGCACAGCAGAGACCTGAAGATCAGCTGGCAAGCGAGAGGTGGGGCACACCAATACCTGCACCGCGGCAAGAGGTAAGATCTTTTTCTTTTTGTGTGCTTCTGTTTCGTCGTTTGCAAGAAAACAGAAGGTCACGAAAGAAACACCATGGAGATCTGACCTGGGGCGAAGGCTGTGTGCCAGAAGAGAGGACTCTGTGTGCCATCTGTGGCATACGTGCCATCGGTTCGCCATCACTGACCTATGAGGTGTATTGCCATTTTCAAAACACCTGATTACCAGAAAACCAACCAGTGAGACTTATATCTCTTTCTCCATCACTACTATTAAACCTGTGGGAATGTGCAAAGCCTCGGCCAGATAGCCTGTTTATTTTCTAAAACTAGTGATGGATCTCAGACTGTGCCTTTACAAAGTGTTTTGCCCATTTCCAGTATTATTTTAAAGAATTGCTGCAAGAAGCCCAGTGGGGACCATTGGGGATGTCTTCTATTACTATATTGTATATTCTAGCTCTAAAGCATCATCAATTATTTTACTTCTGGGAGGCTTATTTACATCAAAGTGTACAATTACAATCTCTTGGAGCTTCCGTGTATATTTGAAATATTTGGAAGATATTGGGGTGCTATTGCAAATGCCTGACATTCATTCTGAGCAAAACAAAGCAGTCACCCTGAATTTTTAATAATTGCATTAAGGCCTATGAAGAGACCAGAGGAATTTTTGTAAATGATGATAATTCTGGACATTGGCACTTTGCTTTGTATTTTGTAATTTAATTATAAGTTTTTTTTAAAAAAAGGGAAGAGAGAACCTGGCATATGCTGAAAATGGTCTTTGTTGGCAAACATTGCCAATTCTTTATTGAATGATTATGTATAATCAAGTTATTATCAACTTTAGTAACACTAAAGTAGATTTTTAGTGACACTAAGGTAGATTTTTTCCACAATGATTGTCCTTAATCTATCCTTTAGCTCTTCCAACAAAGCAGTGTCACCATAAGTGAATCCAGTCCCCTTGTTGCTGATAATCTTCTTCCCTTTTCTTTCACCTTTCCCAGCATTAGAACCTACTCAAAAGAGCTAGGCCTTTCCATAATGTATCCAAAGTAGCATAATTTGAGCGTGGTCATTTCTGCCTGGAATACGAATTCTGGGTTGATTGGTTCAGAGATCCATAAGAGGAAGGCTGCCATGATATTCTAAGGAGACTTTTCCATCACCAAGGTTCAAAATGCTCTTCGTTTCTGGCTTCTTCAAAGTCCAACTTTCTCTTTAATAAAGTCTCAGAGGGAATACCATGGCTTATGCAATTCTTACCTTTGCAGATATAGATACATCACAGCATTTCTAGGATAAGTTTTTTTTTTCTAGGATAAGTTTTTTTATACCTTTGCAGATATAGATACATCACAGCATTTGAATATCTTTTCCAAGACTTTCAGGATTGTTCTAAGTAATAGTCTGTGGCATATTTCTTAACTATTTGTTTTTTACTCTTGATAATTGATCTGAAAAGACAGTGTTTGCCACTTCATAATTAAATGAAATGTCTCACTTGTTTGCAAAAAGCAGTATCTGAAGGAAATTTAAATTTGAAAAGTTTAAAAACTAGGGAGAAAATTATTAACCTTTCCTTTTCACCTTCCTTAAAAATCCTTACCCAACGTTCACTTTTCTTCCTGGAAGTTTCTAAATAAAGACTTTACAAGATATAAAACATATTTCTGCTAAATTTCAGATCCTAGTCTTCCAGTTTGAATGTAACATATATTTGGTATCACGGGTGATTCTATTTGTTTCTTCCAAATCCTATGAACGCCTATTGGACAGAATATTACTACTGTACCTTTCAAAGTATAAGAAGTACTCCCCCCCCCAAAAAAAGAGGGTGGAAATGTCGGTGCATCGTATACACCGAATATGGCCATTTTTGCCTTCCCGAAACCGTGTCTCATTTTCACCAAAACCGGGACATGAAGAGAGTTTGGGAGGCCTGCAGAGTGCTCCAGGGGCCAGGAAGTGCAAAAAGTATTCTTTTTCTTGTTTTCCTCTTTGAAATCTTACTGTGTCTTATACTCTGGTGCATCTTATAGTCCGAAAAATATAATAAATCATTTGAGATTTTAACTGTAGACATGGTAAGAATGGGAAATCAGGATTTTTTTTAAAGATAAGCTAATAATTTTTCTCTATTACATCTAAAAAAAATCACTGAAATAATATTCAGTTCAGATTATTGATTATTCATGATATTATTGATTGCATTTATTTTCTATTCTGTTTTAGACATTTTATTATTTTAAAATATGTCTAAAATCATAAAGTAGAACAATAATCCATAGCGTACATTCTAAAATATATTAGAACAACCTGGGTAGCATTAAACCACAGGCCAGCAACAATACAGTTGTCTGGAAAATGTCTAGTTTAAATCTTTTGACTTTAAAACATTTTTGCAGAATCTTCAACACATCTTTTGTCTGCAAATTTTTAGAAAAAAATTGATCAACTGCATAAAAAACGGCTGGCACCCCCTGCAGTCCAAATGGGAGTACTCTAAACTGGAAACATCCCAGAGGGCAGTTGAAAGCAGTCTTCCACTCATCTCCTTGCTTTATTCAGACTCTGTAGTAGGCCTCCCTTAAACCTAACTTAGTGAAAAATTTCCCCTTTCCCAAGTGCTCTAACACATCCTTCATGAGGGGTAACAGGTACTGATGAGAAGGAATGTGAAAAAATCGCAAAATACCAGGACTTAAAAATTGAAATTCAACGACTATGGCACAAACCAGCAGTGGTAATTGCAGTGGTAATTGGCACACTGGGTGCTATTCAAAAAGCACTGGAATTACATTTAAAACAATTAAAAATTGACAAAATCACCATCAGTCAAATGCAAAAAGCCGCACTGCTTGGATCTGCACGCATATTACGAAAATACGTTACAACGTCCTAGGCCCCTGGGTGGGGCCCGACTAGTAACCAATGCCAAATCCGGTGAAACAACTGGCCGCTGTGATACAATTGTATAATAATAATAATTAGTAATAATAATAATAATTAGACAAGTGGGCTACAAGTGGACCAGCCAACAAAACGACAAAAATATAGTGCAGATGAAAACCGTGCCATAATGGCCTGTTACTACAATTCAGAGCCAGAAAAAAGAGGTTATTTAAAGCGAATGTATGAATTATGGAAAGAACAATATCCAGATTCAAATGTTAGTGAACAACGACTAGCAGATCAAAGGCTATTTATTATACAGAATAAAGTGTTTAGTGAAGTTGAACTTGAGGAAATTCAGGCAAATTACAAAACCAAAAAAACAATATCACAAGCAGAAATAACTGATATTCAAGACACAACTAAAGACATTATAGTAGAACTCCCAGAAGAAGCTCTTGGGGAGGAAATAACATCACCACCACTAGAACCAGTTATCACTGAACCAACGGATGAACTAACTCAAAAACAAAAAGAATTGAAGGATAAGATCATGGAGCATTTTCTGCTTAATGAGGAAAGGCAACGTTTACCATCACTAAAAACTGTGCCTAAGAAAATTTTGGCCCCTATCATGAAAATGGTTAATGCAGTGTTTTCAACAATTGAACCGGGATCCATCTTGGAAACAAACCAGTTAATGTACAGCGCAGCTGTAATAGTCACTAATGAACTAGGCATTAAAATTAAAGTACCTAGTCACACAACAGAGAAAGCGTCAAAGCCAAAGTGGAAAATCCGTTTAGAACAAAAAATCAAAAAATTAAGGGCAGATGCTAGTAACTTAAAGAACATGGATGAGCAACGGCTTAAAAACAACAAAATCATAGATCGGCTAATCAGAAGATATAGATTGGATACAAGAAACATCAATGAAGCTGTAGAGATTGTAAAACAGCAGATAACAGCAACAGCTAGAAAAATTGAAAGATATGAGGCACGAATCATCCAATATAAACAAAATCAGCAATTTCGATCAGACCAACGGCGTTTTTATCAAAGTCTTAATGTGAATGGTGACACCAAAAGTGAAAAACCAGAAAAACAGGCCACAGTTGAATTCTGGAAAGAATTGTGGGAAAATGCAAAGGACTACAATAAGGAAGCAAAGTGGATACATGACTTTGAGAAAAGCATTGGCAACAAACAAATGCAAGTATTAGAAATAACAACTGAGATGCTCAAAAATCGAGTTAAAAAGGTAAAGAATTGGACATCACCTGGAAAGGACCAATTACATGATTTCTGGCTCAAATATCTGACCAGTGTACATGCAATATTGGCCAGGCAACTGAATGAAATTTTACAAAAGGGCCAAATTGATGAATGGTTGACAACTGGAAAAACATACTTGATTCAGAAAGATGCAACTAAAGGAACAACACCTGAAAACTACAGACCAATAACATGCTTGCCAACAACCTTCAAATTACTCACAGGCATTATTGCAGATAACATGATGGATTATTTGGAAACAAACAACATCTTGCCAGTAGAGCAAAAAGGCAACAAAAGAAGGAGCAGGGGCACAAAAGATCAGCTTCTAATTGATAAAATGATATTAGAAAATTGTAAGAGCAGAAAAACGAACTTGAATATGGTCTGGATTGATTACAAAAAGGCATTTGACTCACTGCCACATAGTTGGATCATAAAATGCTTAGAAACAACTGGCATTAGCAAAAATATTACATCCTTTACTGAAAAGGCGATGAAACAATGGAGAACTGAGTTGGCAGTAGGGAATGAGATCTACGGAATGGTTAATATCAAGTGAGGAATTTTCCAGGGTGATTCACTTTCACCTCTTCTCTTCATCATCGCAATGATCCCACTATCAGTAATCTTAAAAAAAATGAAATTAGGCTACCAAACAGCCAAAGAAGCTGAAAAAAATTCGCATTTACTATATATGGATGATTTGAAACTCTATGGAAAGTCAGAAATAGAAATCCAATCATTGACAAACACAGTCCGAGTATTCAGCACCGATATTGCAATGCAGTTTGGCATGGAAAAATGTGCCACTGTATCCATAAAAAGGGGCAAAATCACTGCATGTGAGGGAATTGAAATGCCCAATGGCCAATTAATTAAATGCAAAGAAAATGAAGCCTACAAATACTTAGGCATTCTGCAGTTGGATAACATCAAGCATGGAGAAGTAAAAACTATTGTCAGGCGAGAGTACACCAACAGAGTTAGGAAAATTTTGAAATCTAAATTGAATGGTGGAAATACAATCAAGGCCATAAATACCTGGGCAATACCAATTATAAGATACACAGCTGGTATAGTTAACTGGACACAAGCTGATTTGGACCTTTTGGACCGAAAAACCAGGAAACTAATGACAATGCACTACAGTTTACATCCACGTGGTGATACTGATAGACTGTACCTGCCCCAAAAGTCAGGTGGCAGAGGATTATTACAAGTGAAGCAAACAGTTGAAGAAGAAAAACATGCACTGGCTGATTATTTAAAAGAAAGTCAAGAACATCTATTAATCGAAGTAAAGAACAAAAATCTACTGAAGGCCCAACAGACGAAACAAGAATACAGAAAAGATGTGATAAAATCAAGAATGGAGAGTTGGCAGAACAAAGCACTGCATGGCCAATTTCTGGAAAAAATAAAAGATAAAGTGGACAGTGAACAAACTTGGTTATGGTTAACAACAGGTACATTAAAGAAAGAAACAGAGTCACTAATCCTGGCTGCGCAAGAACAAGCTATCCGCACAAATGCCATTAAGGCCAAAATCGAAAAATCCTCTGATGATGCCAAATGCAGACTTTGCAAAGAAGCTGATGAAACTGTTGATCACATACTCAGCTGCTGTAAAAAAATCGCACAGACTGATTATAAATTGCGGCACAATTCAGTAGCACAAATGATCCATTGGAATTTGTGCAAAAATTATAATATTAAAACAGCAACAAACTGGTGGGAACATCAGCCTGAAAAGGTCACCGAAAATCAGATGGTCAAGATCTTGTGGGATTTCCGTATACAAACCGACAAAATACTGGCACATAATACACCAGACATCACACTGGTTGAGAAAAATAAGGTCACAATCATAGACATTGCAATACCAGGTGATAGCAGGGTCGCCGAGAAGGAACATGAAAAAATCGCAAGATATCAGGACTTAAAAATTGAAATTCAACGACTATGGCACAAACCAGCAGTGATAATTCCAGTGGTAATTGGCACACTGGGTGCTATACCAAAAGCACTGGAATTACATTTTAAAAAGTTAAAAATTGACAAAATCACCATCAGTCAAATGCAAAAAGCCGCACTGCTTGGATCTGCACGCATATTACGAAAATATGTTACGACATCCTAGGCCCCTGGGTGGGGCCCGACTAGTAACCAATGCCAAATCCGGCGAAACAACTGGCCGCTGTGATACAATTGTATAATAATAATAATAATAATAATAATAACAGCAACAAACTGGTGGGAACATCAGCCTGAAAAAGTCACCGAAAATCAGATGGTCAAGATCTTGTGGGATTTCCGTATACAAACCGACAAAATACTGGCGCATAATACACCAGACATCACACTGGTTGAGAAAAATAAGGTCACAATCATAGACATCGCAATACCAGGTGATAGCAGGGTCGCTGAGAAGGAACATGAAAAAATCGCAAGATACCAGGACTTAAAAATCGAAATTCAACGACTATGGCACAAACCAGCAGTGGTAATTCCAGTGGTAATTGGCACACTGGGTGCTATTCCAAAAGCACTGGAATTACATTTAAAACAGTTAAAAATTGACAAACTCACCATCAGTCAAATGCAAAAAGCCACACTGCTTGGATCTGCACGCATATTACGAAAATACGTTATGACGTCCTAGGCCCCTGGCCCGACTAGTAACCAATGCCAAATCCAGCAAAACAACTGGCCGCTGTGATACAATTGTATAATAATAATAATAAACTAATTAAAACTAATTAAATGCAACAAAAATGAAGCCTACAAATACGTAGGCATTCTGCAGTTGGATAACATCAAACATGGAGAAGTAAAAATTATTGTCAGGAAAGAGTACACCAACAGAGTTAAGAAAATTTTGAAATCTAAATTGAATGGTGGAAATACAATCAAGGCCATAAATATCTGGGCAATACAAGTTATAAGATACACAGCTGGTGTAGTTAACTGGACACAAGCTGATTTGGACATTTTGGACCGAAAAACCAGGAAACTAATGACAATGCACTGGTTTACATCCATGTGGTGACACTGCTAGACTATATCTGTCCCGAAAATCAGGTGGCAGAGGATTTTCTTATAGGCAGCTATGGAAGATGTTATTCATTTCTCACATGTTTTTGCAGAAGTGTATCCCTATTAGAGGATGGATGCTATATGAATTTAGCTTTGGAAGAAATATTTTGTATTTTCCAATAACTGAAGTAGCTTCAGTAGCTTTAGTAACTGAAGTTCCCTTCCCTAAAGGAAGTTAAATAGAATAGTTTCCTTATTTTTCAAAATTTCACTGAATATTGATAGACACTATGAGAAACAGATAAATGGAGAGGAAGCAAAGTGGATAGGGGAGATAGAGAAATTTAGCAAAGACTTTGTGAAAATATGTTGTTTTGTTTGTCTCTATCAAAGATTGATTAACAAAATAATTATTAGCTTATCATAATATTTTTAAAACTTGATTTGAATAGTGATTTTGCTTAAAACAGATTCTGGAAAGAAAGGCTGAAGACATGAGTTTCTACAATGTATAAACTCTTTCTTTGCATCCTGGTCCATCACTGCAGAATACTATTTGCACTATTGCTATGCATAATAACCCAAATTTTCATATATACTTCAAATATTGTCAAAAACATAGGCTGAATCCCCCCATCTAACTGCATATAAAGTATACCAAAATGAGATTAAAAATCTATTCTATTTCTTTGAGATGCTTTGTTCTCATTATGAAAATGACCAATGTTAGATGCTGTGGATAGTATATTTTCACAGCCACTTTTGCACTTCATTTTTTCAAGTACTAGACATGATAAAGATCAAAATTATCTTACACATAGGACATGGGGGTCATCCTCTATAAACATATTTGTGGGATATAATATCCTTATTGGCAAATGAGAATAACCCAACAACTTAGACCTGAATATATTCACAAGTAAATTAATTGATGAACACTCCAAAAACTATACCTAGAATTCTGATGAAAATCTGTTTTAAGATCAGATATAACACATTTTTTTTCTTTTTTAGCTTTCATAAAAGAAACTTGGCATACAATCAACAAAGTACACAGTTCAGCAACATTTTTCCTTGTCTATTCTACTGATTTAGCAAAATCTACTTTAGAGACATAAGGAAGGAATTATGACCCAATCAAATCATTTCAACAATAAGAGTTTTATATAAAATGGAGTGTTTATTTGCATATTCAAAATCAGGGAGAATGCTCGGAAAGTGTGATATAACATGAATGAATGTCCTATACACTTCTTCACAAGAAACAAAGCAATAGACCAAGGTGAAAATAAGTCAATCACTTGAAAGTAGGTGTAGATGCCCACTTTTGTTTGGAAAGTATGTTATAAAGAAGGAGAAACAATATTTTATTGAGAAATAAAAAGAACAAGAGACAGAATGTAGAAAAGCAATAAAAGCTATAAAAAAGGCATTGTCTATATTTGGGGTCGGCTGCCAGTTCTGCTTCCTTAGCAGTTTTTAAAGATTGATAAAATATGTTTAATCCTTATAGTATTGTCCAGACCATAATTTGCCTGAGCCAGAAATCTGTCATCCCATTCTAGTTTTAGATATTGATGGTAATAAAACCTTTTTCTGCTTGACTCCCAGAGCCATGTTCTAGGTGGTTTCTTTGATTACCCTGTGGGATTTTCTGGCCACTTCCAATTGTATCCAAGTGTTAACTAGATCTGATCCTACTCAGCTTTTTTCAAGATCAGCCTAGGTAATCATTGTTAGATTGGGTAATGGATAGGCACAAACAGGTTTAACAGTAACAACAGCTTTTTATTAAGTACAACAGTGGGAACAATCCAGTGAAGGTTGAGTATGACAGCAGCCTTTTTATAGGGAATTGACCTTCGACCAATAGGATTAAACCTCTGTTCCCACCGGAACAGAGGACCTTGGTGGAAACCACTGTAGTTAGAACAAGTATCTAACACCCCTCCCCTCTTGGATGGAACAATCCTATTTGTTATGTAGTCACGCAGGTAGGTGGGCTTTTGGGTAGCTCTGCCTGACCTGCGCAGTTCAGTAGGAGGGGTTTCCTTGGACAGGTCAGACGGACCTGTTTGCTCTGCAGCTCCGCTTGGTGGAAGCTCCTGGAACCTTTCATAGGCCGTGGCTGGAGCTTCTAGAGCCAGTTCGCTCGGAGCTCGTTGCAGGCCTGCAACATAACCAGATAAGTTACCCGGTACCCTCAGGCTTGAGCTGGTTGTGGAAGGAGTGAGCGTTTGCTCCGTTTGGGTAGGGCTTTGGCTAACTCGTGTAGGAGTTACCTCTGGTTGTCTAAGAGTGGAGTTGGAGAGGTGGCCATGGAGTTGGTCAATATGCCTTCTCCAATTCCTACCATCCTCGAGTTCTAGGAAGTAAGAGCGAGGGCCGGTGATGCCTATTACTGTGGCAGGAATCCACAGAGTTCCCCCGGCATAGTTGTGGGTGTATACTGAATCCCATATGCTAAATGTCTGAATCTTGCTTGTGGAGTCTGGGGTGTAGCTGGTCTAAGTGGGACCTTAGCTGGCAACCCATGAGAAGCTTGGAGGAGCTTTTGCCTGTAGAGGCACTGGGTGTGATGTGCTGAATTAGCAAATAGTGATCAACCTGTGTTTGCCAATCTCCCGGGCCCATCCTAGAGAGGGCCTCTTTTGCAGATCTCACCATCCTCTCTGCCTGACCATTGGAGGCTGGATGGAATGGGGCGACCAGGGCATGCCTGATTCCCTGAGCTGCTAGGAAGGTTTCAAATGGCATGGCCGTGAATTGGGACCCGTTGTCAGAGACCAAGACATCGGGCAGGCTGTGCATGGAGAAAAGTCTCCATAGCACCTTGACCGCTTCTGCATAGTGGAGGTCATCAGGACTACATCAGGACTTGAGGTCGCTCCCACTCTTTAGCAGTCGTCTCTGGGGGAGCTGGTCTGGACTCCTGGCATGGTGTGCAGGTAGCCACCCATTCTTTGATCTCCCTGTCCATGTTAGGCCACCACATGTATCTCCTAGCCAAAGACTTCATCCTGACAATTACAGGATGCCCTACATGTAAAGCCTCTAGTACTGCAATACGCAGTTTGGGTGGAACAATGACCTGGTCCCCCCCCCACAGTAAACATCCATTTACAACCAATAACTCATCGCGTTTGGCAAATACATTTTGAAATGAGCCCCAACAGGTCCCTTGGGCCACCTCCTCCACACCCAGTTCAAAAATTGTTCAATGGTGGAGTCCTTCGCAGACTGATGGGCAACGTCACTGGATGAGACAGGCCCAGTCTCAAGGCAGTCAATGAGGAGGACTGGCATCTTGGGGGTAGGGTCAGCGAGAAGTTCAGGTAGCGGGCAATGGCTTAGAATATCAGCTTGCCCCAAAGAGGAGCCTGGTTAGTGAATAAGACACTAGGAGTAGGCAGCTAGGAAGATGGTCCAGCTTGTCATGTGAGATGATAATGACACTGGGGTAGGTCGGTCCCCAGCCAGTAAGCCCAACAACGGCTTGTGGTCCATAACCAGTTCGAAGTCCCGGCCATATAGATACTCGTGGAACATCTTCACTCCAGCCACTGCAGCCAAAGCCTCACAGTCCAGCTGGCTGTAGATCCACTCTGCAGAGTAAAATGCAATAGAGGCTTCGGTTCCATTGGGCATGTGATGGCTGAGGATGCCGCCGATGCCGAATGAGGAAACATTATAGGTCAGCACCAATGGCAGGGTCTGGCTGTATTGTACCAGAAAGGAGTCCGCCGACAGGAGTCATTTTACCACGGCAAATGCAGCAGCCTTGGCTCTGCCCCAGGACCACTTCGTGTTCTTAACCAGGAGACCGTGTAAGAGCTCAGCAACAGTGGCTTTCTGTTTGAGAAAGATGCTGTAGAAATTAAGGAGCCCAAGGAATGGCTGCAGCTCGGTTTGATTGCGAGGTGTGAGGGCGTCCTGAATAGCTTTAATTTTTTGTGCCATTGGGTGAATCCCAGAACTATTGATTAGGTACCCTAGGAATTCAACCCTCGGCATGTTAATTTGGTATTTCTCTTTTTTGAGATGGAGGCCTTTGTTTTTAATTTGAGCCAAAACTGTTCGTACACATTTGAAAAGTTGAGCCGCATTTGCAGCCGATACAAGATGTCGTCGAAATAGGGAACGACTCCAGGGATCCCCCGCAAAAGCTGTTCCATGACGCTTTGGAACAGTCCAGGGGTGATACTAACGGCGAATTGCAGGCGGTGACATTTGAATGCACCCCTGTGCGTCACAATGGTTTGGACCTCTACTATAGCGCCACCTACAGGCAATTGTTTGCATGCCTGCGCCAAGTCCAATTTTGCAAAAAAAATTCCGGGGCCTAATGAATAAGGAGGTGCTGTACAATGGATACAGAGCAGGCGCTTTGTGGTAGCGCTTTATTTATTGTGCACTTGTAGTCTGTGCAGATGCAGACAGACCCATCAGATTTGACAGGTGTCACTATGGAGGTCTCCCAGCATGTGTGATCGACTGGCTCTAGGATTCCCTGGCCTACGAGCTTGTCAATTTCCCTGTCAATTTTGGGGCGGAGAGCAAAAGGTACTCTCCTGGGTTTTAACCTTGTTGGGGCTATGTTGGGGTCCAAACTAAAGGAAATCCCCACATACCCAGACCAGTGCCAAAGACATCCTCGAACTCTTAAAGATGGCTTCAGTACCATCGTCTTTCAAAGCATTGATGCTGGTCACTTGTAGGCCCAGGACTTGGAACCAATCTAACCTTAGGAGGCTCTGCAGGTTGCCGCTGACCACTGTCACTGGGAGTTTCCCACTGAAGTGCTTGAACTGCATCTGGAAGGTGCCTTGGCCCACAATGGGGACCCAGTTTCCCTTGTAATCGCGTAGGCGGATGTCAGGGGTGTGTAGATGCTGCTTCTTTAGGCTAGGGATAGCCTGCTTTAGGGTAGACCACGGTATGATGGTGATGACCCAGTGTTGATCTCCACCTCGCATGGAGATTCCGTGATGAGGATGGTCACCTTCAGCTTTTTTGGCCGCCTGGAGTGGACTTGGCCGATTGACGTATGGTAGGTGACTCTATTGTTGCCCTCTGAGCACCGTGGTGGCTTTTGCCAGGCCCCTTGGTTGGGCCTCTGTTGGCAGGTTGGTGCACTTCTAGGCTGCCAGGTAGTAGCAGGGAATTCGCTCTGGCACACCTTGGTGATGTGCCCCTTTCACTCACAGCGCTGGCAGGTTGTGTCACGGAAATGGCAAGCCAATCTGGCATGGTCTCCTCCGTAGCTAGCGCAAGGTCTCAGTAGATTTGACAGCTGATTCGGACGCCCTGGCCTCGTCCAAGGCGATCTGCAGAGTGAGGTTAGATTTAGCGAGTAACCTCCTCTGTAGGTTAATGTCCCGCATGCCGCAAATTATGCGGTATAGAATCAGCTCGCCCAGGTCTCGGAATTTGCAGTATGCTGTGACCTTGCGAAGCGCCGCAACATACTCATTGATCGACTCGCCCTCTTTCTGGTTCCTGATGTTAAACTCATGCTGGCGAATGTGCTTGGACAGCTTGGGGGCATAATTGGTCCTCAGCGTTTGCTGGAGCATGGACCAGGTGACTGATTGTAGCAGTGTCTGCTCAGAGAGGTCTTTCGCAATCTCAAACACTTCCCGGCCACAGTATCTGAGGAACATGTTCTTGCGGCCTTCAGAAAGGCCCATGAGGTCGTTTGCCTCAAGGTAGCAGTCAAATCGTAGTATGTACAAGGCCCAGTGCTCAGTGACTGGGTCATACGAAGTCAGTGGGGCGTGCTTGGCCATTTTGTGTTCAGAGGGTGTTTTGAGTTTGCCGCTCAAAAATGGCTTCTCAAAGCCGTGCTGATCTCCAGGCTGGATGTACTTGCTGGATTGCTACACTCTTTTTGGTTCGCCTAGCCTTCCAATCCCACCAGTGTTAGATTGGGTAATGGATAGGCACACACAGGCTTAATGGTAACAGCAGCTATTTATTAAGTACAACAGTCAGTAGCCGAGCTAGCAGTTGAGTTCCCCAGGCTTATGGTCCTGGGGGACTTCAACTTGCCTACGCTCGGTGAACACTCTGATGGGGCGCGGGAGTTCATGGCTTCCATGACAGCCATGGGCTTGACCCAGGTAATTCGGGGCCCAACCCACTCAACAGGTCACACGCTCGACCTCGTATTTCTCTCGGAGCAGTGGATTTGTGATCTTGGTCTGAGGGGTAATGAGATCATACCCCTGTCATGGTCAGACCACTGCCTACTGAGGCTTGACTTCCGGAGACCAAACCCCCACTGTAGGGAGGAGGAACCGACCAAGTGGTTCCGCCCCAGGCGACTTATGGACCCCTTGAGGTTCCAGACGGAGCTTGGGGTTATTCCTGATACTCTCGCCCACAATTTGGTAGAGACTCTGGTTGCTGCCTGGCACTCGGCGGCATCGGAGTCCCTCGACCGGATTGCGCCACTACGGCCACTCCGAGGTGGTGGATCCCGGAGGCCTCCTTGGTTCACCGAGGAGCTCCGGGAGAGGAAACGCCGAAGGAGACGCCTAGAGCACCTGTGGAGGTCCGATAGATCTGACTCGAACCGAGCACTTTTAACAACCTGCACCAAGGAATACATCAGGGCACTTAGGGCAACAAAAAGAGCATACATTGCCTCCTTGGTTGCGTCCACCGAGTCCCGTCCAGCGCCCTGTTTAGGATAACCCGTTCCCTCTTAAACAAGAGGGATACGGGGGACCCCTTGCAGGGTAGGGCTGAAGAATATGCCCAGTTCTTGGCGGACAAAGTTGCTCGGTTTCGGTCGGATCTGGACTCCACCCTTGCAGATCCAGCCGAGGCACGAGTGGACGACTTGGTAGACCATCGCTGGGTTGAGTTTCAGGACGTTACCCCCGGGGACGTGGACAAGGCCATGAGGGCTGTGAGTGCCTCCACCTGTGTACTGGACCCGTGTCCCTCCTGGCTGGTTGCTAACAGCAGGGAGGTGACACGGAGCTGGATCCAAGC
Source organism: Thamnophis sirtalis (assembly GCF_051295495.1). NCBI lineage: Eukaryota > Metazoa > Chordata > Lepidosauria > Squamata > Natricidae > Thamnophis > Thamnophis sirtalis. The sequence continues at coordinate 74,154,671 of NW_028261384.1, read as the reverse complement.
GGTTATTACCGCCTCGCTTCGGGAGGGGCACTTCCCCGCCGCACTTAAAACGGCGGTGGTGAGACCCCTCCTGAAGAAACCATCTTTGGATCCAGCTGTACTTAACAACTACCGTCCAGTCTCCAACCTCCCCTTTATTGGGAAGGTTGTTGAGAAGGTGGTGGCCTACCAGCTTCAGCGGTCCTTGGAGGAAGCCGACTACCTGGACCCCTTCCAGTCCGGCTTCAGACCTGGCTACAGCACAGAAACCGCTTTGGTCGCATTGACCGATGATCTCTGGAGAGCCAGGGATGGAGGCCATCCCTCCATCTTGGTTCTTCTTGACCTCTCGGCGGCTTTCGATACCATCGACCATGGTATCCTTCTGCGACGACTGCGGGAGGTGGGGGTGGGAGGCACTGTTTTGCAGTGGTTCTCCTCCTACCTCTCGGACAGGTCGCAGTCAGTGTTGGTCGGGGGACAGAGATCGACCACGAGACCCCTAACATATGGGGTGCCGCAGGGGTCGGTTCTGTCCCCCGTACTATTTAACATCTACATGAAACCGCTGGGCGAGATCATTCGGAGGCACGGGATAAGATACCATCAATATGCGGACGATACACAGCTGTATCTGTCCGCCCCGTGCCAACTCAATGAAGCGGTGGACGTGATGAACCAGGGTCTTGAGGCCGTTAGAGACTGGATGCGGGTTAACAAGCTTGTACTCAACCCGGAAAAGACCGAGTGGCTGTTGTGTTTCCCTCCCAACAATTTGGCTAGCGTTCCATCACTCAGGCTGGGGGGCCAAATTTTACACCCCTCAGACAGGGTTCGCAACTTGGGAGTCCTCCTGGATCCACAGCTGACCTTTGATCACCACCTGTCAGCTGTGACCAGGGGGGCATTTGCCCAGGTTCGCCTGGTGCGCCAGTTGCGACCCTACCTGAATCGGGAGGCACTCACAACAGTCACTCGCGCCCTCGTGACCTCTAGGCTGGAATACTGCAACGTGCTCTACATGGGGCTGCCCTTGAAGAGCATCCAGCGACTTCAGCTAGTCCAGAATGCGGCTGCGAGAGTGATTGTGGGTGCACCTCGGTTCACCCACATAACACCTATCCTCCGCGAGCTGCGCTGGCTACCTGTTGATCTCTGTGTGCGCTTCAAGGTGCTTCTTACCACCTATAAAGCCCTCCATGGTAGTGGATCTGGGTACTTGGGAGACCGCCTCCTGCCGATTACCTCCTCGAGACCGATTAGATCTCATAGATTAGGCCTCCTCCGAGTGCCATCTGCCAGCCAGTGCCGGCTGGCTACTACGCGGAGGAGAGCCTTTTCAGTGGCAGCTCCGACCCTCTGGAATGATCTCCCCGTGGAGATTCGTACCCTCACCACCCTTCAGACCTTCCGCGCAGCCCTCAAGAACTGGCTATCCTGCCAGGCCTGGGGGTAAAGATCTGATCCGCCCCCACCCGAATGTTGGATGAATGTTGTTTACTTTTTAATTATGTGTTATGTTATATGTTACTGTCTGTATCCCCCCTCCCTATAAGTTGTTAGCCGCCCTGAGTCCCTTCAGGGAAAAGGGCGGCCTATAAATAAACCTATTCAATTCAATTCAACAAGTGAGAACAATCCAGCAAAGGTTGAGTTTGACAGCAGCTCTTTTATAGGGAGCTGTCAGACCCTTCGACCAATAGGATTAAACCTCTGTTCCAGAACAGAGGACCTTGGTGGAAACCACTGTAGTTAGAACAAGTATCTAACAATCATGTTGATAATACATGCTGCTGTCATGTAAAAGCCAAATGAAATAGACAAAAGACCTCTTGCTGTAGGCCAAAATATTAAAACCAGTGTCACATTTCTGCTATCAACAATGATGTTGTCACTTTTAATTACTCATGTAGTGCTGTTGTTTAGAGATCAATGAAAGTTGGCCATTGTTGGCCTGATTTTAAACATTTTTAAGTGGCTCAGAAAATCTTAGGGCCAGATGTAGACAAAATAAAGTTAGCATCTTTTAAAAATAGATAAAATAGAGACATACAATGTATACAATTTCTTAAAACAAAAAAAATTATTAGCACTTGTTCTTTGTGAGAAAAACAATATGATGTAGAATTGCACTAGTTCAAGGTTTTTATTTTCTTAACACTTTTTAAACACTAGATATGACCCTAGCAATAGAGGAGCATTATTAAGATTCTAAAAACAAACCTATAGCAGAAATAGAATTTGAATTCTGAAGTTGCAGGTGTGTCATTATGAATTGACTAGAATGTTTCAAATCCAATAAAGTTAATTAGGTTTTTGTGCTTGACATTTATATGCAGAAGATTTGGAAACCAAATTATAAGCAAAGAACAGATATTTTACAATATCAACAGTTGCAAAATAACATTTGGGATGTAAACTCCCCAGAATATTGTTTTGGAATTCATTCTTAATTCATACCTACTGTACATGCTTCTCATTCCGAAATAAGAACAAGTTGTATATAAGAAATGTATTTAAACCTTTCATTTGGATCATAGAGATTGTTTTTTGATATTGCAGGACATTTTAACTATTACAATATTCATTTAGAAACTGAAGATGTGAGACATGGTCTATAGCAGTGGTTATCAACCTGTGGGTTGGGGCCATTTTGGGGGTCGAACAACCCTTTCATGGGGTCACCTAAGACCATTGGAAAACACATATTTTCATGGAAAACATAAAATAATTTTATGGTTGGGAGGTCACCACAACATGAGGAACTGCATTAAAGGGTCGCAGCATTAGGAAGGTTGAGACCCACTGCTCTATAATATATATTATCTATTACAACGTTAGGACATTTAGTCTTTGGAATGTATGTATGTATGTATGTATATATGTATGTACGTACATACACACACACACACACACACACATACATATATACTATATACACACTATGAAAGGCATTTCTACAGCAACAATACTTTCTCCATTTCTCATGATGCCATATTGCATCAAACATTAATGAAGATGGAAAGCAGAAATTGACCATACCCACAGGGATGACATCCTGTAAATTTCTTTTGCCATCAGGCAGAAGACATCAAAGTATAGCCAGCCAAACAAACAGGTTTAAAGATAGTTTCTATCCTTGGGCTGTGAGACTTTTAAATACAACCACAATCACTCCATGCACACTCTATTTTTTTCTTTTTTTTTTCTTTTTTCCTTTCTGTTATAATTTTGCATCAGTGAGGTTAAAACCAATTTCGTTGTATTTAAGTACAATGACAATAAAGATTATACTTATACTTATTTTGCTGTGGCATACAGGACATGGATAAAATGATAACATTTACAATCTGGGAAAAACAGAAGTAATGCATTATATAGTACAGAAGCATAAAATAATCTTGTTCCAGTTATTGTATTTCTAGATTATCGCAGACTGTATTCAAATTTTGCTCACATTAATTCCAGCCCTAGGGTTCCAGCCCTAATTTTAGAAACTGCTTCTTGTGTGAAAATGTAGTTGTGCTATATTTCATACTGTTATATTTTTTCCTGAATTCCTGTGTTTTCAGTTGCCTATCTCTCTGCTAGATAAGATTTGAATTTAATGATTATCATACTTGGCAGTGAACGCATCCATTTGCATAAAATATTAGCCTACGAGGGTAACCATATCATTAGGCTTTCTATCTTAAGCTTTTATAGGTGCTTACAAGGTTGCTATAAATAGTAAATCTGCTTTCTAAAACAATGTTCATTGCAATTCTGGGGGGAGGGGGTTGTTAAGAAGTGGTATATGATCCATGGTGGAAGAATAAATAGAAACCACATCAGAGATTCATATGGATTTCAAAGCCAATTAGTACTGATCATAGTCTTCAGAGTTGGTATATCTCTATGCACTCCAAATGTCTAGAATAGCCTCTTCTATCTATAAAATAGACAATAATTGAGTGGCATCATAGAATAAGAAAAGAAACAAAGATGATTAGGGGACTGGAGGCTAAAACATATAAATGGTTTCTGGAATTGGGTATGTCTAGTTTAATGAAAAGAAGGACTAGGGGAGACACGATAGCAGTGTTCCTATATCTCAGGGGCTGCCACAAAGAAGAGGGAGTCAAACTATTCTCCAAGGCCCCTGAGGGTAGAACAATGAAGCAATGGGTGGAAATTGATCAAGGAGAGAAGCAACTTAGAACTAAGGAGAAATTTCCTGACCGTTAGAACAATTAATCAGTGGAACAACTTGCCTCCAGAAGTGAATGCTCCAACGCTGGAAGTTTTTAGGAGGAGGTTGGCTAACCATTTGTCTGAAATGACATAGGGCAGTGATGGCGAACCTTTTTGAGACCGAGTGCCAAAACCGCAACCCAAAACCCACATATTTATCTTGGAGTGCCAATACGGCAATTTAACCTGAATAATGAGGTTTTAGTGTAGAAAAAGCAACTCATAAGTGATTAACGTCTTTTCTCTGGAAAAAAAAACCCTCCACAATAACAGCGCTTACAGAACATAAGACACACCTTCCCCACCCCAATTGTAAACAGAGTGTGTAAATGTTGGTGTGTCTTATACACTGAATACAGCCAGTTTTGCCTCCCGAAGCCCCACCCCCATGTCCCATTTTTGTGAAAAATGGGTGAAAAACAAGCCATTTTTCACCAAACCGGGAGTGTTTTTGCCTTCCCCCAACCCCCAGAACCACTGTGCAAGCTTCAGCAGGGCTGAGGGAAGGAAAAATGCCCCCGTTTGGTGAAAAACAGGCAGAAAATGGGCCTTTTTCACCAAAGCAGGGGAGAAGGGAAAATATCCCCTATTTTGGTGGGAAACAGGCAGAAAACAGGCCGATTTTCACCAAAATGTGGGTGTTTTTGCCATGCCCCAGCCCTGCTGAAGCCTGCAGAGTGCTCCTGGCAGGCAAGGAAGACAAAAACTTTTTTCTTTCTTACCTCTTCAAAATCTTGGTGCATCTTATACACCGGTGCTTCTTACAGTCCGATAAATACGGTAGCTAACACTATTAGTTAACACTAAAGAAATTCCCTGTATCAACCAATGTACAGCAGTAATTCTCAGATGTGGGTTCTTTTGAATTTGCTGACCACCAGAGAGTGGGAGAAAGCAATTTCACAGAAGAGGGGATGGAGAGAGCTGGGGATGGTTTGTCTGGGGAAATTCACACTCCCTTGGGATCAACCAGGACACTTGCGTCTCTCCCCTGCCTCCTCAGGTGTTGGAGCGTGTGGGGGGGGGATGCTTTTCAAGGAGCCACAAGGGGGCTGAGAGCTGGTTTCTGTCCCACAAGTAAGATTTGGTCCAACATGAAGGTCTTTTATTTGCTCCTTTTATTCCTTGCCTTTGCATTTTTACATTATTAATTCCAGAAGTCAGGTTCTGGATTAAATCTCACTCCAGACAAGATGGAGAAGAGTATCGATAATAGCTGTCTAATAAGGTGAGTTATGAGCTATTTTTATATCATCAGAAATTTAATTTCTTACCTGGTAAAAATGCAAAGAGAAGGAGTACAAGGAGCAAATTAAAAACCTTCATGTTGGGATTGGTTCTGGACAAAATCTTACTTCTGGGACAGAAACCAGATTTCAATCCCCCTTGTGTCTCCTTAAAAAGCATCCCCTCCCCTTGCTAGCCCATCTCATTTGGGCTGGCAGGACATGAAATAGCTTCGGAGGTGGAGGGCTTTGGGAAGTAGCTAGCAAGGCTTCCCTGCACCGCCCAACCCCCGCAGTAGCTCAGCATGGAGTTAAATAGCTTCGGAGGTGGAAGGCTTTGGGAGTAGCTAGCAAGGCTTCCCTGCACCCCTCCCAACCCCCACACTAGCCCAGGGCAACTTACCGTCAAGGAGCAGAAGCAGCAAGCTGAGAACCCGAGAGCAGCTGAAAGTTCAGCTTCTCACAGGAAGTAAGAGGAGCTGAATTAACTTTCAGTTTCTGTGCACATCAACCTCCCGGTGGATGGTGTGCCAGGCAACATGACTTCGCATGCCACCTGTTGCACACATGCAATAGGTTCGCCATCACAGGTATAGGATTTCCTGCCTAGGCAGGGGGTTGGACTAGAAGACCTCCAAGGTCCCTTCTAACTCTGTTACTCTTGTCTTGTCTTCTTGAAAGCAAGAAGATGGATGGATGGATGTTTAATCCTTCTCCAAATGGCTACAGTATTACTCTATGATGTGTGCTTCACATGCATATATAGATACACACATATACACACACACAAAATACACACAGTAACTGGGTTGTTTACAATTGTTAAAACATTTTAAAAGAACAAAGGGGGAATCCACACAAAACCACACGAGACAGAATAACAACAATGGCAAAAATAATTATTAGAAATTATAGTAGAAATCCAAAATAATATAGCTCTCCAGGAGTGATTATGGAGGATTATGACAATTATGATTATTACCTTTTCATAAGAAATTATTAAAAAATTAGGAAAACTCTTTTCATAAGAGATTACCGTATCACACCTATGGCTTTGTATACAGTACTGGCCCAAATTGTGGAAACCTTTTGGGAAAAGTGTATTTTCTAAAACTAGCTAATAACACCACCTTTTTTTGGAGTAGTATCATAAAATTATATACAAAATCGAAAGGTAATTTAATCAAGAATTTAATCCAGCAATTTTTATGAAGGATTTGCTATTGGAATAGCAGTTACAGTATAAAGAAGAAAAGTGAAACACATAGAAAAAATGAGATCTACAAAATTTTCATCATAGAAATAATGAGATATACAAAAGTTATCACATCAGTTAATACTTAGTTGGGTAACCTTTAGCATGAATTACAGTTTTACAACATCTTCCCATGGAGTGAACCAAGTCTTTTAGTTCTGCAACGGTTATAATGTGAAATCAAGATTGCATGATTGGTTCTATTGACTGGGTTTTATTGCTGGGTCACTTCTGACTAACAAGTTTCTTTAGGTGGCTCCATAGATTTTCAATTGGATTAAGGTCTGGGCTACTCCCAGGCCATTCCAGCAGGGGAATATGATTATTTTGAAAATCCAAAAAATAAACAAACCTGGTGCTATTAGTCATTAAACCTCAAAAATACACTTTTCCCAAAAGGTTTCCACAATTTTCTCCACTACTGTAGGTCAACCAGGAAAATAAGTCCCTTTCCCTTACAGTCCTATTGCTTTAAAACAGCAAATATGAATAAATCCTACTTCAATGTCCCCTCCAACCAATCAATGGTGGGTGCCTACCAGTTCAAACCGGTTCGGTCAAATTGGTAGTGGTTTGGCAACCTGGGTCGCTGGAACTGGCCTGATCTAGGCCTGCCACATCCCCAAACCGGTTCTCTGGGTGCCGCCATCTTGTTTTTTGCTTCTGTGCATGCGCAGAACAAATTTTATTATACTGCATATGTGCATACAACACACATCAAGTGTGCACACATGCAGCCATGAGCTATCAACAAGCATCTATGAATTGAAACTCAATTTTCCAAAGTTCTTTCTCAATGGTTTGCTGGGTATATAAATAGCAAGATGATCTCATTTATATTGCTTTATAATTCTCCCCACCATTAGTTACCATGCCCTATCATTCATCTAGTATCCAATTTAATGTTTTTACTTGTGTTAAGATTCTTTTTTCTTGAGTCTTTTTCATGTGTTGCTAATCATAGGACAGATGACCTATTTATAGGATACATTCCAAATGCATTGAGAAAAACTCTTTTTGCCTTTTTAAACCCAATGAAAGTTGCTTCAATGCCCCATCATAGTAATTATTAAGTAAAATGGTCAATATTTAAAGGAAGAATATAAAAATCATCTAGATCAACTCTTTGGAGAGTTTTGGAATTCATCATCTCCACTGAATGGAGGTGTGCTAATAGCAATAGTTTCATATTAAAAAACAACAACCTCAAACTCATACTATGTTAATTCTGTTTGCAGCAAAATGCTAACAGCTTATTTTAAGGAAAAACATAGATAACACATCATTCTGAGTTTTATCTCCAAATATATTCAGATATTATTATCTTTTACTAAATTGGAGTCACAATAACTGAACACTTTTAGGTATGTGCCACAATCACAACTCCAACAATGTTTTCCCCCAGTATCTCAGAAACTGAAGTTGATGGCCGAGAAGAGTTCCTAATTTCTCACCTTTGGTGAATACTCATCTAAGACAATAATGCAGCAGACATGACTGATAGTTGATAAATATTGTGCAACCATTATCTATTTTCTTGCAGTGGAGTAGGAAAAGCAAAGTTACACATATTTTATACATGCAAAATTTTCATTTTTTTAAAATAGAGATCTTAATCCATTAATTTCCCATTTTAATGGTGGATGGGATCCCTAATTGAGGGCAGCTACCACGAAGAATAGGCGAACTTCAATTTAAACCCACCGGGTTTCCCTCAAGCGGGAATTCTCGTCTTTGCCTGTGCTAATTCAGACACTTTCCTTTCCTTTTTGGATCACATTCTCTTCAGTCGATCAAGAGGTGTGCTAGGAATCAAACCCAGTTTGTGGCCGAGGAAAAAAGGGCCGGTCATCCTCGCCAATTCCTTGTGGCCGCTGATCCCAGAATCACCAGATCAAAGTCCGCAGCCCTGGGATCCTCTGCTTCAAGATCTCCCTCGCAAGCTTCAGCAGCCCTGATGACAGCTAGGCATGGTTCTTCTCCACATGCCCCCCCTCCATTCTTTTCCTCAGTTCCCACGCCCCGGCGGGTTTGCACAAGTTCCTCGCCTAGTTAAGCACGGCTGGGACCCCAGCCTTGGGCACGTTTCCATGGTTGACGAACATCCTGCTCTCCCCGCAAAAGGCAGCCTCGTCGCTACCTCTCTCTATTTTCTTTGCCCGCTGTCAGTTAAGAACAAAGCCCATGGTAGGGAAGCTACATGTTTGTCTGTCTGGGATTCTTTGGTGTGTGTGTGTGTGTGTGTGTGTGTGTGTGTGTGGCGTACATACCACCGGAGCGGCCAAAAGCCTCTTTCTTGACAGTGCTTGACAGCGTTGTTGGGGCCTGCGGGCGAAAGAAAGCACTTTAATCAGTGGGGTGAAGCGCTTTCTTTCGCTCGCCCAAACTCTGATGCGGGCGAAAGAAAGCACTTTAATCAGTGGAGTGAAGCGCTTTCTTTCGCCCACCCGAGCTCTGATGCGGGCGAAAGAAAGCACTTTAATCAGTGGGGTGCATGCTTTCTTTTGCCCGCATCAGAGCTCGGGCGGGCGAAAGAAAGCACTTTAATCAGTGGGGTGAAGCGTTTTCTTTTGCCCGCCTGAGCTCTGATGCGGGCGAAAGAGAGCTTGGGCGGGTGAAAGAAAGCACTTTAATTAGTGGGGTAAAGCGCTTTCTTTTGCCCGCCCGAGCTCCGATGCGGGCGAAAGAAAGCACTTTAATCAGTGGGGTGCGTGCTTTCTTTTGCCCGCATCAGAGCTCGGGCGGGCAAAAGAAAGCGCTTTAATCAGTGGGGTGAAGCGTTTTCTTTTTTCCACCCGAGCTCTGATGCGGGCGAAAGAAAGCACTTTAATCAGTGGGGTGAAGCGTTTTCTTTCGCCCCCCCAAGCTCTCTTTCGCCCGCATCAGAGCTCGGGCGGGCAAAAGAAAACGCTTCACCCCACTGATTAAAGTGCTTTCTTTCGCCTGCCCAAGCTCTCTTTCGCCCGCATCAGAGCTCGGGTGGGTGAAAGAAAATGCTTCACCCCACTGATTAAAGCGCTTTCTTTCGCCTGCCCGAGCTCTGATGCAGGCGAAAGAAAGCACTTTAATCAGTGGGGTGCATGCTTTCTTTTGCCCGCATCAGAGTTCGGGCGGGCGAAAGAAAGCGCTTTAATCAGTGGGGTGAAGCGTTTTCTTTCACCCGCCCGAGCTCTGATGCGGGCGAAAGAGAGCTTGGGCGGGCGAAAGAAAGCACTTTAATCAGTGGGGTGAAGCACTTTCTTTCGCCCACCCGAGCTCTGATGCGGGTGAAAGAAAGCACTTTAATCAGTGGGATGCGTGCTTTCTTTCACCCGCATCAGAGCTCGGGCGGGCGAAAGAAAGCGCTTTAATCAGTGGGGTGAAGCGTTTTCTTTTGCCCGCCCGAGCTCTGATGCGGGCAAAAGAGAGCTTGGGCGGGCGAAAGAAGGCGCTTTAATCAGTGGGGTAAAGCGCTTTCTTTTGCCCGCCCGAGCTCCGATGCGGGCGAAAGAAAGCACTTTAATCAGTGGGGTAAAGCACTTTCTTTCCCCCCCCCAAGCTCTGATGCGGGTGAAAGAAAGCACTTTAATCAGTGGGGTGCGTGCTTTCTTTCGCCTGCATCAGAGCTCGGGCGGGTGAAAGAAAGCGCTTTAATCAGTGGGGTGAAGCATTTTCTTTTGCCCGCCCGAGCTCTGATGCGGGTGAAAGAAAGCACTTTAATCAGTGGGGTGCCAGGGGAGAAGACTGTGTCGTGCATTCTCTCCAAAAATTGGGACTTTTTAAAAACGCTGTGGGACACGGGACAAATTGTTAGAAATCAGGACTGTCCTGCCAAAAGCGGGACGTCTGGTCACCTTAGTCATATATCTAAGAATCAAGCAAATACCAAATATGAAATTCTGAAATTAACTTTTTTGAAACTCATAAGGGTTATTGGCTCTAAGAAACAAGGCTGAAAATCACTTGATATCTTTTGATGAACAACAGGCATTCATTGCTTTCATGATATTTTTATTTTTTCAGAAAAAATATCACAGTACAATAATATGCAAGCTAATCCAGTTTGGTGTAGTGGTTAAGGTACCAGACTAGAAACTGAGAGACAGTGAGTCCTTTGTGCTTTAGGCACAAAGCCAATAGGTTTCTTTGTGCCAGTCCTCTTCTCTCAGCCCTAGAAAGCAGGCAATGGCAAACCATTTCCAAAAATATTGCCAAGAAAACTCCACTTGCCAGGAGACAAATAAAAGAAGTAATGTGGTTTAGTTTTATGAATATACCAATACAATTTTGCCTATATGTTACTTGATTTGATTTTGTAGCCTCTTAGACCAGTAGTCTTATGCAATGCTTGAAAAGCAATCATTTAAATGGAATAGTGGAAGGTCTCATAATAAATAAAAAATAGCCTTAGAAAATAAATGTCACCACTTGCTGGAGTATAATTTTAATTATTACCCTCTGATTCTAACACTCCTGATTTAAACATTGTACTGTATAGAATAAAGATGAGGTTTTGTGTACATTGAAATCCACTTCTCAAAAATCAGTTGCTCCCAACCCTCTTAATTTAATGGCAACACAACCCGGATTTATTTTGACAGATTCAAAGGAGTGCCTATACTGGTATGGTCTGGTGCAGTTAGGAGTCTCAGTCATGTGGATTCTCCTCAATATCTATACTTTTTATAAATACTATTATTGGAAGTTGACTCATGGGCTTGCCTTCCAGCCTGGAAGTAAACGGCAAAATGTTCCTTAGCAGAAATAAAGAGATCGAAACCAGCTTCTTGAAAAGAGGTTTGGTTTATTATTCAGAAGCAGTGTGACAGAGGATTCGGTTCTAGAACAGCTAACCAAAGGATTTGATAAGTGGATGGATTTTTATGTGGTTTTGGACCTTTGAGATTAAGATATCTGGCTCTGTTGTGCAATAGACTTAAATTTGTGTCTTTTAATATTCTAATTGTGGTGAGTCAGCTCCTATTGTGATTGAGGGGTCATATCCTGTCCTTCAGGTTAGGTAGGGAATGTAGATTTAAGTATTATTGTTTTATGTTTTAATCCATTTTGTCTTTGATTTCTTGTGAAAATTATAGCCAGCAATGTTTTGTTTATTAACAGACTGCAACCAGCCCCACTTTCTCCTCATGAATGGAGATGTTTTGGATACTGGGTATCAACTCACAATAAACACTCCAATCTTGAGAATGGATACAAAGTATCTCATTCAGAGATACTTGACTTGTTATGAGAAACCACCTCAGGCTGTTCCTTGGTCAGTGAGGGAGCAGAATGGGACTTTCAGGCTACTCCCTTGGCTGTGCCTTCTTTACCTTTCACCTCAGCCCATTTACAGCCAGCTCTCCTCCTCCACTGGCCCTCCCCCAGCCATTTGCTCTGGCCAAGGGGACTCTGGCTCTCCTCCCCATGCCCTTCAGCCTGAAATGACTAGCACTTCAAATTTAAGCAAAGTAGGGAGAAAAAATACATCTGCGCCCTCAGCAACAGCAATAGCAACTGCATTCAGTCCAACAAGTAAAAGATTTTTAGATAGCATGTTGCAGCAGGAAAAAATGAATATGATCAACATGATGCAAGCAGAATTGAAATTAATGCTACAAACATTTCAAGAAGCCATAACAAAACATTTTGAAGGCATGAAGGAAAGAATGGAAAAGATGGATGATCAAATGGAAAAGATGGATGATAAAATGGAGAACGTTCAACAGGCAATAATGAAAAATGAACAAAGGATGCAGAAAATAGAAGAAAAATTAGAACAAATCGAGAAGAAAATAGTGTCAACTCTCAGTGTTGTCATGGAGATAAAATGACGGGGAGTGCATTCCACGCATACTGTCAGCTGGAGTTGGATCTCAGATTACTGCAGCCAGTTTGGGAGGGGTGAATCTTATAGGGTAATGTGATTTATGACACAGACTGAGGGGAGAGAAGGAACGGGTAAGTTCAGAGATAAATCAAACAAAGCATAGGTTTGACTGTGAACAGATCTTGCCTAATTGTGCTACTAATAAATAACTGGTTTGTTTTGAAAACTTGACTCGTTACTTAAGAATCAATTAGGGCATTTTTAGGAAATCTGACAAATGGAAGAGATGGGTGATAGACTTTTTATTCTTAAAAATCTTAAGAATATAGTAAACATGTTGGAGATGGATAAAACTGAGTATTTTCTGAGATTCCAGAACATTGAGGAAGAAAAAGGGGGAAATCTTGCAGAGATAATGGCAGAATTGCCATAGAGGAGATGCTTGCTGGGATGGATGAAATATTTAGAGTATACACAAGATATGCATCGAGAAATAAATTACCTAGAGAGGTATATGTGAGATTTACTAAGAAGGCAATAAGAACAGAGATATTTCAAAGAGCAAGAAATAACCCATTTAAATATAAAGGAAGAGGAATAATAGTTCTGAAACAAGTTCCTAGAAGAGTAAGCGACAGGAGAAAACAATATCAATTTCTGACAAGACAACTAATTAAGCATGGAATAAACTTAAAATAAATGATTGATACCTGAGGAAATCCTGTTGACCTGGAGGGATCAAAGACATAGATTGGATACTATAGAGAAAGCAGAACAATTTTATGATGAGCAATCTGGATCATGTGAAGAAAAAAGAAAGAGGAGATAAAGGACAAGAAATGAGAAGAAGCCTCAGGAGGAAAAAATGTACAACAACAAGAAGATGAAGCAGAATCAAAGGAGAGAGCAGAATGAGATGGTGCAAAGATGAAAGAACAGAGAGAAGTAAGAGCGACCAGAACAATAACACCTATGTACAAGGAAAACTATGGAAGATGAAATAAAACTACTGTCAATTAATATAAATGGACTGAATTCTTCTATGAAAAGGAAAAAGACAAATGAGGAAAATTAAAATTAGATTTTATTTGTTTTCAAGAGGTCCACTTCAAAAAACAACAACAACAGAATAAATTATTGGAATATCCTAAAATTGGGAAACTATACTCTTCATGAGCACAACAAAAGAAAAGAGGTGTGGTTTTATATATTAAAAAAACAATAAAAGCAAGACAAATTTTTGTAGCTGAAGTGGGGAGGATATTGATGGTGGAGGTAGTAATGAACTACAAAAAAATATTTTTGGTAGCAATATGTGCACCAAATTATAAACAAGAACATTTCTATGAAAAATTACCGTATTTATCGGCGTATAACACGCAGTTTTAAAACTAAAATTGCAAGCTTAAACCCTGCCTGCGTGTTATACGCCGATACTGCGTGTTATACGCCGATAAATACGGGTCCAACGCCGGGTCCACTGTTCCCTCTAAGGTGGCAAGAAACCCCCGCGCAGAGGTTTCTAACTCCCGCGCAGAGGTTTCTTTCAAAGCAAACGTGGGGAAGTCCTTTGCAGGCAGCTAGAACTGGCTGCCTGCAAAGGACCTTCCCAAACTTGTTTCAGCGGCAGCTCTCAGCCTGGCGGCAGCGTCACACAGACTGTGGAAGGAGGGGGAGGAGGAGGGAACCACAGTCTGTGGGGCGCAGACTGTGAGTCTGCGCCCCACAGCCAGGACCGTCCTGGCGCCTCCAGCCGCGTTTCTTCCTGCAAAGCCCTTCGGGCAACCCGAGAGTTCCGCTTGACGCCAGAAGGGCTTTGCAGGAAGAAACGCCGCGTTTTCTGGGAATTCTGGGAGTTGAAGTCCAGACATCTTCAAGTTGACAAGGTTGAGAAACACTGCACTAGATTGCCGCAACTACAACTCTCAGAATTCCCAGTCAGTCTCGAAAATAGAACCAACTTCATAACACGTTATTCTATATTGTTAATTGTGATCCAAAGTCTTAGGTTTAGTGACGGTTCAGAAAAGGTGTTTCATTGGCTTGCCTAGAAGAGACCCCGCTGGCCGCTGAAACAATTGTGGCAGAGATTTCGCCATTGAGAAGACTTAAGTTGAAAGCCGGGCGAATTCATTGAAAAAGGCCGAAGCGGGAAAAGCGGCGCTTCCAAAAGGCGAGGGGAGAAAACCTTGTTCTCTAGGCAACTAGGAAGACTCGGGTCAAAACTCGCGAGAATTACCCAACCACTCGATCTCCAGTATAGTACTCTCTGGTCTGAGAATAATCAGAACGGGTGGGCGGGGAGTCACAGACGGAACTACATTTCCCAGCGGCCTCTTGAAAAAATAGCCTCCCGCTTTTTCCGAGCGCATTCGCGTTCCCTACGGCACGGCGGTTGAACCTGGGCCGCTCTGGGAAAGCGGTCGCGATGGCTGGCTGCAATGTTAATGCGGCTTCTCCCCCAATCGAGTTGACTCCGCTTATCCGGAAACTTCGTAAGTGGTTGGTTTGTCTGCACCGATAGCCCGTGTGCCTACTCAGAGGCTGGGGTTTTTTTGTTTTTTGTTTTGCTTTTGGATTCCTAAAAGTTGATAATGGCTTTGCTTTGGGGATGAAAAAAAGTAACCCCAAACCACTGCTTAACTGCACAAAACATCCCAAACCAGGATTCTCAGGATGTACAAACCCCAGTGTGAATCTGTTTATTGCACGCAGAAAAGTAGCATATTCCGCCCCTATTTCTCTACTTTTGGTTTTGAGTTTGGTAGATTCTCAATACGACCCCTTTTCAAAGTCGCATCTATTTTTATACGTATTGATTGATTGGTGACTGTGTCATCCCATCAGTGTCAACTCTTAACGATCACGCATAATAAATAAATGTTCTTCACAATCTATACAAAGGGAATACCAAAAAGAGGAAAAATTGATAAAGAGGGTAGGTATGTTAACATTGTTGCAGCAGAACTGCACAAAACTGGCTAGAATGTAGTAAAAGGAGATGGAGTGGAAAACTAAAAAGGAATATTGACACCGTCAGGAAATGGAAAGAATGCAAGTGACAAAAACAGTAATAGAAGCTTTTAACAATAAAGATTATTATTCCTGATATTAAAAGAAGAAGAAAAATGCTTAGAAGAATAGATTATATGAGATCATGATTGAAAGATAATGAACAGTCACATGCCTTGTCCTCCCTAAGAAAGTATCCTAAATTTTCAGTGTGCTGTTTTAACAAAATCAATTCACTGGCTAATTTTGAATATGTGTGTGGTATCACATGTACAAGAATATAGATATGAGGAGGCACAGTCTCTAATAATCCAACATAGATACAGAAGCTCATTGGGTAATTTTGGACCAATCACTCTCTCTCAGCCCTAGACTAGGAAGTTAAAAACATCTGCCTGTCACCTGCACTGTGCTAAATTATGGTCTGTAATGTACAGGGAAGAAATTGTTTACTCCGCCGCAGATTGTTTGGAATTTATAAAATGTGTGTGTGTGTGTGTGTATATATATATATATATATATATATATATATATATATATATATATATATATATATATATATATATATATATATATATATATATATATATATATATGTAAAAAATAACTTTTTTTTTGCAATATTTCCCCCCTTTTTAAAAAAATAAACAGGTCACGAGCTGTGTGAAATTAGAGAAAGAGCGCTTAAGAATATTTTATCTAAATTAAACCATAATTTGATTACGTATGACGATTTGGTTCAAGAAAAGCTACTATTTATCAGTCTTTTAGAATGGTTCAACTTTCCTGTAGTACCAATGAAGTCATTTATTTTTAATGAAAAAAATTTTTACTCAAATTTTTGTGTTAAAATGGGGGATGCGTGTTATACGCCGGTGCGTGTTATACGCCGATAAATACGGTACATAAGAAAATTACTGAATTGGAATACAAAAATATTTGTATGGTAGGAGATTTCAACGTGATTGTTGATGCAGAATTGGACTATAAAAGTTAGCAAAGTAATTAAAAAAAAAAACCTAAGACAACACTTCCATGGTTGGCATACAAATTAAAAAGAGAGAAAGAGAATAAAATGATATATAGGCTGGTAAATGGAAAAGGAATTTTATATTACCCAAATGAAAATTAAAAAAATAATAATTCAAGATTATTATGAAAAGTTGTATGAGCAAGAAAAATTTCAGAAGAGAAAATTAAAGAATATTTGAAAAACGCAGAACTACCTAAAATAAAAGTCATGTTAAATGAACAAATATCAATGATGGAATTGTCAGAAGCGATTAAGAGACAAAAGAGCAAAAAAACACCAGGACCAGATGGGCTGCCAGCAGAATTATATAAATGCTTACAAGACATTTTAAACTCATCAATGTTGGAAGTGATGTATTGATTGATGCGAAGGTACCAGTGACGTGCGGTGAGGTTAATGGCTGGTGAGGCAAGTGTGCAAAAGCCGCCCTGCCACCCTGGCACTATGTCTGACATAGCGGCAGGGCGGCTTTTGCCTCTAGCGCCGGGGCGGCAGGGCGGCTTTTGCCCGTTTTCAAGAAAGCTTTCTTGAAAGCAGGCAAAAACCGTCCTGCTGCCCTGGCACTATGTCCGACATAGAGGTGGGATGCCATGTCCGACACAGAGACGTCCCACCTCTATGTCGGACATAGCGCCGAGGCAGCAGGGTGGCTTTTGCCCACTTTTAAGAAAGCTTTCTTGAAAGCAGACAAAAGCCACCCTGCTGCCCGGCGCTATGTCAAACATAGAGGCGAGACACCTCTATGTCGATCATAGCAGCAGGGCGGCTTTTGCCTCTTGAAAGCAGGCAAAAGCCACCCTGCCACTATGTCCGATATAGAGGCATGCCACCTCTATGTCGGACATAGTGCCAGAGCATCCAAAAGCCCTGCCGCTATGTCCAAAAGCCCTTCTGCTATGTCTGACATAGAGGTGTCCTGCCTCTATATTGGACATAGTGCCGGGGCATCCAAAAGCCCTGCTGCTATGTCCAAAAGCCCTGCCGCTATGTCCAAAAGCCCTACCGCTATGTCCAAAAGCCCTGCCACTATGTCCGACATAAAAAAAAGTGCCAGCCCACGCGCCAACAGAGGTGGGTAAACACACACACACACACACACACACACACACACACACACACACACACACACACACACACACGAATTACTTACAACAATACAATTACTTACAAATTACATTAATTTTGAATTCCTCCCCCTCCCTCCGACCCACATACCTTTTCCAGCTGTTTCACAGAGGATTTCAACTCTGTTCTTGTCTGCCATGATGAAAATGTAAAAGGAAAAAGGCAAGAGCTGCTGAGGTCAGGCTGGGTTAGCTGCTGTCAGAGTCCCCAATGGATTACTCTCCTTAACTGTTTTAAAAAGCCCTCTACAGGAGGAGGCAAGAGAACCAAGTGCCTCATCTACATAAGGAATTTTTTGGCTTTTAACTCTGCTTGAGTGATCATAAAGATAGACTAAATGAGGCACGTGGTTCTCCTGCCTCCTCCTGTAGAGGGCACTTTTTAAGAGACTTTTTTAAACAGTTAAGCACTAAGCAGAGTCATCCACTGTGACTCTTGCAGCAACTACCTCAGCCTTTCTCCTTTTACATTTTTTTTCTTTTCATGATGACAGTGGTGAGGGCTTGCATCTCCTGCCTCCCCTGACTGCACGTCACTGGAAGGTACCAAATTCATGGATGGAAGCAAATATTACTTTGATTTTGAAAGAGAACTCAGATTTAATGCAGATAAAAAACTATAGGCCCATATCTTTACTGAACACTGACTACAAAATATATGTTTTAATAATGATTTTAGTGATTTAGTGATTTTATTAATATTTATAGGCCGCCCTTTTCCCTGAGGGGACTCAGGGCGGCTTACATAAAATAAGGAAGGGAGGGTACAAGACAATAAACGCAGAACAATACATAAAAGTAAAATAGTACACAACATTCATTCATCATTCGGGTGGGGACAGATTATCTTTATCCCCAGGCCTGACGGGCTAGCCAGGTCTTAAGGGCTGTGCGGAAGGTCTGGACGGTGGTGAGGGTACGAATCTCCATGGGGAGATCGTTCCAAAGGGTCGGAGCTACTACTGAAAAGGCTCTCCTCCGTGTGGTTGCCAGTCGACACTGACTGGCAGATGGAACTCGGAGGAGGCCTAATCTATGCAATCTAATTGGTCGCAAGGAGGTAATTGGCAGGAGGCGGTCTCTCAAGTACGCAGATCCACTACCATGGAGGGCTTTATGAGTGACAAGTAGCACCTTGAAGCGCACCCGGAGATCAACAGGTAGCCAGCGCAGCTCGCGGAGGATAGGTGTTATGTGGGCGAACCGAGGTGCACCCACTATCACTCGCGCGGCCGCGTTCTAGACTAGCTGAAGTCGCCGGATGCTCTTCAAGGGCAGCCCCATGTAGAGCACATTGCAGTATTCCAGCCTAGAGGTCACAAGGGCCCGAGTGACTGTTGTGAGAGCCTCCCGGTTCAGGTAGGGTCGCAACTGGCGCACGAGGCGAACCTGGGCAAATGCCCCCCTGGTCACAGCCGTCAGATGGTGGTCGAAGGTCAGCTGTGGGTCCAGGAGGACTCCCAAGTTGCGAACCCTGTCTGAGGGGTATAAAGTTTGGCCCCCCAGCCTGAGTGATGGAACACTAGCCAAATTATTGGGAGGGAAACACAACAGCCACTTGGTCTTCTCCGGGTTGAGTACAAGCTTGTTAGCCCTCATCCAGTCCCTAATGACTTCAAGACCCCGGTTCATCACGTCCACCGCTTCATTGAGTTGGCACGGGGCGGACAGATACAACTGGGTATCGTCCGCGTATTGGTGGTATCTTATCCCGTGCCTCCGAATGATCTCGCCCAGCGGTTTCATGTAGATGTTAAATGATTATAAATTGCGGCACAATTCAGTAGCACAAATGATCCATTGGAATTTGTGCAAAAATTATAATATTAAAACAGCAACAAACTGGTGGGAACATCAGCCTGAAAAAGTCACCGAAAATCAGATGGTCAAGATCTTGTGGGATTTCTGTATACAAACCGACAAAATACTGGCGCATAATACACCAGACATCACACTGGTTGAGAAAAACAAGGTTACAATAATAGATATTGCAATACCAGGTGATAGCAGGGTCGCCGAGAAGGAACATGAAAAAATCGCAAAATACCAGGACTTAAAAATCGAAATTCAACGACTATGGCACAAACCAGCAGTGGTAATTCCAGTGGTAATTGGCACACTGGGTGCTATTCCAAAAGCACTGGAATTACATTTAAAACAGTTAAAAATTGACAAACTCACCATCAGTCAAATTCAAAAAGCCGCACTGCTTGGATCTGCACGCATATTACAAAAATACGTTACGACGTCCTAGGCCCCTGGGTGGGGCCCGACTAGTAACCAATGCCAAATCCGGTGAAACAACTGGCCGCTGTGATACAATTGTATAATAATAATAATAATAATAATAATAATAATAATAATAATAATAATAATAATAATAATAATTATTATTATTATTATTATTATTATTATTGTTGTTGTTGTTGTTGTTGTTTCTTAAACAATACATGCCCACACCAGTGGGAAAAGAAAAAATCAAGGAAAAAAAACAAAAAAGACAAAAAGAACAAAAAACAAGGCAGGGAAGGAAAAAAAGAAAAAAAGAAAAACAAAAGAAAAACCAAAAAGAAAGAAAAAAAGAACACAGGTATACATTATAAAAAAAAGTATATCAGCTGGTTACAACATGTTTTGGTGCATCTCTTCCATTAATTCATATTAATTCAAATATCTTAACTCAAATGTTTACCATATTGACATCATTATACCTCCACTTTTAGTTGACTACAGTTATTTAAACATCCTTCATCCTTAACTATGCCAAAGATTTAATCCATAACCACATGCTGACATTTCATTTACTTGTTTGTAAAATCCTCTATTAACCTCAAATCCTCATATCTTATTTTAGCTGAACATCCATAGTATTTAATACCAAGAATTCCATCTTCCATGCAGTATAGTTTATTATTATTCACCCTTCTTTATGTAAGTATATCGTATATCGTAACATTTTCCCCATATTAGTTAACATTTAACTGTATATATTTTATTTTATTTTTTAATAGTGATAATTATTGTGATTAATAACCTTTGTATATGGTCCAAAAATATTTCCAACCTTCCCTTCTCATATCCAATTATTATTTATCATATCAACTCCACATTATATACATTACTATCAATATCAATTATTATTCAGCTATGTCTATTACAAATAAGAGAAATTAGATTTAACTAATTTTAAATTGTATTCTTCCATCTATCAGCCTATGTCTCTCCAATAACAAAACCTCCTTAGTCCTATTGCCATTCGTGGAATAGATTTACCAAATGTTTTTATAAGCAAGTCCAAACAGGAATATCTTCGCACCTTTTCGCTCAGAATGCCTCTGATGTAATAATAACGTTGTCCCAGGTTTGTTCCACTTTTCAGTTTGTCTTTAATTCTCAAGGGTGGTATCGAAAATTCTGCAAATGATGTTTCATAAAGTATAGGTTCTTTAATGCTTCTCATTCCTCCTGCGCTCTGTCTTTTAAAATAAATCTTCTGTATGGCTGCCCCCCTTTCAAACATTGCATCTCTTTCTCCCTCCGAAGTAAACCAGACGCCCGGCATGTCAGCAAGTTGAGAAACTTCATTTTTAACATTCTTCATTTGTATTTCAGGAACATTCAAACATTCAACATTCTCATTTTTTTCTTCATATTTTAATGTTAGATAGTCCAGTTTTTTTTCCAAATCTTTCATATGAGTCAAATAACTTTTGAAATGCAGAGAAAATCATTTGAAAGGAATCATCTGAAACAGGTATAGACGCCATGTTGTGATGCAGCTAAAAGCACTAAGATATTTGCAAGTAAGAACACGCTGGGAGCTGTGCGATCTTATCTGATCTTAGACCAACACAGCCAAGCAATAAAAGTGTCAGATTGTAAAAAGCCAATTTGTAGTCAATTAGTTTACAGCCCACTTAAAAAGAGTCAGAGGGAATGTTGAAGTAGATCTTTAAAACGTTTAAGAAATAGGGTAACCACCGGCCATAAATCCATAAAAAAAGAACCAATTCGCCGCTAAATTCTTCTGTTCTTTGGTTTCAATTAGCTTAAATTTTAGTGCGGACCGTCTCTCTTTGAGTAATAAAATCAGCTTACCAGTTGAAATCACTTCCACCATTCTTAGGGGCAACCTGCAGTTTCGGTTAGCTTACAGCTAATCCAGAAGGAGCTGGCAAAAGGGGTTGAATTCCAAGCCCCCCAGAGACTTGCGAACGTCTCGAAAACGACCCGTCCAATTTCCTTCGGAATAGGGGAATTTCAGGAATAGCCTGAAACTCCGTCTTCTCACTGCTAAGCCCCGCCTTCTTCCAGGAATGTGGCATTGTTACGGAGAATGCACAATCGCCATTTTAGGAGCTTATTTTTTAAGAAAAAAAACCCAAGTGCACGAAGGAAGCTCTTGTAAAAAATGAAGCTAGGATTTAAAAAAAAAAAGCAGATAAGGTTCTCAGGTACGGACTCTGCTTGTATTAATTTCAGATAAATAGTTCAAATATTGTCCTAAGTGGAGGTTCCTTACTTTGCACCCTAATAAAAACAGCTAGGGATTTCCGGCACGGAGATATCATTCAGCCTCGGCTGCCCCCCCCTTCTATTCACAGCAAAAAAAGCTGAAAACTTCAAAGGAAAAGCTTTTGCCAGCTGGATCTCTCTCTCGCTCTTCTTTGCCTGAAGAATGAGGTATCTACCAGGTATCTAGGCAGATAACGCGACCAGAAACCCGGGGGCAGCTCAGTTAAGCTACCACCATCAGCAAAGTCCCGCCCAGGAAGTCCCATTCTCATATTGTTTTTAATCTGTCTCTTAGGCAAGAAGCCATTTTGGTCTGAATGTATAAATTCACTTAAAACCCTTTTTAGTCTGTCATTTAGTCTGCTTTGGTCGCATTGACCGCATTGACCGATGATCTCTGGAAGTCTGCTTTGGACCGCATTGACCGGTTCTCTCTGGAGAACCAGGATGGAGGCCATGCCTCCATCCTGGTTCTCCTTGACCTCTCGGCGGCTTTCGATACCATCAACCATGGTATCCTTCTGCGACGACTGCGGAAGGTGGGGGTGGGAGGCACTGTTTTGCAGTGGTTCTCCTCCTACCTCTCGGACAGGTCGCAGTCGGTGTTAGTGGGGGGGCAGAGATCGACCCCTAGGCCCCTAACATATGGGGTGCCGCAGGGTTCGGTCTTATCCCCTGAGAGAGACCGCCTCCTGTCAATTACCTCCTTGCGACCTATTAGATCGCACAGATTAGGTCTCCTCCGAGTTCCATCTGCCAGTCAGTGTCGACTGGCAACTACAAGGAGGAGAGCCTTTTCAGTAGTAGCTCCGACCCTTTGGAACGATCTCCCTGTGGAGATTCGTACCCTCACCACCGTCCAGACCTTCTGCACAGCCCTGGCTATCCCGTCACGCCTGGGGATAAAGATCGTAATCTGTCCCCACCTGAATGATGAATGTTGTGTACTATTTTTACTATGTATTGTTTTATGTCTTACTGTCTTGTACTCCCCTCCCTATATATTGTAAGCCGCCCTGAGTCCCCTCAGGGAAAAGGGCGGCCTATAAATAATAAAACCATAAAACCATAAAACCATAAAAAGCCTGCACAGTGATATGCTATTCATGCACAGCTAAGCAGTTTAGCAATCACCCAATATTTCTGACTTCAAAAATATAACACATGCATATACACCCAAATACAAATCAAGTTGAAGCAACTGTACAACAATTATGCAACATTTGACAGATACATCAAAGTAAAAAGTGTACCTACACGTTACATGCATCATGATCTGCTAAGAAGAGCAGGTCTTCATGTCTTCTAAAGGGTAGCAGAGTCAGAATCATAGAAAATTCAAAGGAACAGGGAAATCATAGAAGTTTTCCCATATTTTGGAATGATTAATATAATGAACTTAAAAAATAAAATGTCATACTCAAGTCTCTAGGCTATTATTTATTCACTGTTTTTCTCATCACAGTTGAAAGATTTGTTTTTCCAATTTTCGTTTTTCACTAAAAGCAATATTAGCAAAAAAGTATTCTACTTTAGCCCAGATAATTATAATTGTGCATATGTCACTATGTGTGAAATCTATATAGGTAGTTCTTGTCTTGCAATCATTTGTTTAGTGACCGTTAAAGTAATGATATGTTGTTGGTCCTTGCACTTAGTGATTATTGTAACATCCATGTACTCATGTGCTTGTGATTTGGGTGCTTGGCAATCAGCATATATTTATAACCGTAGCATCCTAGATTCACATGATTTTCAATGCCAATTTTTCCAGCAAGCTTTCAACAATTAAATGTGATGTGCTTAATGACCATGGCAAAATAGTTGTAAAATTAGACATGTTCATGTGACATCTCATTTAACAATCACATTGCTTAGCAATAAAAAATTTGGTTTCAATTGTGATTGTAATTGAGGAATATTTTTTAATGCACATTATGTTTTAGTTTTTTGTGTGAGTTTTTGGGGAGATTTCAGAATCTAATGCCCTGATCCTTTTTTTCTGCTGAAATTTTAATGAAGGGGAGCTGAATCTAGTTGAATATATTTAAAGATTTCTATTTTGAAATCATAAAAAATGGGTATAATCATCTATATAAAATTGCGAATCTCCAAAAGTTCTTCACCGATTGCTTTGAAATTTTGACACAACGTTGCATTCGAATATGTATTTACTCCCCCGGGGGGGTCGCCAGCCGGCATTGGCTGGCAGATGGAATCCGGAGGAGGCCAAGTCTGCGCGATCGAATCGGTCTTTGGGAGGTAATTGGCAGGAGGTGGTCTCTCAGGTACCCAGGTCCGATGCCATGAGGGGCTTTATAAGTAACGATTAGCACTTTGAAACGTGTCTGGAGCCCAATGGGTAGCCAGTGCAGCTCGCGGAGGATAGGTGTAACGTGGGTGTACCTAGGTGCACCCACAATCGCTCGCGCGACTGCGTTCTGGACTAACTGAAGTCTTTGAACACTCTTCAAGAGCAGCCCCACGTAGAGCGCGTTACAGTAATCCAGTCTTGAGGTCACAAGGGCGTGAGTGACTATCTGCAGGGCCTCCCGGTCCAGATAGGGTCGCAATTGGTGCACCAGGTGAACTTGGGCAATGGCCCCCCTGGTCACAGCCGACAAATGGTGTTCTAAAGTCAGCTGTGGATCAAGGAGGATTCCCAAATTGCGAACCCTCTCTGAGGGGCGTATAATTTCACCCCCCAGCCTGAGAGATGGAGTAATTAGTCAATCTATATGACTATAATTTGTGCTGTTTGTTCCTGATATATTGCATTGATTGATTGTAGAAAATACTCTCCAATTTGCATCTTTTCCATTGTTTTCATTAAAAATTGCCAATTCACTCTGCTTTCTCTGCGTCCAGAAATATAAGCGCTGCGGGGACTTGGTTATTCTTACCCAGATACTCCAATATATTAACAATTTGTCTTACATTATTTCTCATTTGTCTCCTTTGTATAAAACCAGTTTGATCATTGTGAATCAGTTGCTTAGCTAACATCAACCTGTTCACTAGTATTTTGGCAAAAATTTTGTAATCTGTGTTGAGTAATGATATAGGCCTATAATTTTTTGGCTGGCTAAGATCTTGATCTTCTTTGGGGATCAAGGATATAAAAGCTGTTCTCCAAGATGGAGGTACCTTTCCTTCCATTTGGATTCTGTTAAATAATTCCTTAAGAGGTTCTACCATTTCTAATTGTAAATTTTTATAGTAAACTGCTGTCAAGCCATCTGTGCCCGGTGCTTTCCCAGCCTTTAACTGTTTAATTACCTGGAGGATTTCCTCCGAAGTTATTGGTTGATTCAATCTCTCCCTTTGCTCATCTTTAACTATAGGTATTATTTCTTTGTCCAAGTATCTAACTGTATCTGAAGTGCTTTCTTTCGCCCGCCCGAGTTCTGATGTGGGCAAAAGAAAGCACTTTTCTTTCGCCCACATCAGAGCTCGGGCGGGTGAAAGAGAGCACTTTAATCAGTGGACTGAAGCACTTTTTTCGCCCGCCCAAGCTCTGATGCAGGCGAAAGAAAGCACTTTTCTTTTGCCCGCATCAGAGCTCGGGCGGGTGAAAGAAAGCACTTTAATCAGTGGGGTGCCTGCAGGGAGGAGAGATTCCTCCCAGCATGCACCCCACTGATTAAAGTGCTTTCTTTCGCCCACATCAGAGCTCACCCGCCTGAAAAATTGGGACTTTTTAAAAATGCCGCGGGACATGGGACAAATTGTTAGAAATCATGACTGTCCCGCCAAAAGCGGGATGTCTGGTCACCTTATTCTTGCGTGACCTACTAATTGATCAAAGGCTTCTGAGAGAATCTCCTTCAAGTTTTCTTGATTATTCTCTTTAAGGCCCCTTATTCTCAGAGCGAATTCCATATGCATATATTGTAGCATTGTGATTTCATTTTCTGCATCGTAAACCTTGTTTTGGACATCCTCCATTTTAGTTGCTAAATTAATATTAGACTCATTAACTTCTTCCACTTTTTCCTCCAATAAGGATATATAGCCAGATAAGCATTTAAAGGCTTCTATAATATCTTCTCTGATCTCTTGGTTATGACTCTGAACTAACCCTTTAATCTCCTCCGAGACTTCCTTAAAGGCAGCAGAAACCTTTTCCTGTATTTTAAGTTCTAAAGCGGCTGCATGGTCTTTTAAAGCGTCATTTAAAACTCTTTGCAGCACCTCTTGAGTTAAACCTTCTCCAGCAGGAGGAGGAAGGTGGGGTAGTAATGACTGCAATTTACTTGTCGGGGAGGGGGAGCTCCCAGCACTTTTAGAGGCTGTTGTTGTTTTAACTTGTTTTGAAGCCATTTCTTCAGTTAATCTTATCTTCCACCAAATTATTAAGTCCAAACAAATTGCTTATTCCAATTATTACTCTTGTTGCTTGCTGATAAATCACTGCTGTTTTGAGTGATTTTAAGCTCCGTAGTAGTTTGTAACATTACAGTTCAGCCCCGCCTTCAAGTTTCGGCACCATTTTATCTTCTGTCTCATTAGTTTTAATAGAAGGAATTTTTAGAAAAAAATGGAGTTAAAGTTTATATATATATATATACAGTGGTAAATTATCCAGTACTGCTCTGCCTGTTTTGGACTCAGATGTAAATCAAACGTTGAACAGGGATGAACGTGAGCCTTGGTTTCTGCGGAAAAGCAGAATGAATTCCGGGTGCGGAGTTTGCCGAGTTGCAGGGGGGTTCACACCTTCCACACCCCAGAATTATCTTCTGGGGGGGGGGTAATGGAGCTCTTCCCAAGCTCAGCATCTCTCCCCCTTCCTCTTCGCCCGAGGAAGGGGTAGCCAAACTGTCAGACAGCTGATATATGCTGTCCAAACAGTGTAACACGATATCGGGGGTGGAGCTACTACAGAGAGCAGCTTCTTCAGGCTACATGAGCACCGGAAGCCGAATATAGCAATTCTTTGTCTTCCGAAGCCGCACCCCTTCACCAAAATGGCTGTGCATATCCTTATGGAGGCTTTCAGAGAGCTCCTGAGGGCTGGGGAGGGCAGAAATAAGCAAAAATGGGCATGCAATTGTTTTGACAAAAACCGGGCCCATTTTCGTGAAAAATGGGCCATTCTTTGCATGTTTTGGGCCCCCTCACCCCTCCAGGAGCACTCTACTAGCCCCCCAAGGCTATTCATGCCTTTTTTTTTAAAAAAAAAGGGCTTGTTTTCATGAAAAACGGGCCATTTTTGTGAGGTTTGCAGAGTGCAAAAACTTTTTTTCCTTTCCGAAAGTTCTTTAGTTTGAGTAATTGATGAAAATTAGATTGATCAAGTGCTGTGCCAGCAGAAACAAGTCTTAGGTGCTGCAGATTGTCAGTGATTTCCTTCTCCAGCACATGGATAAATACACCTGGAAACATCTACCTACTGTATTTATCTATCATCTATCTATCTATCTATCTATCTATCTATCTATCTATCTATCTATCTATCATCTATCTATCTATCTATCTATCTATCTATCTATCTATCTATCTATCTATCTATCTATCTAAAGTTACATGAAGGAAGAAACATGTGAATGCTTTGTGTGCAAGAAAAATAATCATTTAAAGGCAATTTGCAGGGTAAAAAACTACAAAAAGCCAAAAGTGATCTATGGTTCCTTTTATTTTGAGGAGATTTCCTGTGACAGTTGAAACAGTTAAGCAGGAAGATTCATGGTGTCTGTACACTGTACATTTAATTTGATTTGTATGGCTATGTATTGTCTGCTACCATTTCTATAGATTAAAACAGATTTTTTTTAACGAAGTGTATTCTGAACAGCCAGAAAGTCTTAATCATGTCCTGAGGCAAGTCAGGGTATTATAAACAATGATTAAGCTGTAGCTGCAAATAGACAACTTTGTCCTGTTAAAACTGAGTATAAATGTGAATTGGAAACTGGTTTGCATGTGAACTTTTGGTCTCAGTTTTTATAGTTTATAAATTAGTTGGGTGAATCACTTTAAAAAAGATACAACTAATACAATCAATTAAATTAAAGCTCTTGTTAAAACAATTCATGTGACATATTTTCTTATACCTTACTATTTATTAGATAAGCAGGAACCTCTTTATAAGGGAAAGAGATGTGTTCTTCCTATGTGAATGTGGATGATGAATGAAAGGAGCACAACAGCTGGAAGTATGTATAACATCATCCAAATCCTAAAACAAATCAACTTCAAAGGATCAACAGGAGCACTTTGAAGTAGTTTTTCCTTAGCATGGCTCTGCTTACAAATATTCAAGAAGCAGAATCAACTAATGCAGTTCTTTCTGAATTTGCAAACTAATAATCCTTCCACACTTGGAAGATGATATTAAAGGGAATCGGTATCAGAGTCAGATTCCCCAATTATGACATTTGCAATTGCAGCTGTCATTAATTTTGAATAAGCTAGGGAAATTCCCAGGGAGTCTTCATCTTCAATGATAGATGATGGTAGAAAGGGCATGGAAGAAGGCTTGTTCGTGAATTTAACATGCTGGATGAATCAGCCTATAGATTGGCTTAAATCTATAGTTCAGAAATAGCCCATCTCTATTCATGACTACAATTGGAGAGGATTTTCTATAACTTGAAGTGTACTTTTAGAGGGTCCAACTCCTTCTAACCATCAGATAATACTTCAGACTTGGTCAAATTATTGTCTAACT
Organism: Thamnophis sirtalis; assembly: GCF_051295495.1. Lineage (NCBI taxonomy): Eukaryota > Metazoa > Chordata > Lepidosauria > Squamata > Natricidae > Thamnophis > Thamnophis sirtalis. The sequence continues at coordinate 74,125,812 of NW_028261384.1, read as the reverse complement.
TTGCCAATATATTTCTTTATGTTCTCTATAAGATCATGTATTTTAATGTAGTAATAGATACATTTTAAAATGCTACAATATATCCATATAGTATCCATAGCAAATACTATATGAGGTGGGAGTGGGAGGCACCGTTCTTCGGTGGTTCTCCTCCTACCTCTCTGACAGGTCGCAGTCGGTGTTGGTTGGAGGGCAGAGGTCGACCCCTAGGCCCCTTAAGTATGGGGTGCCGCAGGGCTCGGTCCTGTCCCCCCTCCTGTTTAACATCTACATGAAGCCACTGGGTGAGATCATTCGTTGGCACAGGATAAAGTACCATCAATACGCGGACAATACACAGCTGTATCTGTCCGTCCCATGCCAACTCAGTGAAGCGGTTGAAGTGATGTGTCAGTGCCTGGAGGCTGTCAGGGTCTGGATGGGTGTGAACAAGCTTGCACTCAATCCCGACAAGACCAAGTGGCTTGTGTTTTTCCCTCCCAAAGATTGGCCCTGTATTCCATCTCTCAGGCTGGGGGGTGAAATTATATGCCCCTCAGACAGAGTTCGCAATTTGGGAGTCCTCCTGGACCCACAGCTGACCTTCAAACATTATCTGTCGGCTGTGACCAGGGGGACATTTGCCCAGGTTCGCCTGGTGCACCAATTGCGTCCCTACCTGAACCGGGAGGCTCTCAGAACAGTCACTCACACCCTTGTGACCTCAAGACTGGACTACTGTAATGCGCTCTACATGGGGCAGCCTTTGAAGAGCATTCGGAGACTTCAGTTTATCCAGAATGCAGCCGCGCGAGCGATTGTGGGTGCACCTCAGTACACCCATGTCACACCTATCCTCCGCGAGCTGCACTGGCTGCCTGTTGGACTCCGGATGCGCTTCAAGGTGCTAGTCGTTACTTTTAAAGCCCTACATGGTATCGGACCTGGGTACTTGAGAGACTGCCTCCTGCCAATTACCTCCCTATGACCAATTAGATCCCACAGATTAGGCCTCCTCCGAATACCATCAGCTAGCCAATGTCGACTGTCGACCCCTCGGGGGAGGGCCTTCTCTGTGGCTGCTCCGGCCCTTTGGAACGATCTCCCCATGGAGATTCAAACCCTCACCACCCTTCTGGCTTTCCGAAAAGCCATCAAGACCTGGCTATTCCGGCAGGCCTGGGACTGATGAGTTCCCAGCCCCACTTGAATTGCTGTGACTGTTGTGTTGTTTTTAATCTGTTTTGTGTATCTTGTTTCTGTCTTGTTTGTTTTTTGTATTTCCCCCTTCCCCACTTGTTTGTTAGCCGCCCTGAGTCCCTCGGGAATAGGGCGGCATACAAGTATAATAAACATCCAAGTATAATAAACATATATGTAAAACTCTTCATCCACCATTAGATTTGTTGTTGTAGTAATGATATAATGACCATATATAATTGTGCCTCAATCTCCTTATTAGAATGCAACCAGAAAATACTGGAAATTTGAATTGCAGTATTCCAAAACAGGAAAAAGCAGAATTCCATAGGCTAAAATGGCAAGTAGTATGATCTCTCCTTACACTGAGCAACAGTAGACACCTGGCTCCCATAAACCAAACTGGAATGGAACCCTTAGTACTAATACCTTACTAATATCTGTATTATTCTCTGATGGATCTCTCTCCTGCTTTAGAACCATACTTCCTCCCATGCTCTCATTATTAATATTTAAGAAACTGCTGAAAATTTATCATCTCAGAAAACACACCCACACACCCATGTATTTCCTATTTTTCAGAGTATAAGACACACTGGAGTATAAGATGCACTTGAAGAAGCAATTTTTTAAAAAAAGTTTTTGCACTCTGCAGACCTCCCCAAAAGGGCCCATTTTTCTTCAAAAAAGGGTATGAATAGCCTTTAGGAGGCTTGTAGAGTGCTCCTGAGGGGTGGGCCCCCCAAAATGAGCAAAAATGGACCCATTTTTTTGTCAAAAAAGGGCATGCATAGCCTTTAGGCAGCTTATAGAGTGCTGCTGGGGGTGGGGGTGGGGATTGATCAAAACATGGCCTGCTTTTTGCTCATTTCTGCTCTCCCCAGCCCCCAGGAGCACTCTGGAAGCCTCCTAAAGGCAATGCACAGCCATTTTGGTGAAGGGGCGGGGTTTCGGGAGGCAAAAAATGCTGTATTCCGGTGTATAAGACACACCCAGATTTTCAGCGTCTTTTTTGCAAGAAAAAGGTGTGCCTTATACTCCAAAAAATATGGTATATAGCGTACACACACACACACACACACACACACACACCTTTGTCTTTCTCACATGCTCATGCACACATATTCATCCATACTCCTGCCATTTCATTTCATTTCTTCCATGCATTCACAGAATATAGAGGAAGAGTTTTAGAATGTATAAGCTATTTGCATAGAATTAAAAATTCTATCAGAGGTGGGATTCAAAAATGTTTACTACCAGTTCTGTGGGCAGAGCTTGTTGGGCATGGCAGGGGAAGGATACTATAAAATCTCCATTCCCTCCCCACTCCAGGGGAAAGTTACTGCAAAATCCCCATTCCCTCCCGATCAGCTGGGACTCGGGAGGCGAGAATACATGGGGGCAGGGCCAGAGGTGATATTTTCCGGTACTCTGAACTACTCAAAATTTCCGCTGTCGGTTCTCTAGAACTGGTCAGAAGTTTCTGAATACCACCTCTGAATTCTAGCCATACAAATTTACTGGAAGCTTCTGCAACTTCGCAACTTTATGCAAAGAGAGACTATTTTATTCCATTTAGCTGAATATCTTCCTAGCCCCCTATCCTTGAATGTACTGTATGTGATCTCATCTACTGGCTGTTTTTGCTTGTTTGTGCCCCCCCCAGCACCCAGGAGCACTCTAAGAGCCTCCCAAACTCTGCATGCCCTTTTTTGTGAAAAACAGATCATTTTTTGCTTGTTTTGGACTGCACTAGCCCAGTGGTGGATTTCAAACAATTTTGATACCTATTTTGTGGGTGTGGCCTATTTTGTGGGAGTGGCTTTGTGATCACGTGACTGGGTGGGAGTGGATTAGCAGTCATGTGACTGGGTGGGAGTGGCTTGGCAGTCGTGTTACCGGATGGGAGTGACTTGGCAGTCCTGTAATCAGGTGGGATTGGCCAAGTCGATGTCACTGAATTCTTTGCCCCAATGAATGATCTACAAAAAGAAGATATAAAAAAGTAAATTTATTATTTTGTGCACTTACTACTTAAATAAGAATAAAATAAGTACAGAAAACAATAAAAGAGCTACTTACAGGAGGAAGATGTCTATCTTTGCCTGTCTTCAACATCACTGACCACCTTGCTCCAATGACCTGCACAAAGAATAGACACAGAAATGAACTCTTCACTTGAATGCACTGCATTAATATCAAACCAGTGCACAAAAAATTAGAGAAGAAAGATGACTGTTCTTTTGTGTGTCTTCAACATCACCGACTGACCAAAAGACAGTGGCAGGGGAAAAGATAAAATAGTATCTAGAGAAAGCGGAAATACCTAAGATTCCAGAAAAATTTAAAAAGGCACTGGAAGAGAGAATAACAATGATGGAAGTAATGGAAGCAATAAAAAGACAAAAAAGAGAGAGAGAGAGAAAACACCAGATCTGGATGGATTGCCAGTGGAATTTTACAAAACATTGTAGTGAATTCACTACAGAAATAAACACACAAAATCTCGCAAAGCTGTCTTACACATGTGCCTCAAAATGGCTGCTTTTATATGGGCAGGTTGGTGCAAGGCAGCTGTGCGAGATTTTGTGTGTTTCTGTGTGATACCTTCTTTTTGAGGTAATTGTGAGGTGGTTGCTTCTTATAGCAATTACCTTTTATGTGACTCCTTGGCTGCTTTCATATGTTGAGCTATGTGCTGCTTTGTGAGCTCCTGCAGCTTGATAGGTTTTGATGGTTTCTGATTGCCCTGCTTTTGCCCTGCTTTTGTTTTCCTGAGTTAATCTTGGTCCCATACATTTTATGTGCCTTAAAATGCCTGCTTTTATATGGGCAGGTTGGTGCAAGGCAGCTTTGCAAGATTTTGTATGTTTATTTCTCTTGTGAATTCAATACAGAAATACACAAAATCCCATAAACCATGCACCAACCTGCACACTTAAAAGCAACATATTGCATCACAAATAAAATATTTCCAAAAAGCAATAATATTTCTTGTAATAAACATTTCCTGAAAACAATAAATAAAAAAACATTCCATAAAACAATTAAAAAAACATTTCCTGAAAAAAATAACAATAAAATATCCTTTTAAAAAAATTAAAAGTGTAGGTAGGAAGGTAGGAAGGAGAAGAAAAAGGGTAGGAGTAGGGAAGAGATAAGGGAAAGAAGAAGGGGATGGAGACTAGGAAGGAAGGAAGTAGAGAAGGAAGGGAGGGAGAAAGGAAAAGAAAGAGAAAACAAGGTGGTGTCTTAGCAGGTGTGAAGGATGGTAAACAAAGCATTCTAAACTATACTTTATAACCTTCCAAATGGGATAATAATAATATAAGAATGGCAAAGAAAAAGAATAATTATGTGAATGTTTATCTATAATCTGTATGTAAGAGAACAAATGACAGTAAAATATATATAGCATAATATAGGTAAATAATATCTGGTCATAAGTAGCTAAGTTTAAATAAATAAAGAAATGTACATACAAATGGATAACGAATAAGGAGATTATGAATGAAAGATAGAAATGTATAGTAGGGAAAACACTAACTGCAAAGAAACCGATTCAGAACTGCTGTATGATATACAATGGAACTTATTGTTCCTATGTTGTTTTTAAGTTATGTGTTTGTTTTTGTTGATGTGTTTATGTGTTTAAAATAAAAAAAATTATCATCAGGGAAAAAAAAATTAAAAGCATAAAAAACCCCAATCACTTACCAGCAAGCAGAATCAGCTGCTCTTCAATGAAATGGGTGAAGGCAGCAGGCAGGCGACCAGGCAGGTAGGTTTGACTGGAGAATCACAGGGACAACACAGTCAGCTGGGCCCATCTGACATAGAGCAGAGGGGGCTTAGCCAGCCAGGTAAGGCGTGGACTGGGGGATGGGCGGCAAGAAAGGCCTCAGCTGAGCACCAGCCTGCTCCGTGGTCTACATGAGCCTGGGGAGCGGCTGCAAGGAAGGCCTCAGCCACTCCCCGAGCTCACATAGACTGGGAAGCCAGATGGTGCTCCCACTACCTTTCCCCCCACCCATGAACCCCTGGCTCCACAGTCTACATGAACCTGGGGAATGGCTGCAAGGAAGGTCTCAGCTGCTTCCCAGGCTCGCGTAGATTGGAAAGCCAGATAGTGCTCCCAGCAGCTTTCCACCCACCTACGTGTCCCGTGAAGTCGCAGCTGTAGGCTTATTTACCTGAGAAGGCAGAACTAATACAGCAGAGCAGGCAACCCGGGAAGTCAGTGAGGTGAAGATAAAGTCAGCAAAGGACGACACAAGAGCCAAGCGAGAAAAGAAGTAAGTTGACTGTTTGCAGTATATAGGGTTCTCAGTGGCAGGGTGATCGGCGAGCCATCCAGTCAGTAAGCAGTGGGCGGGTTGAGGCAGGAGGGGGTGCACAGGTGAACCCACCAGTGGCTGGCCAGGTTAGGTGGTCTTAATAGAATGGACCTTATAAATTTATATTAGCTTGACATTTCACTTTAGTGCACTTGACTTAACTTCTTATTTCTGACTTCCTGACTTCTTGACTCCTAACTTCCTCATAAGTATTAAAAATATTGCTGGAACAGTGTGGCAAGACGCTGTGAAGGAGGGGCACAGGAAGCCAGATGTGGGTGTAAGATAGAACAGAGGTTGATATCCAGCCCCTCTTAGATGGAATGGGTGATGTGAATTTTAATATTGTATTTTTTATTTTTATTTTTTAAATTTTAAATGTTTCTTTGTCTTGTTGTGAGCCGCCCAGAGTCCCAATGGGAGTGGGTGGCATACAAATTCTATTAAACTTGGAAACTTGGATATAGAGCTATCCCTAGCATATTCATCTCTTAGCCCATGGTAACAGATTGTCTCATCCAACCACTTCACAGAATACCAAACCCTGTGAGATATTGCAACTGAATGGTTGGGAATTGGATCTCTTATTCCCTATCAACACTGACTGGGACTGACCTTGGACAAAGGAGCCCAGCCTCAGTTCATATAGCCAGCTCAAAAGGATGCTATGGTTGATGGTATTGAAGGCTCCTGAGAGATCAAGGGTGAGAATGGTTGCACTACTCCTATCCTGCCTAGGACTAGATGCTGTCTTGAGTGTGATCAAGTCTCTCTGTCCCATAGCTGGATCTGAATCCTGAGTGAAAGTCCAGTAAATCTGTTTCATCCAGGGCCCCGGAGCTGCTAAGCAACCATATTTTCCAAACCTTCCTCAAAAAGGGAAGATGGACGGTTGGATGGTTTTTTTTAAGGAGAGGACAAAGCAGGGGTTCCTTCCAGTGAGGAATTTATCACTGCATGAACCCATCTATTAATCACCATCCTGGTGTCTTTCACAAGGCTTATAACTGAAATGAGTCCAAGCAAATTTTATCCAATGGATAATCAACAATTTCTTCTGCAGAGCTGGAGATAAATCATCCAAGTCTCCTGGCCAGAACAGAGTCGGTGGGTGACACTATGCACATGCAATAAGAGCAGAAAAATCATATTCTTTTACCATCTTAGTCACGATATGTGTGCAGTTAAGAGTAATCCTTTGTTTTCCTCAAACGGCATCCTGGACATCTCTTAATCCATTTCAGAACCTTCAATTTCCCTGTGAAATCATTGGGAATGATGGGAGTGAAGGGTTGTGAGACATTACCTAGGCATAATTCTGTCGAGAGGTTCAACACTTCTTTTATTCCAGGCTGTCACTAAGGTTTTGGCAGGGCTATGTAATAAATCCCTCATATTCCCGATTCTCCTGAAACCCATTTGGTTCAATGAGGCACCAGGGATGACCATTCTAATGGCTCCTTTTTCTCTGGAGGGTGTTGGTATGAAAGGATCCTAGAGCTATCAGGGCGTGATTTGACCATGACCTACATGATAATGTAGGATTCCTACATTATGTCAACATTGCTTCAATAAGAATATTAGATCTGGTATGCACATGTCTTTTCAGTTCCATTTTGTAGGCTTCTCTGATTTGTTGTTAGGTGCCCAGATAATGGGCAGCCGCTTTAATATAAATAAATAAATAAATAATCTATTTATACAATTTAAGAGACTATCAAACTAAAGGAAGACTTTGGTTAATAGCTAGAAATTTAGCTTGAGTATGATGTTATCCATATAGCTGTATTCCTCAGCCATTTAACTTTGTAAAAAACAAATAAAAAAATGTATATTTAGCATCCTTCAGTATGTGATGCCATGCATAGGATATGCCTCCTGCAGTTTGGAGGAGGGGATCCTCTTACTTAATTTGGAAAACTTGCTGCATCTGTTATGTAAGCTTTATCACAATATTCTCCATAGCTTTTGAAGAGTGAAAAATCTAGCTTGAAAAATTATCCACAAAATGAAACAATAGAAGATTCAAGAAATTGAATATCCTTTAATTGCAAAAGTATATTAAATTTATGTTGAAATAACATTAAACTCATCTTTGTATGCAGTTACATCCCACTTCTGCAAATGATGTTATTTAGGTTACTATAAGGTAAGGGGGAAGAGAGCAAGGGAGGAAGAAGAGCCAGGAGGAAGAAGAAAGAGGGTAGGAAAAAGAAAAGGAAAAAAGAGGGATCCATCTCCACAGCACAGCACAGGTATCCCCCAACCTGAGCAACATCAAGCTGGCCATGCTCACCAAAGCGACACACATCCTGGCCACCTAAGGTCAACCACAACCCTGATGCAGCATTCAACAAAATCTATACTAGACCCCTAGTATAGATATGTAATATGTATGTATGCAAATGTCTTTTTGGTTCCATTTTGTAGGAACCAAATATACACATACACACACAAGAGTGCTGCAAATAGTACACTTAAGCAACTACAGTATAAAGTACAGTGCAGTCTTCTGGATGTATATTATCCAAAGTAGGATTTGTATAAGGGAATCAATCATTCCATTGCAATGTCTGTTTAGTCCAGTGTGAACCAAGATGGACGTTTCCTGTTTCTTTCGATTATTCGCTTGTCTTCATCTTCATTTCTGGGTTTTTCTCCTGTATAGAGCACAACACTTTCTACAGTGGGAGCCTTATGTGGTCCATTTTCCAAAAATCTAATTTGAATTTTTATGGCATAGGTTTCCAGTTTAACTTTTTCATAACAATAGCCACAAAGAACATGCTTCTCTTTCAAGTTGCCACATTCAGGACAAATATCTGTGTTTTTCTAAAAGGAAAAAAAAGTGTCTTAAGATACAGTGGTGAGAGAATATTTAACTATTTATAAAAATTCTGAACTTTTTTCATTGACGTAACAATAAAGTGGAGTACAAAATGGGATTAAACCATATATCAAAATAATAAAACCAACACAGCAAAAATAGTATTTCCCAATGCTATGTAGAAATCAATGTATATCTCCAAGTTAATATTTTAATATATATTATAATATTTATTCAATATATAATATTTAATAATATTATTTAGTTAGGGGTAGGCACTATTTGGAGGGTTGAATCTGGATCTCAGATCCCTGATGTGCTACAGGGCTGTAGGAGACTGTTTGGTCAAGAAGCAGGAGTAAATTTATTTTAGCCTGTATTTTCATTTTTGGGACAGCATGTGAAGGAAATTTGCTCTACCTCAACTTTTAAAATTCAAGGGTGGGTGTAAAGTGATTCATTAGCCAGGAATTTCTTGTTCCTACGTTTAAGAAAAAATAGCCTGAAACAAAGGAGGAAATAGTTGCCATGGTGGTTAGATGAATAGTTGTCTAGCTGAAACAATTTGTTTTCCATGGTGTTAGAAATTAAGGTAAACAAAATAAAAACAAAACCACAATTTTGGTTCCACATTTGCAGTTGGCAGGAATTTCATGCAGCCCACAGACTGCATAGATTTATACTCACAGCAAACCCGGGGATTGATTTCTGGTTAGCGCCGCAACAAGACAGACTGGGAAACGGCTCCTGAGGGACCCGTGGAATCCAGGCTGACAAACCATTCCCTGGGGTCTTTTAGACCAGACCCTTCTTGGAGTGAAGGTGAAAAAAGAACGGCATCTCAAATGGCCAAAAGGGAAGAAACTGGTTCCTCGAAAGCCAGAGACTAGTTTTATGACCAGGCGATGGGAGAGGCAGACATGGCAAAATGTCTGTCATAAAGTTGGAGGTAACCGGGCTAAGCACAAGAACAGGAGTGACGATTGGACAAAGCGATAAGATCAGGTGAGAAGATTTAAAAAGCCCATCGATAGAATAAGAGTCGAGTTGTGATTAGGAGAAAATTCAAATGTAAACTAGCATAAATGGAGGAATTGGGAACTGCATGGAAAAATAAAGAGAAAGGAAAAAAGATGGTGGTTTAAAAACATTACAACCTAAAGAGTACGGAATGTTTATCCAGCTTAGGAGGCGGAATTAAAAGAAGGATTGAATATTTTAATAATACAGGGGAAAAAAACCTTCTCTCTAGTTGAACTTGAAACCTGGAAAGATTTTGTATTAATAGTGGGTAATTGATAACTGATAAACCTCAAATCCCAGAGAAATGTTACGAAGGAGCTGAAGGAGGGGGGAGGGGGAACAACAACTCGATTTAAAACTGAAGAATACCCCCCTCCCACTTCTCTGCTACAACTTGTATTCTGTGCTACCATAGAGTTAAAGATTAAAGTTTACATTTAAAACCTAAGATATCTGACTGGAAAAAAAAAAGAAGTGGAAGCACTAACCAGAAAACAACCATTACCAGGCAGAGACAAAATTGGGAACTGAAGGAGTGGGCAGCCAGAATTTAACAAATAAAAGTCAAGAGATTTGCTTTCAACATGATTTCAACACAATTTAAAATCTAAAGAAGAAATCCCCTCCCCTCTCTTACTCCTTTGTTATAATTTTCATTTTGTGTCTGCGTGGATGAAAGAGCTGATTTTGCCAAGAATTGAATTGAGCAGTTTAACTACTTTCTTTTACAATGAAACCCTCTTCCTTTTTTGTTTGAAGTGGGGAGGTTTGAAATGTAAAGAATTGGGAAACAACTTGAAGAAGGAAAATAGCAAATTAAAAGACGGGCATTATGGAGGGGTGGGATCTTAAAGAAATATGCGAAATGTTGAAAAATATGCGTGAATCATTTGGGTTGAGAAAGGATAGCTGGATATTATGGAAATAATTGAAAATGAAAAAAAAGTAAGTCAGGTAAATAATAAACAGATAAAGGATATCATTGGACTTAATAGGGAATTAATAGAAAAGGGAAGAGTGTGTCCCAATAAAAAAACAAAAGAAAGGAAAAGAAAAGAATGGAGCAGACAGGCAGCATGATAAAAGAAAAGAGTTTATTACGGGGGGGGGGGGAATATAATGAAAAGAAAAAGGGAAACTAGACTGAGGAGACAAAAGGAAATCCTGAAGAGGGCACGACTAATGGTACAACAAAAAGCTATAAAAATATTGGAAAGAAAAGTATATAAATAGCAGAGAGAGAGAGAGAAAGGAGAAGTTCAGAGATTGGGATTTAAGATTTTTAAAAAATAAATGGAAGGGGAAATAAAAATTGGTAGATGAGAGGGAGGGGGAAGGTGGAGAATGTTTGCAAAGTACATGCTATTGTGGACTTTAATTAACTGTGACACTGAAATGTAATATGTGTGTATGGTATAGAAAGGATTGCAAACAAAAGGGAATCAAAGGTAAACTAATTAAGGCGAATAAAGATAGTAGATTAGCTGATATGTATTGATAATGGAAGGTGAAATGATTATGCCGGGTTACAAGCAAGAAAAATATTAGTTGGGAAAGTTATTAGAGGAGGGGGGAAATGGAGGGAAAAGATGGAAACTATAAAAATATATAGTTAAAATCATAAGATGAGATAAAATAGGGGCACTTAATGATGTAAAAAGTATGTAACAGCATTATGAGGATAGCGGGAAATTTGAATCCGTCTTGCACTGCGTCCAAAAAAAGAGGTTGTTAAGAGGTTGTTACGGGAGGGGAAACAAATGGAATTCATATAAAGGTATACCTCTAAAAGAAAAACTAGCAATATGGAAAATATTTTTTTCTTTTTTCTTTGAGAATACAATTATTAATGCCATTGATATTTAATGGGGTTTGCTAAAAGGCAGAAATACACCATGTAGAATAGAGAATGGAAGGGCGACAAAAAGAGGGAAAAAGAGAGAAATGAGACAGGAGAAAGAAATAGAAGGGAGGGAAAGAGTAGGAGAGAGTGAAGGTATGGAAAAAGAGGAGAGTAGAGGGAGAGAGCAAGGGGAAGTAGAGAAGAGAGAGAGGGAAGAAAGAAGATAGGGAGGAGAAGAGGAGAGTTTAAGATGAAATAGACTATAATATGGTGCATGGAAAGCAGAAGAGCAAATAAAATTCAAGAGGCTTAATGGCAAAAGGAATTGATATATTATTGAATACTCAAAAAATGCTTGTTAAGATGCGCTGATATACTTTGGATTATATTATATGTATCATTAAGAAATAAAAAAATAAAAAATATTCACAGAAAACCCATTATGAAACATGTTCATTTATATTTCTGAACTTGCTTTCAACTTACTCCTATTGATAGGGAAGAATGAAACATATAAAAGCAATGCAAGGGAAACAAAGTCCAATATTCTGCACAGGGAAATTTAACAAATTACCTTTATTTTTATAAGATGGCCAGAATTCCTTCGTCTGCTGCAATTAACTTCAATTGTCAGCCTGGATTTTGGAGCTGGCATCCAAAGTATGCTGTCTAAAAAGCTGGGGTTTTCAAAATACTCGGTTTTCTCTTCCACAGGATTGAATAAAGAATCTGGAGCTGGTATTACTAAAGCAGGAGCTTAAAGAAAAGATATTAATTCAAATAGTGCCGTATCTTAGTCTATTTAAAATAGTTTAAATTAAATATGGAATAGTAACACCTTTTTTAATTGGATTCATTCTGAACTGACTAGCATTTAGATTTTAAACCAAAACATCTGAAGCTGGATTGGTACTGGAGCCCATCCGCATGGAACTTCAACACATTTATTGAACAATGAAAAATAACTATATTAACATAAGGTTTATTGACCATGACAGTAATTTTAAACACTTAAAAGGAATTAGGCAGCCCTGAAAATAAATGAAATTACTTCTGAATAAATATGTATACAGTGAAATGCACAGGGCTAGGTATCTAAAGTGTATGTATATCTCATATCATTCAATTGTTTTTAAAAAAATGAGAAATCGTCTCTTGTTCCTCATCTTTTTGTATTTGCCTTCAAAGTCAGTTTTTGACTCCTGGCGACTGCCTGGACTATTCCTTGCAGCTTTCTTGTCAAAATTTCAGGAACTGCTTGTCTTTGCCTGCTTCTTGGGGGCTGAGAGACTTGCCCAGATTTTCTAAAAAGCCTTCAATTCCCTCCTTGGATTGAGCACTTTTAACGAGTGGAAATTTCCCACTGAGCTCCTGAGGATTATCGTGATGGACAGCACCTTAGAAACCTTACCCCCATGGTCCCGCGTGGCCGCCAAGTTGTCCCCAACAGTTTTGGAGAAGACGACGGAGTTTGGGGAAAGGGGATGAGAACACAGCCGCCATACTCCTTCCTTTCTCGGGACCTCTCGTGGCTCCGCCCACAGGTTTTCTACGAAATCCGGGTGGTGGCCACCGCAAGGAATCCTGGGAAACCGATTCAAACCACCCGCATCGTCATGTCACTGTCACACGTCTTTGGTGAACTACCGTTCTCGTTTTTCGAGTTTTGACTTTCAAACTGCACCAAAGGCTACCCCTGAGAGCACCTGTAGCCCTTCTCGCAGATTCACCATAATTAACGGCACTCCTAGAAATTCAGGGCCACGTGCTGCTTTCGGGAATTATCCGGCGAACTTTATTCGTCATAAAACTGCGGAAATCACGTGCCAAAAAGGTTTCTTTCTCTGCGCACGCGTAAGACTCCCAACGCACGCAGCCGCAGTTAACCTGACGCGGATGTGAGGCTCGGTGGCGCGAGTTAAAATGACGGAACGTGGCTACGGTTCTCTTACCATTTTCGAGTAGGGGTTTAGTTTGAGCCGAATCGTTTGAACGGTCAGCGCGCCCTGCACGGGCTGCTCAGATAAGAATAGAATTTATGAAAAGTACTCATATATAAAGTTTTAGCAAAAATCTTTATATAGGCAAACTTAGCTGTGCAATCAAAATTCATATGGTTCCGATATCACAGTTCCATGAGTTTTTTAAATGAAAACAAAATTTATTTCAACAGGGAAATTGAATACAGCACTGACAATACTAGTTTACGCAGTATTCTGGACTGCCAACACACCTGAAATATATTCGTATTCGCCAGAGTTTAAAACGAGAAGTATTTCGGGGGAAAGAATAGCAACTGGGATGGCCTGATAAATATCTGAATTTGCAAACTAAAGTAAAATTCTGTACATAATATAAAGAAACTATTGTCGCTAAAAAGCAAGCTACATCCATTAAATGTTTAAGTTTGACTCAAGAAATGATGGGATTGGAGATGCTGGAATAGAAACCATAAACTTATTCAGCAGGAAACAATTTATACTGATTATGCTGGTATCACAGTAACTGTTGAAAATTTTTCTGGGAACAATATTCCATCATAAAATAAATTATAAGATGTTAATATGCTTAATTTATTGAAATGATTTGCTATCGAATCTCTCTCTGTCCCTCATATATTAATTGGAGCCATTCTATCTTGAAAAGAATAATTTGGGGTTCCAACTTGAGCCAGGGTTGCACATGGATGATTAAAAGTGAAATGCAGACTCTGAGGAAATAAGAGAGGAAATGTGAGGGAATCTGTGAGGAAAGGAAAATTACTTATTCCCAAAAACAAAGAGGTTAGTTTGCCTTTGGGCAGCTACAGAGAAAATGGGATACAGAAAGGTTGTTTTATAGTGGAGCTTTTTCTGGATGAGGAAGTGTGTAGATGCTGATTCTAGATTGACACTTGAAGTGTATGGATGTGTGTACATGTTGACTGCAGAGAAGGGATTGACTAAACTCCACCTCTTGCAATACTAGACAACACAATATCAACAGTAGAGACCTTCAAATTTCTAGATTCTATATCTCAAGACCTAAAATGGACACCTATCAAAACATCAAAAACATCATCAAAAAAGCACTCCAAAGAACGTTCTTTCTGAGCCAACTTGGAAATCTTAAACTCCCAAGGAGCTGCTGATACATTTCTATAGAGGAATTATTGAGTCTGTCATCTGCACTTCTATAACTGTCTGGTTTGGTTCAACAAGGCAGACACAGACTTCAGAGAATAATCAAAACTGCAGAAAAACAATTATTGCCAACCTGCCTTCACTGAGGACTTGTACACTGCACGAGTCAAAAAGAGGGCTGTGAAAATATTTACAGACCCCTTGCATCCTAAATTATTTCAACTTCTACCCTCAAGCTGTGATGGCGAACCTATGGCACGCATGCCTCAGGTGGCACGCGAAGCCATATTGGGTGGCACGCCAGCTGTCAGCTCCGACGCACATGCACGTGCCGGCCAGCTGATTTTTCACATTTCCGGAGGGTCCGGAGACAATTTTCGCCGCCCAACCAGTCACTCTTGCTTGACCCACACCACCCCGTCTCTACTCTGCAGATTGCCTGCCTGAAGCGCTGTGCCCCTGATCTGTCTGCTAGGTAAGACTGTGAGTCGTAGCTGCCCTTCCTCACGGCCCTGCCATGCTTCCCTGCCTTCCACATGGCCTTTCCGACGTCCCCGTGGTCAGCTTGTGAAAGCCGGCAAGCAGAAAGCCACATGGAGGCAGGGAAGTATGGCAGGGCTGCACGGAAAGGAGCAAGCAAACCTACTCCCTTCCCTGTGGTCTTGCCATGCTTCCTTGCCTTCCACATGACCTTACCGGCAAATCCTCATGCCCACTTGAGATCAGTGTCCAGCCCAGCCTGGCCAGTGGGTGGCGCTTGGTGGAAACGCAGACACTGTGCTGGGGCTGAGAGAGGCGGCAGCGGCAATGCTGCGGGAGGGCAAGCAGATATCCCGGGGCTGCTGCACATGCACCCACTCTCTTTCTGCAATGGCAGAGCCCCTGCCCCCTCTGCAGGAGAATGCTGCCTTCGACCCGGGCCTGCATGCCTCTCATGCTGGCTCTGTGAGGCTTCAGGCTCCAAAGTAGCCCACTGGCTTCCCACCCAGCCACCCGCCTGTTCCTCGGCCGTGGCACTATTTACCGCTGGTGAAGAAACGGAGCAAAAGGCAGAAGCCGAGGGGGCAACCCCTCATGCGGGGAGCGGGCCACGGCCAAGTCTTCTTCCCCCTGGAACTCCAGACTCCACAGGGTAAGTTCCTGGAATAGCGCCAGTGATCAGTTCCTTCTCTTTGACAGCTGCTTTGCAAAATGTCAGAAAATTCCCCATTTTGCAAGGCAACTCTCAAAAAAAAGGAAGCGGCCGTGGTGCTTCTTCAGAGGAGCTGAGGCTGGAGGGGGGTTTAACATGGCTTGCCTAGCCCCCCTTCCCCATGTGTGCTGGGCGCTGGACTAATTCCGGTTGTGCCCAAACGGAGGGGACAATGGTTGCCTCGGGGATTCCAGGCAGCCCATGTGCGCAGGGCTGGCTCCGGTTGTGCCCGAGCTGGAGGAGACAATGGTTGTCTCAGGGATTCCGGGCGGCCCATGTGCGCAGGGTGCTGGGCTGGCTCCGGTTGTGCCCAAGCTGGAGGAGACGATAGTTGCCTCGAGGATTCTGGGCGGCCCATGTGTACAGAGCGCTGGACTAGCTCTGGTTGTGCCCGAACTGGAGGAGACAATGGTTGCCTTGGGGATTCCAGGCGGCCCATGTGCGCAGGGCTGGCTCCGGTTGTGCCCAAGCTGGAGGAGACGATGGTTGCCTCAGGAATTCCGGGCGGCCTACATGCACAGGGCACTGGGTTGGCTCCGGTTGCAAAATGTCAGAAAATTCCCCATTTTGCAAAGTGCGTGGGCACTTCGTCCAACAGCCGAGCCCCCGGCTCCTCTTCCAACAGCTGAGGAAGGAAGAGGAGCCCGGGCCTTGGCTGTTGGAAGAAGCACCTGCGTCCGCTTCATTCTCTTTGAGAGCCCCTTGCAAAATGGGAAATTTTCTGACACTTTGCAATCAGAGCCAGCCCAGCGCCCTGTGCATATGAGCTGCCCAGGAGCCCCAAGGCTCACAGCCACCATCTTCTGAAGCAAAAATGGCCTCTCCTAGCCTCCTGGAGGCCCCCCCAGAAGCCGGAAATGACATCAGAAAAGCCTCCAGAGGCTGGAGAGGGCAAAAAACGGCCCCAAAGGGCCAACCGGAAGTTTGGAAATGTTCCGTTTCTGACTTCCAGAGGACCTCTAGAGGGGTGGGGGAGGCCGTTTTCGCTGTCCCCAGGCTTCAGGAAAGCCTCTGGAGCCTGGGGAAGGGTTGCATGCACACGCATAGGGGCGGGTCATGTGCACATGCACAGTTAAGTGAAAAATTGAGGGCACGCAGGTGCGCGCACACAATTCTGGCAGCTGTAGAAAAAAGATTCACCATCACTGCTATAGAGCATTGCACACCAAGGCAACTAGACACAAGAACAGTTTTTCCTCGAATGCCATCACTGCTAAACAAATAATTCCCTCACCACTATCAAACCATTCACTAAGGCTAAATTACTATTACTATTAGTCTTCTCATCGTTCCTATCACCTATCTCCTCCCACTTATGACTACAGGACTGTAACTTTGTTGCTTGTATCCTTACAATTTATATTGATATTGTTTCCTAATTCTTTATTTGTATTTTATGACTATCATTAAGTGTTGTACCTTATGATTCTTGCCAAATGTATCTTGTCTTTTTAAGTACATTGATATACACCAGAGACAAATTCCTTGTGTGTCCAATCACACTTGGCCAATAAAGAATTCTATTCTATTCTATTCTATTCTATTCTATTCTATTCTAAAGCAAGAGATATGAGTTGAGTGTCTTGCTCTGAACAAGTGAGTGTTATAATTATGTTTGCATTGTGTTGACTTCTCTCTCTGCATGTTTACAATTTGAAACAAGTATTCCTATGTTTGTGTAGTTTAAAGGACTTTGGAGGATGTAAATCAGTAACTTTGTGGAAACTGGATCAGTTAATGTAGAATTCTGTATGCAATATTAATAATAGTTATAAATTCTTCCCATAATCTGTCTGAGAATATTCTGTTCTATCAAAACACATGTAGAATGTCAACGGGAGTAAAATTGTAGATTTTAACTTAGATTAGTAGCATTTTGAAAAAAAAAGCAATAGTAAGTCAACTCTCTCTCTATCCTCTCGCTTCTTCATTTTCTCTGTGTTTGATCTTCTACCATATTATCTGAAAGCATACTACTGACCTGAAATGAAAACTACCTTGAATATGGTTCTCCAAAAAGAAAAAGGGTAGTTGGAAAAATTAAAACCACAGAAATAGATGTTGTGTAATACCTAATTTTCTTATCTTGTAAGATTGATGAATTCAGCTGAATCAATCCTGAGATTTCCCTCCAATAAGCATGTTCATATGAATACCTGCTGGTAGTCATGCTCTAAAAATGGGAAATTGTATTACTATAATAAATTACTATCATTTAGAACTAGTTCCTGTAAAGGTAGGCACCTCATTTATAAAATGTATTGATTTCTGAACATGCCATATGCACAAATCTGTATCTTTTGGCAGAAGATATTATAGAGACAAAACCAGATTGGAATTGGAGGAAGTGAGAGAGAAGGATGTAAAAGTAGTTCCAATAGGAGAGGGGAAGGAAGAACATGTAGAAAACAAATTTGTTTGGACATAGATACAGGAAGAAAGAAAAAAGCCTGTTTGGGTTTAAATGAAAGTGTTAAGAATGACAAGGCCAGCGGCCATACACAAGGGTAACTAGTCTTCAGGCTCCTGTTGCCAATCCATTTCTTTTTTAATATTCAACACCCCTCTCCTCCTAGGACTTTTAACCAATCTTAGGCTACGTAGTCCTGTAGGCAGGTGGGTCTTCAATGGGCATGACTGGACCTGCATAGTTCTTTTGTCTTGGCAGCAACCATAAATGTTGAGCCTGTGGTTGCTCTGGGGCCAGCTCCTGGAACCGCCTTGATAGGTTCTTGAGATGTGGCTGGCTCCGTCGGCCTGGATTCTCTGAAAGATGGCTTCGCAGGCCTGGATACCCTGGAAAATCATCAATGTTCAGGGTATTACGACCCTATTCCCCCCCCCCCCAATAATAAACACCACTTCAGAACAGACAGTTCAAGTTGGTGAGTTTAAACAGCTGAAATTCACCTCCCACTACTTCCAACCATTCCATCAACACCCAATTTGCACCAGAATGCTATCTTTGATTGACAGTCTCGCGATCTCTGCTGCTGTAAGTGGACTAGTTTCTAAGTCCTCTATTAATAGGAGGGACATGACTAAGGCCAGGTCTTCAACAAGTTCTGGTAGTGGACATCTAATGAGGGCGTCTGCATTTGCAGTGGATTTTCCTGGCCAATGAATGAGGTTGTATTTGTACATGGCCAGGAACACTGTCCATCTTGTCATTCTGGGGGGAGGGAATAGTTTGGGGTTGGTCGGTCTCCTGTGATGATGCCTAAAAGCAGTTTGTGGTCTGTAATTAAATCAAATTCCTGGCTATATTTGTACTCATGGAAAACTTAATTCTTGCCACTGCTGGCAATGCTTCTTTATCTAGTTGACTATAATTATGTTTGGGTTTTGACAATGTTTTTGAATAAAATGCAATGGATGCCTCTGTGCCATTTGGAAGACGGTGGCTGAGGATGGCTCCTATCCTGAATGGGGATGCATCACAAGTCAGTACGAGAGGCAGCATCTCATTATGTTGCATGAATACGCTGTTATAAGTTAATAGTTCCTTTACTGCTGCAAAGGCAGAGGGTTCCTTCTATCCCGACTTCCATTCTGTTCTATTAAGCAGTTGATGCAGCGGCTCTGCAATCATCCCCTTCTATGGCAAAAAAATATTGTAAAAGTTTAACAGTCCCAGGAATGCTTGAAGTTCTGTTTTATTTGTTGGGGTGGGAGCTTCTTTAATTCCCTTGACTTTGCCTTTTATGGGGTGGGTGCCTTTTTCATCAATTAGATACCCCAGAAATTGAACACTTGGTACTGCTATTTGACATTTTTCTTTCCTGTCAGTGTTCCAAATAGCATGCAAAAGTAAATCAGAGTCCAAGGCAAAGTATTGCTCAAAGTTCCAATTTATTAAGAGGGCCATGTTGGCACATCTGGAAAAACCTGAATCTGAAAGCTTTACAGTTTTCCCCATTTAGTTGAAAGTTCAAGATCTTGCCCCCACACCCACAAGTCTATCACATGGTCCAATCTCTCACTCCCATGCTGGTGGTTCCACCCATACAATTCCGGTCAGGTGCAGAGACAAAGGACAACCTTGGCTTTCTGGAAAGAATTTTGTTATAGGTACATAGTATGTAACTCCTTACAAACCCTCCTCCCATTTCCCCACAATAGAAAATGCATAGTAGAATAATAGAATGTGCGGCAGGCCAAAGATCCAAAAGAAAAGATGGCTACAGGCCTGACAGGAAGATTCTCCTCAGAAGAAAAGCATATCCTGAAAAGATAATAATGTGGGGGTTAACATTATACTAAAGTTTTCCTCCTTCATTGCTGTGGGTATTTTTCTAACTCATTTAAAGATTGGACTCTTTTTTCTAACTTGAAATACAAAAAAAGATACAAAAGAAATTAGATTTGCAACGGTATCACTGCTGCTTGGAGGCTGAGAGGGTTGGTGGATTGGAGTTTGTGTATTGAAAATGGAACACTTTTTTTTCTCCACTGATTGTTTTGACTTGGCACTAAAAGGTTTCACTGCTTGGCTACAGAGAGTGACAAGAAGGGAAGCACACAGATGTTCCTTTGAAGTATATCTTTAATCAGAGAAAAGTGAAAACAAACGTTCTTTGTGATCTATGTTTTAATTTTATTAACCTTCCAAGCTAGAGCAGCTGTGTTTGTTAGCTGAGAGAATGGCACAATTTTGAAAGAAAACAGAAATCTCAAGCTTGCAAAAGATACTTTCAGAAATACAGAAATTATCAAATACATATGAAAGGATAGAGAAGAAACTGGAAGACTTAGAGCATATAACAACAAAATATGATGAAGAAATTGAGGATGTCTATCAAATGCAAAATGTGGTGATTAAAACTCAAAAAATCAGTGGAAAATGAATATAAAGAGATTAAACCTACTGAAATTTATGGTGATTGGTTTGTCTCTGAAAATGGAAAGAATGGAATACTGAAAGAGGAATTAAATGGAGAGGAAATTTATTCCAGAGGGCAAGATACAGAAGAAGAAAAAAAAACCAAAGAATCTATGAATTTAAAGAGAGAAATTCTATTAGTAAAAGCATTGATAACACTGCTGACAATCAAAGATAAGCTGAATAAGAAACAGAAAGAGGGCATCAAGATTATATGAGATATAAGCAAGGAGTTGCTAAGAGGAGTCTATACAAAGCTGATCAAGAAGATGATTAGAGGACTGGGACCACAAATGCAGAAAATATGAGACTCTTTTGCTATTGGAAAGATACAGATTGATAGATGGAACAATCTAATTAAAAACTAGTTAAACTTAGTGAAATTTATTGACAATATATATAGCTTAAATAAATAACTGATAATGTTACTAATGTATACAATGTGTAGTGTTATGATGAGTATAATTAGATATGAATATTGAATAGTACCATGTAAGGAAGATTAGCAATCCCTTTGGATTATACAATAATAATAATAATAACAACAACAATAACAACAACAACAACAATAATAATAACTCCGCCGTTGCCGGTCCCAAACTCCGCCATTGCCGGTCCCAAGCCCGGATGAGAAAGGAGGAAGGTTGGGGTCAGGTTGGCAACTGGTCCCATAAAAAACCCCCGCCAACCCATACAATATGGTGAAAGAAACGAATAAAATTTTTATACCACATCGGTCGTCGCGCGGGTTAACAAGGGCTGCGGCGGATGTTGGGGTCCCTGGACATCCGTCGACAAGTGGGCTACAAGTGGACCAGCCAACAAAATGACAAAAATATAGTGCAGATGAAAACCGTGCCATAATGGCCTGTTACTACAATTCAGAGTCAGAAAAAAGAGGTTATTTAAAGCGAATGTATGAATTATGGAAAGAACAATATCCAGATTCAAATGTTAGTGAACAATGACTAGCAGATCAAAGGCGATTTATTATACGGAATAAAGTGTTTAGTGAAGTTGAACTTGAGGAAATTCAGGCAAATTGCAAAACCAAAAAAACAATATCACAAGCGGAAATAACTGATATTCAAGACACAACTAAAGACATTGTAGTAGAACTCCCAGAAGAAGCTCTCAGGGAGGAAATAACACCACCACCACTAGAACCAGTTATCACTGAACCAACTGATGAACTAACTCAAAAACAAAAAGAATTGAAGGATAAGACCATGGAGCATTTTCTGCTTAATGAGGAAAGACAACGTTTACCATCACTAAAAACTGTGCCTAAGAAATTTTTATCATGAAAATGGTTAATGCAGTGTTTTCAACAATTGAATCGGGATCCATCTTGGAAACGAACCAGTTAATGTACAGCGCAGCTGTAATAGTCACTAATGAATTAGGCGTTAAAATCAAAGTACCTAGTTACACAACAAAAAAAGCATCAAAGCCAAAGTGGAAAATCCGATTAGAACAAAAAGTCAAAAAATTAAGGGCAGATGCTAGTAACTTAAAGAACATGCATGAGCAACAGCTTAAAAACAACAAAACCATAGATCGGCTAATCAGAAGATATAGATTGGATACAAGAAACATCAATGAAGCTGTAGAGATTGTAAAACAGCAGATAACAGCAACAGCTAGAAAAATTGAAAGATATGAGGCACGAATCATCCAATATAAACAAAATCAGCAATTTCGATCAGACCAACGGCGTTTTTATCAAAGTCTTAATGTGAATGGCGACACCAAAAGTGAAAAACCAGAAAAGCAGGCCACAGTTGAATTCTGGAAAGAATTGTGGGAAAATGCAAAGGACTACAATAAGGAAGCAAAGTGGATACATGACTTTGAGAAAAGCATTGGCAACAAACAAATGCAAGTATTAGAAATAATTATTGCAGATAACTTGATGGATTATTTGGAAACAAACAACATCTTGCCAGTAGAGCAAAAGGGCAACAAAAGAAGGAGCAGGGGCACAAAAGATCAGCTTCTAATTGATAAAATGATATTGGAAAATTGTAAAAACAGAAAAATAAACTTGAATATGGTCTGGATTGATTACAAAAAGGCATTTGACTCACTGCCACATAGTTGGATCATAAAATGCTTAGAAACAACTGGCATTAGCAAAAATATTACATCCTTTACTGAAAAGGCAATGAAACAATGGAGAACTGAGTTGGCAGTAGGGAATGAGATCTACGGAATGGTTAATATCAAGTGAGGAATTTTCCAGGGTGATTCACTTTCACCTCTTCTCTTCATCATTGCAATGATCCCACTATCAGTAATCTTAAAAAAAAATGAAATTAGGCTACCAAACAGCCAAAGAAGCTGAAAAAAATTCGCATTTACTATATATGGATGATTTGAAACTCTATGGAAAGTCAGAAATAGAAATCCAATCATTGACAAATACAGTCCGAGTATTCAATACGTCACGACGTCCTAGGCCCCTGGGTGGGGCCCGACTAGTAACCAATGCCAAATCCGGCGAAACAACTGGCCGCTGTGATACAATTGTACAATAATAATAACAACAACAACAACAACAACAACAAAACAACAAGAACTAAGTTAGATACAGTTAAAGTTTTGATTATTAGGGGGAAAATGTTATGATATAGGATATAGTCAAATAAAAGTGGGATAAGAATAACAACGTATATATAGATATGGGTATAACATAAGGAAACTGGATGTAAACTTTAAATAGTGATTTGGAAAGGAGGATTAGAAAACTTTGTTATTAAATATTATGGATGTATAGCTAGAATAGGACATAAGGATTTAGTGTTAGTGGAGGGTTTTAGGAATAGTAATTGAAAGGCCAGTATGTGGTTATGTATTAAATTTTGGTATATTTTATGATGGACGCTTAAACAATTATAGTCAAATGAAAATGGAGATATGATGGTGGTGACATGTATGAATATTTGAGTTAAAATACTTAAGTTAATATGAATTATATTTGTTGACTGTGGAAGAGATGCATGAAAGTCTTTTTGTAACCAATTGATACGCTTTCTATAGCATGTAAAGAAGGATGTTGTATTCGTTTTAAATTAAATTTTTTAAAAAAATTATTTTAAAAAAAGAAAATGCATAGTAGAATAATAGAACGTGTGGCATGCCAAAGATCCAAAAGAAAAGATAGCTACAGGCCTGGCAGGAGGCCTCTCCTCAGAAGAAAAACATATCCTGAAAAGACAATAATGCAGGGGTTAACATAAACATAACTAACCACCTCTTCCCCCCCCCCCGGGAGACCCTTTGGCTTATCGGAACATTTATCATGGAATTGTTTCACTAAATTATCAGCTTTTACATTCCAACTATTCACCCATGTAGCTTCAGACAAAGGGAACCCCTTCCAATGCACTAAATATTGCAAACGACCTTTATGCAATCTAGAGTCTAAAATTTTCTTTACTTCATAGTGAGTTTCTCCTTGTATTACTACTGGAGGAGGAGGAGCCTGGGTCAATGGACTTAGGTTGGACTGAATCATAGGTTTCAGCAAGCTGCAATCAATGACTGGGTGCATTTTACCTAGAATTCTGGGCAGACTGAGCTGAACCATAACTGGGTTAATTATTTTCACTATTGGGAAGGGATCTAGAAATTTTGGCTCCCAATTTCTTGCTAGGCATCCTTAACCTTATGTATTTGGTAGATAAGAAAACTTTATCTCCCACATGAAAGTGGGGTTGGAGCGAGCAATGCTTATCAGCTTGTTCTCTTCTGCTGCCTCAGCCAGAGCTTTTTTCCTATTCTCCTACCCCTTTTTAAGAGCATCCATTCATTCAATCAGGGACATGGAAGAGGGGGGGGGGCTCTCTGGGCAGTTCAGGCATGGGAACAAATTCCATGCTGCTGGTAACTTGAAAAGGAGTTAATCCAGTGCTGCTGGGGACAGCGTTGTTATACATGACTTTGGTGAATGGTAGCAAGTCCGACCAATTGTCCTGCTAGTAATCCACATAACAATGCGCGTTCCGCTGCTCCGTTTGTGCTCGGATGGAAAGCTGAGCTAAGTTGTCGGTGGACCGAATGGGTCTCAGGAACTCCCTCTAGAACTTGCAGTGAATTGAACTCCGCGGTCTGAGATAATTCTCTTGGGTACCCCATGTAGGTGGTAAATGTGTTTGACAAACATCTTTGCTAGCTTCTTTGCTGATGGTAATCCTGAGCAAGCAATGAAATGAGCTCACTTGGAAAATAGGTCAATGACTGTCCAAATCACTTTATTTCTGCTACTGTCTGAGAGCTCTACAATGAAGTCAATTGCGATCTCTTCCCATGGTTGGCTAGGGCTGGCCACCTATTGCAGTAATCCAGGGGATTTGCCTGGCCATATTTTCATGATCACGCAAGTGGCACAGCTTTTCATGTAGTCTTCCACTTCTGCTTTCATTTTTGGTAAAAAAAAATTGACGTCTGGCAAGGTGGAACCTTTAGGAATCCAAGTGACCTTTCAATTTTGCATCGTGGCTCC
Organism: Thamnophis sirtalis; assembly: GCF_051295495.1. Lineage (NCBI taxonomy): Eukaryota > Metazoa > Chordata > Lepidosauria > Squamata > Natricidae > Thamnophis > Thamnophis sirtalis. Next base: position 74,100,897 of record NW_028261384.1, on the reverse strand, counting down.
ACTGCAGTACTTCCAGACTCAAATTCGCAGGGACATACAGTTTAGATCCTTTCCAGATTAAGTCATCCCTCATCGTCAGGATATCTATGTTATTATTGAGCCAGGGGTTGGTTGGCAGTGCCGATTTCATTGCTCCTGTCAGTCTGTCCTGGCTGAGAGTAGGCTGCTGCCTGGTCTGGCCTCTGATGGTAACTTGGGCCACCTTTCAGTTGGGGGAAACGATGGGGTGAATAATTTCTTCCCTCCGTCATTCTGCGGTTTCCTCGATAAGGCATCTGCCAGCAAGTTATTTCTGGCAGGGATGTGCTTCAGCTCGAATTTAAACCTTCTGAAGTATTGTGCCCAGTGAACTTGCTTTGGAGACAGTTTCTGGGGTTTTCTTTAGGGCTTCCAGGTTTTTATGGCCAATCCAGACCTCAAATGGCACGTTCCCCCCCCCCTCTAGGAAATGTCTCCAGGTGAGTAGTGCCTACCAGACCACATAGGCTTCTTTCTCCCAAATAGCCTACATTCTTTCTGTGGTGGGGAGTTTTTTGGAGACATAAGCACATGACCAGTGTTGTACCTCTTTGTTCTTCTGTAACAGCACTGTCACTGCAGCCACATCACTGGCATCTGACTGGATTATGAATTGCTATTCTGGGTCTGGGTATTATAGAATGGGCTCCTTGGCAAAGAGCTGTTTTAATTTTTTAAATGCTTTTTGACAGTCTGTTGTCCACCCAGTAGGTTGCTTTGGCTTTGGCTTTGTCGGGGATGGCCCTGTTTTTAACAGTTCAGTCAAGGGCAGAGCAACTTCTGCAAAAGGTGGGATGAATTGCCTGATAGAAGTTAGCAAATCCTAGGAAACATTATAGCTGTTGGCAGGTATCTGGGGGTTGCCAGTCTAGCACTGCTTTCACTTTCCCTTGTCCATTTCTATCCCTTCGCTGGAAATACGATAGCCAAGGTAATCCAGGGAGCTCTTGTGGAATTCACACTTTGATAGTTTAGTGTAGAGTTTGGCGGCTGGAAGTTTTTCCAGGACTTTCCGCACCAGCTTTATGTGCTCTTCTAGGGTTTCAGAAAAGATGAGTATGTCATCATGGTAAACAAACTCCCCCTTGTACAGGTGCTCATGCAGCACTTCATTAATGAACTGAATAAAGACTGCAGGGGACACTTATAGCCCAAATGGCATGACTTTGAACTGGAAACTACCAAGGGGGCAGTTAAAGGCAGTCTTCCATTCATCTCCCTTCCTGATATGTATGCGGTAATGCATCTCTCAGAAGTCCAGTTTTGTGAACACTTTGCCTTTAGCCAAGTGGTTCAACATGCCCGTGTAATGTGTATCCAAATTGATAAAATACCGCAAACATGCTTCAGCTGCACCAGCTGCAGCTCTGCCCCCTCCCCCACTCATGGGATAAAGCAATATAGCATATGCTGCCTCTTGAGGGAGTCGTGATCCAGAAAAGGTCGCAGTTGATACACAAACTGGGATTGTGGAATAGCTTCCACAGTCAAATCCACCACCTGTTCTTTGAGAAGGAGACATTAGTCCAGGAGAATCCCTAAGTTGCAATCTGGGTCTGAATGGCGTAGTGCAATCCCTTCTAGAACTAAGGACGATAAAATCTCAGACTGAGGCTCCATGCAGCCAAAGCCACTCAGCCTTACTAAGATTCAGTGGACGTCTATTGTTCCTTACCCAAGCACTATGGAGTCTAGGCATTAAGACAGGACAGAGACAGCATCACCTGGATCACCAGATGTAGTGATGTGGCACTATCCACATCATATTCATGATATCTTAACCCATGGTAACAGATTGTCTCATCCAACCACTTCATAAAAGTTAAACAACACAGAATACCAAACCCTGCTGGATCTCTCATTCCCTATCAACACTGACTGGGACTGTCCTTGGAGAAAGGAGCCCAGCCTCAGTTCATATAGCCAGCTCAAAATGATGTTATGGTTGATGGTATGGAAGACGGCCGAGAGATCAGAAGCAAGAATGGTTGTACTATTCCTATCCCACCTAGGATTAGAAATTGTCCTATCAAAAATATCTCTGTGCCATAGATGGATCTGAATCCTGAGTGAAAGGAGTCCAGGAAATCTGTTTCATCCAGGACCCCAGATTGCTAAGCAACCATCTTTTCCAAACCTTCCTCAAAAAGGGAAGATGGAAGGTTGGATGCAAGTTGTAATCATTTTTTAAGGACAGGACAAAGCAGCGACTCCTTGCAGTGAGGAATTTATCACTGTATGATGCCGCCTATTAGTAAGGTGACCAGACGTCCCGCTTTTGGCGGGATAGTCACGGTTTCTCACAATTTTTCCCGCGTCCCGTGACGTTTTTAAAAAGTCCCGGTTTGAGTGGACGAAAGGGCATCGGCAGTGCAGCCAGGACCCGCTGTACGAGGGCGAGGGAAGAGCAGGGTGGGGCCTGAGGGAAGATGGGGGAGGGGGCTCGGAGGGAGGGGGAGCCAAGATGGCGGTGGCTGAGGAGGAGGAGGTCTCGCGGCCGCCGCTGCCACCGACACCGCCAAGGAATTGCAGGATGTGCGCCGTGAGGACAGCCTGCGGGGCTGGAGGCTGCATGGCAGGTACGTGCTGCCGAGCAGTAACAGGAGTCGCGGGGCGGGCTGGCCGAGAAGCCTCGCGTACGCAGCTCGCCTCGCTGCCCGATGGAGGCTGCCCTACTGCTGACGCTGCTGCGCCTCTGCTCCGCAGCGAAGATGCCACCGCCACCCCCGCCGGCTCTTCCCGCCTGGACACCCGCCACCCGGGAGCCGCCAGAAGCCTTCCTGACCAACACCTACTCTCCCTGGGCTTGTTTTGATGAGCGCGGGGCAACTGATGGTAGTTTGCGCCGGCCGCGCCCGCTCAAACTATCGTCAGTCACCCCATGTTATAATCTGGCCACCTTATGTATACGTTCTTATATTCTCGGGGACCGCAAGACTTTTACTCCCAGGCTCGCTAATGCGAGCATGGATCTCAGGTAAAGTCCGGAACAGCCCTCCCGGTTGTCGCCCAGAACTTAGGATGCAGTTGCCTTTCTGCTCCTCTTCACCTGTGAAGTGGCGAGCAGGTGAGACGGAGGGGAGGGGGAGGGGGAGTAGAGAAGTAGGCCATACGCTATGAATCAGCTGAGTGATATATTTCCCGAGCTTGCTTGCAGGAGCACTAAGCCAAAAAAAAAAAACAACCCCATAAAAATTCAGAAGCGACTTGTGGGAAATAGAGTTCACTTCAAGGCGGTTGTAATTAAAGTTGCCCTTGAAAAACAACGTTACCCGTGAGCCCTTGGGCTCCGCTTCTGTACTACTCTGCTGCCTCCTATTGGTTCGAAGGGAAAATGACATTGGTGCGGAACAGCGGGAAGATGAAAGTGTTTGTCTTGTTCTAACTGGTCAACGTAGCTCATGTTTTAATATTGCTGGTGAATCTTCTGGTAAAGACCGAGAAATACAAAGGAAAGGATTTTTTCCCCGTCTTCCCATTCCTTTTAGTTTTCTCCTCTTTGGATTTGCTTCTCTTCCTGGTTCCCTTTCCCCCCACTTGGACTTGGGTTGTCATCCCCCATGTTATTCAAAGGGTTTCGAACTATGGTGTTGAAGAAGACTCTGGACTGCAAGATGCTTGGACTGCAAGATCAAAGTAGGTGATAAATATTTGTGTCAATTTTCTTAACTGTTTTATATGTATTGGGGGATTTTTAATATATCTTTCTTTGGGAATATTCTATTGCCTGCTAAAAATATCTCTATATGGTAGCAGCTATACACCATACAAATAAGTTCCAAATTCAGAAGTCCAGATATGAGATGGTGCATATAATTCATAGTACTCCATGGATTATTTTAATTATGATTCTAAATTAGTGGAATTTGTTGCTCTCCATTTCAATATCTGTAGGTATCAGCTGTACTCTCTTTTTTTTTAAATGGCTCTCACTTGAGACTCACATAGTAAACTGGTTTCCTTTAATAAATAAAATCCATTTTCTTGTACATTATTTCTGCTGTCCTGAAACTTTTTCAGTTTCATTTAAATGGGGATGTACTTGTAACAATAGGGTAGAAAACAGTACTGATTTCTGAAGGAAAATTACATGGAACTGAGGATGCAAAAAATCTGATCCATCTTCATTTTTTGGTCTGAAAATATACAAGGTGGTTTTATGTGCTTCTGTTCTAACTAAAGGATGCACTCACAGTTGTGATTCTGTAACTAGTTGCAGCTTATTTCTGTACCATTCTGTGCCTTGTGCTTTCCAAGTTTCAAATTTTAGAATACATTTGAATGTAGGTAGTAAGCAATCTTTTCCCAAACAATGGAAGGGACAGAACTGGCCATCCTGCATTGGAAAACAAAACTTGCTGCTGGAAACAGTTGATATTGGCAATCCACTTGGAACATATCTTATTTGGCAAGTAAACTTTTACTTGTTAAAATTTGTTACTTAGTTGTTTGATTGATTTCTCCCGGAAACAGTATTATATAAAAGAGGCATTTGCTCTTTTCTTTGCCATTATAAACCTTGTTTTGGGAATGGGAGATTATCATAGCCCTCACTCCTATGATTGAAAAAGAAGTAAATTAATTTCTTATGAAAATAAAGTATACATACTCAGTACTTCTTTGAAAATGGTCACATAACCTTTTTTTTTGGGGGGGGGGGTTAGAATATTTTATTTTCATTTCCATGACATATAATCACATGTATGTCATTACATTGACAATATCATGTTATAAAAGAAGACAATATACATGTGCATTCATACTACTTTAAAATCAAACCTGGAATAATTCCCTCCCCCCCGAACCCCCAAAACCTACACCCCCCCCCGACTTCCCAGAACCCGTACACGGTATGGGTATTTAACAACCACAGTCTAAGATATATTGATAAAAAATAAAAGTAAGAAATTAATAACCTCTTTACATTGAACTTAGCTCCTCCTTACTAAATTAACTTTAAACAGTTCAAATCATTCCTAATCTTAAGCATAGGCTATCTGGAATTTCTTAGTTCCATATTTATTTTGTATATAATCGATCCATTTTTTCCAATCTCGTTTGTATCTCTCATTTGAATGGTCTTTAAGATATGCAGATATTTTCACCATCTCGGCTAAATTTGTGACTTTCAATGTCCATTCTTGGATTGTAGGCAAATCTTCCTTCTTCCAGTATTGCGCAACCAACAGTCTCGCTGCCGTTATTAAATGCAAGATCAGATTAACCTCTACCACTGTACAATCAGTAATTATACCTAATAAAAATAACTGAGGAGTAAATTTTATCCTTTTTTAAAGAATATTTTGTATAATCCACCATATTTTTATCCAAAATGCCTTAACCTTTTGGCAAGTCCACCATCAAGAGAACCACATCTCCAACATTTGGGTTGTAAATTCGAGTACATCGAGGCCAATTTTTTTGGATCTAAATGCCATCTATAGAACATCTTGTAGAAATTTTCTCTCAGGTTTTGGGCTTGTGTGAATTTCACATTCCTTACCCAAATTCTTTCCCATGTATCCAACATTATTGGTTCTTCAATATTTTGAAGAACAAAATATTATCATGCAATCTTTAACTAATTCTGTTTCCGAATCCATCTGTATTAATACATTATATATCCTCTTTATATGCATTAAACTTTGGTCTCTTATTTGTTTAAATAGATTATCCTCAACTTGGATAAAACCAATTTTTTGATCTATTTTCTACCTAGCCTGTAATTGCCCATACTGGAACCATGTTTGAAGTGCCTTCTCCTCTTTTAATACCTCTAAGGATTTTAGTTGTAGTACCCCCCTTTCCAAAATGAGAAGCTGTCTGTAAGTAATTCTATCCTGTTTTTGTACTATATTCATATTTTCAATTGCATGTCTAGGAATTGCCCACATGGGTATCTTGTCATTTAATTTATGTTGATATTTTTTCCAGACCCGCAGTAAAGCATTTCTTAAAATATGACTTTTAAAATTTTTGTCCATTTTTTTGTTAAATAACAGGTAAGCATGCCAACCATATACCAAATCATATCCCTCAATATTCAGTATCCTATCATTGGTTAAATGGATCCAATCGCTAATTACAGATAATACCACTGCATCATAATATAGTTTTAGATTGGGTAGTTTCAAACCTCCCCTCTCATGTACATCTTGCATTATTTTCAGCTTTACTCTCGGCTTCTTTCCTGCCCATACAAATTTATTGATACCCTTCTGCCATTCTAAAAGATTTGCATCTTTTTTAAGTATAGGTAACATTTGGAAAAGAAATAAAAATTTTGGTAAGATAATCATTTTCACTGCCGCTATTCTCCCCAACAAAGATAAGTGCAACTTATCCCATTTTTTCATCTCTATCTGTATACTATGCCAGAGTGGTTCATAATTATACTTATATAATTTCCCATTTGAGATTGAAATATTAACTCCGAGATATTTGACCTTTTTGACTATCTCACATCCTAACATTCCTCCTAGTTCTTCCTTTGGTTTAGTATTCATATTTATGGCTAATATTTTTGTTTTCCCTAAATTTATTTTAAAACCAGACACTTAACCATATTGATTAATCGTATTCATTAGGATCATACTGGATTCCTGCGGTTGTTCCAATATTATAACCAAATCATCCGCAAAAGCACGCACTCTGTATTCTTGCTGCCTAATCTTAATTCCTTTTAGACCATCCAAGCCCCGTATTTTATTCAACAATACTTCCAAAGTTATAATAAACAATAGTGGAGACAAGGGACAGCCCTGTTTTGTACCTTTTCCAATTTGAAAAGACTATGATTTGAGCCGTTTGCTGTTGATATATTGCTTTGATTGATTGTAAGAAATTTTCTCCTATTTGCATTTTTTGCAATATCTTCAACAAAAATTGCCAATTAACTCGATCAAAGGCTTTCTCAGCATCCAAAAATATGAACGCAGCAGGAATTTGATTGTTCTTTCCCAAGTATTCTAATGCATTAATAATTAATCTAACATTACTTTTCATTTGTCTCCCTTGAATAAAACCTGTTTGGTCAGTGTGTATCAATTGTTGAATAACCAACATTAACCTGTTTGCTAGTATTTTAGTAAAAATTTTATAATCTACATTAAGTAATGAGATAGGTCTATAGTTTTTTGGTTGAGTAGTATCTTGATCTTCTTTGGATATCAGAGATATAAAGGCTGTCTTCCAAGATGGAGGCACCTTACCTTCCGTTTGAATCTTGTTAAATAATTCTCTAAGAGGTTCTACCATTTCTAACTGTAGATTTTTATAGTAAGCCGCTGTCAAGCCATCTGTGCCTGGTGCCTTCCCTGACTTTAACTGCTTAATTACCTGTAAAATTTCCCCCGAGGTTATTGGTTGATTCAATTTTTGCCTGTGCTCTTCTTTAACTAAGGGTATTTTCTCTTTATCTAAATATTTCTCTATATCTAGACCATTAATTTTATCCCCCTTATACCACTCTGTAAAAAATTCCCGGAATGCCTTTTGAATCTCATCCTGTTAGATCTCATCGGTAGATCAATTTAGATATGTTTTGAGAGTTCCTTTTTCCCCCTAATCTGATAAGCTAACCATCTGCCAGGTTTATTTGCGTTGCAGAAAGTATTGTGTTTTGCATATTACAAACTAGTAGCTACCTGATCAGAAATCAACATATCAAACTGAGCCTTTAATATAGTAATTGCTTCCTTAACCTTTGTATCGCCTGGGTTCAGTGTTAACTCCAGCTCTTTCCTCCTAATTTCCTCTTCCAATTCTGTTCGTTTTATCCCTTGTTTATGTCTATGTGGTTTATTTATATTTATCAACACTCCTCTCATATACGCTTTGCTTGCATCCCATACGAATTCCATAGGTGTACCCTTGTTCATATTAAAAACAAAGTATTCTGTTAGCAATTTTTTACAATCATTGATATACTTTTCATATCTAAATAGATTTTCATTCAATCTCCAAGACCTTCTTGCCTGTACCACCCCTCCCAACTCCATCCAAACTGGATTATGATCCGAAAGAACTCTAGCCGCAATCTTTGTCTTCTTCACCCTGGAAAGCAAATCATTAGTGATTAATATAAAATCAATCCTAGAAAAGGATTGATGCCTATCAGAAAAGAAGGTAAAGTCATATTCTTCTGCATTTCTTTCTCGCCAGATATCTTTCAGTCATCCATCTTATCAAAAAAGGATTTAGGTAACTTTGCTCGCATCTGAGTATTTGGGCGAGAAACTTTCTTATCTCTCTTAGTATCTATAACACCATTCCAGTCACCCAATAGTATGCAAGACCTATAATCCCACTGTACTAATTTAGCATGAAGATTTCTATAGAATCCATCTTGTTGTTGATTAGGAGCATAAATTCCCAAAATCAATGTCTTTTTCCCTTCTAGGATCAAATCTAACGCAATGTATCTTCCATAGGGATCTGCTTCAATTAATTCAGCTTTCATATCTTTTCTTAAGTATATAACTATACCATTTTTCTTTTCCATAGCAGAAGCTACAAAATGTTGACCAAATCTTGGATTAATCAAATATTTTTGATCGGTTGATTTAATATGAGTTTCTTGCAAACAAATTATATCATTCTTGAACTGTTTAAGATAGTGAAATATTTTCTTTCTCTTCTGTGGAGAGTTCAATCCATTGACATGCCATGTTACAATCTTAATTGTCATCTTTGGTTACTTGAAGCTTTTTAGAGCCTCCTGCATAGCCTGTTTAACCTTTGGCCTGGCTCCTCCCACTGCTTCTGGACTGGTTGCTGTAGCTTTTTGACCAATGGCAGGTAATTGTTGGAGTTGTTGCGTTTTGGCTTGTTGCTCCATTCGTCTGGTAATCATACGGCTTGGTCTTTGTTCCATAACACCTTGCGCTTCTAGGAGAGAGAGGGATGATCCATCTTATCTGGTAATTGTGTGATTTGCTGTTTATCTTGTCCTTCTTTTGATCTTTCTCTGGGTCCAGATGGTGCAGGATGTCCAGCCTTCAAAATATTGTGGTAAAAATCTCGAGCTTTCCATACTGAGTTGAGACGGTATCTTTGCCTATCAAATGTGAGTATAATGCCGAATGGTGTGTCCCATCTGTACTGTATCTGACGATTTCTAAGCTCTTCAACTAAGAAAGCATAATCTCTCCTGGCTCTTAACATTTGAGGTGGTATCTCTTTCAAAACAGTCAGGTCTTGACCCCCAATTTGGAGCTTAGTTTTATAAAACTCTTGTAGTATCGTGTTTCTGAGCTCTCTTGTGGTAAAATATATAACGATGTCTCGAGGGAGCTGCTTCTGCTTTGCCACCCAAGAATTAACGCGATAAACTTTATCAATTTGCCAGTCAAACTTAGCCCCCGGTCTTCCCAACAGACTATCAAAGGCTTCTGAAAATATCTGTTTCAGGTTTTCCTGCTTATCTTCATGCAACCCCATTACTCTCAATGCCAGCTCCATTTGTCTGTACTGTATCATAATAATTTCTTTTTCAGCATTTTCAACTTTTTGTTGCACCACCTCTGTTTTCGATGTCAAATTAATAGTGGCTTCATTAAGATCCTCTATTCTGTCGCTAATGGTGTCATTTGAAAGAGGAATTTGGGATAACTTAACTTCAGCCGCTTTTCCCAGCATGATATTCGCCATCTTCAACACAGCTGGTTTTATGAGTGTTTCAGCAATGGTGTGTGGTTTGCCCTGCTTTGCAATCAGGTAAGCAACTTTTTTTTTTTTGCCTTTATTTGTATGCCGCCCTTTTCCCTGGGGGGACTCAGGGCGGCTCACAATTCAAAAGAGGGAGGGGGAGAAGACAAACAATAGACAATAAAGCATGTTAAAAAGAAAACACAACAATCGCACAATTCGAGTGGGGCTACAATAACCCCAGGCCAGCCGGGACAGCCAGATCTTTAAAGCGGCGCGGAAGGACTGGAGGGTGGTGAGGGTCCGAATCTCCACGGGGAGTTTGTTCCAAAGGGACGGAGCAGCCACCGAGAAGGCTCTCCTCCGGGTAGTTGCCAGTTTGCACTGGCTAGAAGATGGGATTCGGAGGAGGCCTAATCGATGCGATCGAATCGGTCTAGTGGAGGTAATTGGCAGTAGGCGGTCTCTCAAGTACCCAGGCCCACTACCATGAAGGGCTTTATAGGTGATAAGTAGCACCTTGAAGCGCACCCGGAGATCAACAGGTAGCCAGTGCAGCTCGCGGAGGATAGGTGTTACGTGGGTGAACCGAGGTGCACCCACAATCGCTCACGCGGCAGCATTCTGGACTAGCTGGAGTCGCCGAATGCTCTTCAAGGGCAGCCCCATGTAGAGCACATTGCAATATTCCAGCCTAGAGGTCACAAGGGCACGAGTGACTATTGTGAGGGCCTCCCGGTTCAGGTAGGGACGCAACTGGTGTACCAGGCGAACCTGGGCAAATGCCCCCCTGGTCACAGCTGACAAATGATGTTCGAAGGTCAGCTGTGGGTCCAGGAGGACTCCCAAGTTGCGAACCCTGTCTGAGGGGCGTATAATTTGACCCCCCAGCCTGAGAGATGGAATACTTGGCCAATTCATGGGAGGGAAGCACAACAGCCACTCGGTCTTTTCTGGATTGAGCACAAGCTTGTTGACCCCCATCCAGTCTTTAACAGCATCCAGCCCCTGGCTCATCACATCCATCGCTTCATTGAGTTGGCACGGGGCGGACAGATACAACTGAGTATCGTCCGCATATTGATGGTACTTTATCCCGTGCCATCGAATGATCTCACCCAGCGGTTTCATGTAGATGTTGAAAAGAAGGGGGGACAGGACCGAACCCTGGGGCACCCCACACGTTAGGGGCCTAGGGGTCGATCTCTGCTCCCCAACTAACACCGACTGCGACCTGTCCGAGAGGTAAGAGGAGAACCACTGTAAAACAGCGCCTTCCGCTCCCACCTCCCGCAGTCGTCGCAGAAGGATACCATGGTCGATGGTATCGAAAGCCGCCGAGTGGTCAAGGAGCACCAGGATGGAGGCGTGGCCTCCATCCCTGGCTCTCCAGAGATCATCGGTCAACGCGACCAAAGCGGTTTCGTACGATGCTGTGAGGATCGGTTTGTTGGTGGGTACAAAGCTGAGAACAGGCAGAGTAGCCTTTTCATCGACTCTAGCTCTCTTCACCTTGAATTCAGCAAGCGTTGTGTTCTTGTATTTTCCATGCAGCTTAAGGAAGTGTTCTCTTAGTTTTGCCGGTGCTAGACTAGAATTGCTCAACTTGGCATTGCAAATCATGCAGTTAGGACGCTGACTCCCATCACGTTCCGTTATACATGTGAATCCATATTGTACATATTCGGCCGACCACTTTCTTTTTTTGCTCGACATAGTTAGTATGAAGGGATTAAAATATTAAGAAAGAAATCACACGACGTACCATCGCGACAGTTACAATTCAACTACTAGGCGCACCAAATTCCCTGCAGCACAGATAGACCAAGCGATGTGGCATTATCACCTGCAGCCAATGATGGACAAGCGGGGCATGTCATCACGAATCATATGAGTCGGGTGTGTGTCTTGACCTCCGCCAAACCCACGAGACTGACTCACCGAACCCCTGGTGTTCGATCAAACCCAGGTTAAGAATCACTGATTTAGGATGTGTCCACTGTACCTGCGTGTGAGTGGTCCACCCACTTTACAAAGTGAAGTGAAGAATAAAATTACCATTGTTTTCTCTTGGAAGTCTTGGCTGGTGATTGTTTATTTCCAAACTAGACAATGAATCCACAACTTGGGCGCTCTCCTGGGATTTTCCAGACAGCAACAGGAGTCACTGAACAGGAACCAACTGGGAAGACAACCTCTGCTTTAGAGAGTTTTTTCATGTTTAATAAAGTATCCACAGATTTGGGGTACAGGTAGCTCAAGGTACAATCCAATTCAGCCCAAAATTTCTGTTGCTAAGAGAAATGTTGAGTTTAGCTCCATTTTACTACCTTCCCTGCCATAGTTGTTAAGTGAATCATTGCATTTATTAAGTTAATAATATGGTTGTTAAGTGAATCTGGCTTTCCTATTGACTTTGCTTGTCAGAAGGTTGCTAAAGGGGATCACATGACTCAGTACATTGCAACTGTCATAAATATAAATCTATTGCCAAGCCTCTTGATCACATGACCATGGAGTTGCTGCAATAGTTGTAAATTTAAAAAGCTGTCTTAGGTCACTTTTTCAATGCCCTTTGTAACTTTTAATGGCCAATAAATGAATTGTTGTATGTCGAGGACTACTTGTTGGTTTCTTATACTTCAGCTAGCTTATTCCTCCTTGTCTCTTGATACTCTTTTCAGGTTTTCAGGTTTTTTCTGTCATTGTCATTCATCCCAACACTACACTATACTATAATCAGGTATCTTTCTCCATTATACCCTTGTAAAAAATTCTCTCAAACATGTGATATATGAAGCAAACAAACCAAGAAACTAGTCCTTTGTTAATTCTTAAGAAGCATTCTTTATGTTTATTAAGATCTTATTTGCAGAGATCATAACAATTATCTCTCTTTGATGTGGTGCAATACAACTTGAATGGGAGCCCTGATCTTCTCCAAAAATATATCGTACAAAGCTTTTAAAACAAACAAATAAACAAATGTTTGAACTTTTGGGGGTTTATAAATTCTATAGAAAGAGTGCAGAGCGAATTAAAGCCCAAATGTTGCAAAAACATGAAGAACTGGGAGGCTTCGGAGTACCCAACTGGGAAGCGTATTATAGTGCAGCAATTATGACATGGGTGAAGGATTGGGTAGAAGGCGCTTATTTGCTATAGAGGGACATGACCTCCCACAGGAATGGCATGCCTCCCTCTGGCAAGAAAGAGATACCCCCATAGCAGTGACGTGCAGTGACGGTTACCGTTGGTGAGGCAAGACTGCAGCAGCGGCAAGAAGCAACGTCCCCGGCACTGTGTCCGACAGGCGTCTCGCATTTATGGCGGACATAAATGCGAGACGCCTGTCGGACACAGTGGCGGGGGTGTTGCTTCTCGCCACCGTTGCGCTCCACTGCCTTGCCCCCCGCCTCCTCCGATGAACAATCCTGCAGCCAGCCCACCCACCCCTCACCCGACCTGCTCCCTGCCTGGACTCACCGGTCTCCTCCTCCTCCTCCTCCTCCTCCTCCTCCTCCTCCTCCTCCTCCTCCTCGTCCCTGCTCGGTGCTGGGCTGGCTGCAGGCCGGGGCATCAAGATTGTATGTATGAGGAGGCAGGGGGGGGGGCAAGGCGGTGGAGCGCGACGGCGGTGAGAAGCATTTCAGATGGAGCCGGGACACCCGGAAGGCAAGCTGGAACTTCGGCATGCCTTTAAGTTCCGGCTTGCCTTTCGGGTGTCCCGGCTCCATCTGAGATGCTTCTCGCCGCCGTCGCGTTCCACCGCCTTGCCCCCGCCACCTCCTCATACGAACAATCCTGCTGCCCCAGCCTGCAGCCAGCCCACCCACCCCCACCCGACCTGCTCCCTGCCTGGACTCACCGCTCTCCACCTCCTCCCCGCTCGGTGCTGGGCTTTAAAGGGGTCTCCCCTCCCCAGCCAGCCAGCCCACCCAGCCAATTCCTCCCCCCACCACCACTGTGTCCAACAGGCCAGGTGTCTCGCGTTTATGGCGGACATAAATGTGAGACGCCAGGCCTGTTGAAACACAGTGGCGAGAACGTCCCTGCCGCTTCTGTGCTCCGCTGCCTCGCCCCCCTGCCTCCTCCGACCCCACCGCTGTGAAGAAAGAAAAAAAAAACACACACACAAACCTCACAATAAAAAATTAAATTTTTTATTAAATTACAAATTACAAATTAAATTACAATAAATTTGAACCCCCCCTCCCTCCGTCTGATCCACCTTTTCCAGCTGTGGAAACTCTCTCAACTCTCCTCTTGTCTGGCCAACGTAAGCGTGATCAACGTAAGCTCCTAAGGCATGATTCACTGCTTCCTGATCAGGAGGCGGGAGAATCAGTGCCTCTTTTGCATATGAAAGTGTTCGCTTGTTAACTCCGCCTTAAGTTTTAAAAGGCGAACAATTCCTTAGGCAAAAGAGGCTCCGACTTCTCTGGCCTCCTCCCATAGTTAACACTGAGAGCAGACACCAAGCCACTGTGACTTTGAATCTGGTAGCAACTACCCTGGCTTTAATTATTTAAAAAAAATTATTTAAAATTATTCCTTTCCCTCAGGAGACTGGTGAGGCCCCGCCTCCCCTGCCTCTAGTAACTGCACGTCCCTGCCCCATAGGTACTTCATGGGACATTATATTCGGAAGATTTTGATGGGGGTGTGGGAAAAGATGAGGAAAAAGTACTATCTTAGGGTTCCGTGTTGGTTGGCACCATTGGAGGCCTTAACACATCCCAGTGTATTTAATTGGGCAAGAAACATAATATATAAAGACATTATGACAGAAGATGGCAACATGAAAACAAAGATGGAATTAGAGCAGCAGGGCAGGAATCTGGAATGGTGGGAACAGATTAGAAATAGGTTTAAAAGCGATAAGGAATGGTTTGGGATCTACCCAAACCTTCAGGAGTTGGATAAGATTTTGTTTGGCAGAGATAAGAAAATGTTGTCGAAGATCTATCAGTTTTTGGCCTGTCAAGATGTTAAAGAAGAGATGGATAAAAGCCTTCTAATAGCATGGGAGAGAAATTTTGGCTATGAGATTGAAATGGGTAAATGGTGGGATCTATGGAGTAAGACTATTAAACTTACGATATCTACAGCGTTTAAAGAAAATATATACAAGATGGTTTATAGATGGCACTTTCCCCCAACGAGGTTAGGCAAAATGTTTCCTGGGTTATTTCCACTGTGTTGGAAATGTGGAAAAAGGAATGGCACATTCTACCATATTTGGTGGTCCTGTATTGAGACCACGAAATACTGGAGAAGGATTCAAAACTGGCTAAGAGAGGTTACTGGGGCAAGTATGGAATGGAAACCCGAGACTTTACTAAGCATAAAACCAGAAAACATGAGTAAATCTGAATGTCATTTGAGCCTACATATAATTGTGGCCGCAAGAATAACCTATGCACAATTTTGGAAATCTACTACCATACCATCAGAAGATGCCATAATTAAGATTTATGAGTGTGCAGAAATAGACAGAATGATGGGTTGGTTGAGGGACAAAGGAGAAACGGAACATTATCTTAGCTGGAACCTATGGTATATATGGGCGACAAAGAGAACAGCAGGGACTTAAAACTGGGAAAGTTAAATAGCAGTTGTTAACAATGGGAACTAAAAATGAACGTGGGTATTGTAATAGATCCCTGAATTTTGTAACAAGAAGATGCTGGTTAGAAACTAAACAATGAGGAAGAAAAAAAATGTTGGGCTGTGAACAACTGTCGGGGGGGAGGGGAGGGTTTGTATGTTTAAAGCTGTATTTGTATGTCTTATTAAAAAAATGTATAACCAATAAAGACTTTTTTTAAAAAAAGAAAGTACAGAGAAGAGCAACAAAGATGATTAGGAGACTGGAGGCTAAAACATATGAAGAACAGTTGCAGGAACTGGGTATGTCTAATTCACCAATTCTGAAACTATGGGTCCTGGGCACTGGATACGGCCCTCCAATGCAAAGTATACAGTCTGTGGAGTGGTGGGATTCAGCCCCACTCCTTGCCCCACCCCTCATTGTCGGCCTTACCTTGCAGCGAGCATCCACTCCAGCTGCAGTGTTAGTTATTTCACCAGTTGAACTGCACTTCTGATCACACTGCTGCTGCCAAAGGTAAGGCCGAAGGGTGCTGGGGAGGACCAGCTGACTCAGGGGTGATCTCACCAGTGCACATGATTCAGGATCAGTGGGTGAGTAGAGGAGGGGCTGCTGCCGGCTTGTAAAGTAGTGGTTTAAAAGTCTTTAGAAACACTTTAAAACACATTAAAAACAGCCTTTCAGGATATTTTTCACAGCAATATGATCCAGGGCTGGTGGGTGAGTAGGGGAGGGGCAAGTACAGCAAGGACAAAGGCAAAATACATTAGGTTTGTCAGCCATTCCAATGATCAGAGTTTAAGTTTTACAAGTAAAATTCACAGGAACAGCAGAAGACAGGAGTTCAGAGGGTCATTTCCAAGCAAAGCCAGCCACAAACAAGCTTAGATGAAACTAAACTTCAAGGCAATGGCCAATTATTTCATCAAATAGATAACAACTGTTCAAATGGTCGAAAACGTGAACCCTCTCTCGGCAACTTAAACTAAATTATTACAGTGTCTCACAAACAAACATCTGGCCACGACCCACACACATTGCCTCCAGCAATTCCTCCCTCTGCCTGCCATGCTAAATAGCTCCCTGTGCAGCCCATCAAGATAGGCAGGGACTTTTTCTCAGCAATCTGGCAGACCTCTGCCTCTCTGCCCTCCATACTCTGGCATTCACTCTGTCAGGCATCTCCTCTCCCTCTTCCTCACTAACCTGCAAACTCTCCCCAGCCGAGGCCTGTTCTGCTGGCGGTTCAGGTCAGTAATTCCTGAAGTGCCAGGAACATGCTCCCTCGAGGCCTCTAAGGAAGTGGTGGACTCATCGTCCACAGGAGACATCACAGTCGGTGAGTGGCACCATGTGCATGCAATAAGAACAGAAAAATCATATAAATAAATAAATATTCTTTCATCATTTTAGTCATGAGATTAGCAGTTCTAAGATGTGTCTAGTCAGTCATCCTTTGTTTTCCATAAATGGCACCCTGGACATCTCTTAATCCATTTCAGAACTCATTGGGAATGAAGGGTTGCGATAAGTTACATAGGCACAATCCTGTCCAAAGTCTCAGCTGTCCTTTTGTTCCAGGCTGTCACTAAGATTTTGGCAGGACTATGTAATAAATCCTTCATGATATGTTTGTATGTTTATTAGTCTTGTATGCCGTCCACTCCCGGAGGACTCCAGGCGGCTTACAATAAAAAGGGGAAAGGGAATAAATAAGACAAACAACAATTTAAAATACAACAACATTCATAGTTACCGTGGGGCTGGATACTTCAACAGCCCCCGGCCTGCCGGAGCAGCCAGGACTTAGTGGCTTTACGGAAGGCCTGGAGGGTCGTAAGGGTCTGGATCTTCACGGGGAGCTCATTCCAGAGGGCCGGAGCTGCAACAGAGAAGCTCTCCCCCGGAGGGTCACCAGTCGACATTGGCTGGCAGATGGGATCCGGAGAAGGCCTAGTCTGTGCGACCGAATCGTTCTTTGGGAGGTAATTGGCAGGAGGCGATCTCTCAGGTACCCAGGTCCGATGCCATGAAGGGCTTTATAAGTAAAGACTAGCACCTTGAAGCGTGTCCGGAGACCAATGGGCAGCCAGTGCAGCTTGTGGAGGATAGGTGTAACGTGGGTGTACCTAGGTGCACCCACAATCGCGTGGCTGCGTTCTGGACTAACTGAAGTCTTCAGACACTCTTCAAGGGCAGCCTCATGTAGAGCGTGTTACAGTAATCCAGTCTTGAGGTCACGAGGGCGTGAGTGACTATCCGAAGGGCCTCCCAGTCCAGGTAGGGTCGCAATTGGTGCACTAGGCGGACCTGGGCAAAGGTCCCCCTGGTCACAGCTGACAAATGATGTTCTAACGTCAGCTGTGGATCCAGGAGGACTCCCAAGTTGCGAACCCTCTCTAAGGGGCATATGGTTTCACCCCCCAGGCTAAGGGATGGAATAGCTGGACCATTTTTGGGAGGGAGCATCAATAGCCACTCGGTCTTGTCAGGATTGAGTGCAAGCTTGTTCGCTCCCATCCAGACCCTAACAGCCTCCAGGCACTGGCACAATCACTTCTATTGCTTCACTGAGTTGGCCCGGGGTGGACAGATACAATTGAGTGTCATCCGCATATTGGTGGTATTTAATCCCGTGCCGTCGTATGATCTCACCCAGGGGCTTCATGTAGATGTTAAATAGGAGGGGGGACAGGACCGATCCCTGCGGCACCCCATAGTTGAGGGGCCTAGGGGTCGACCTCTGCCCTCCGACCAACACCGACTACGACCTGTCCGAGAGGTAGGAGGAGAACCACCGTAGGACGGTGCCTCCCATTCCCACCTCCCGTAACCGTTGCAGAAGGATACTATGGTCGATGATATTGAAGGCCGCTGAGAGGTCAAGGAGCACTAGGATAGAGGAGTAACCCCTATCCCTGGCTCGCCAGAGATCATCGATCAGTGCAACCAAAGCAGTTTCCGTGCTGTAACCAGGCCTGAAACCAGACTGAAAGGGATCCAGATAATCGGCTTCATCCTAGGACCGTCGGAGTTGAGAGACCACCACTTTCTCAACAACCTTCCCTACAAAGGGGAGGTTGGAGATTGGACGATAGTTGCTCAAAATGGCTGGGTCCAGAGACGGTTTCTTCAGGAGGGGTCTCACCACCGCATCCTTTAGGAGCGGGAAGGATCCTTCCCGGAGAGAGGTCTTAACTATCATCTGGATCCAGCCACGTGTCACCTCCCTGCTGGTCAAGACCAGCCAGGAGGGGCATGGGTCCAGTATACAGGTGGAGGCACTCACCGCTTCCATGGCCTTGTCCACTTCCTCAGGAGCGACAAGTTGAAATTCGCTCCATAAGCTCCGCTCAAGACCTTCCCCCGGTACCTCGGCTGGTACCGTGCAACTGGAGTCCAGGTCTGTCCAAATCCTAGCGACTTTATCCGTTAAATACTGAACAAATTCCTCAGCTCTACCTTGTAAAGGTTCATCCGCGTCCCTCCCTTTCAGGAAGGAACGGGTTATCCTAAACAAGGTGGCTGGGCGCGATTCAGTGGATGCAATAAGAGTGGCGAAATGTGAACATTTCGCTGCCCGTATTGCCACAAGATAGGCTCTGATATAGGCTCCCATCAGTGCTTGGTCTGACTCAGATTTACTGGCCCTCGAGCGACGCTCTAGGCGTCTCTTTTGGCGCTTCATCTCCCGGAGTACCTCGGTGAACCAAGGAGCTCTTCTGGATCCGCTACCTCGGAGAGGTCGCAAAGGCGCAATCCAGTTTAGAGCCCCCATCGCCGCTGTATTCCAGGCAGTGACTAAGGACTCCACCGGACTGTGGACAAGAGCATCAGGTATTTCTCCAAGCGCCGTCTGAAATCCCATCAGGCATCTGGGGCGGAACCTCAGTAGGAAGTGATCAGACTATGACAAGGGCAAGATCTTAATACGCCTCAAATCTAGATCATGCCTCCACTGCTCCGAGAGGAATACGAGGTCAAGTGTGTGACCCGCTGAGTGAGTCGGGCCCCGAATTACTTGAGTCAAGTCCATGGCTGTCATGGAAGCCATGAACTCCTGCGCCTCATCAGAGTGTTCGCCGAGGGTAGGCAGGTTGAAATCCCCCAGCACCATAAGCCTGGGGAACTCTACCACCAGCTCGGCTACTGACTCAAGGAGCAAGGGGAGGGCTGTTGCAATGCTGTTGGGAGGTAGGTACATTAACAGCAAGCCCTCTTGACCCCCAAGGTCCAACTTCATGAACAGGGACTCACACCCGAGAAGCTCCGGAGCAGAGATTCTACGAGGAACTAATGACCCTCGGATGATGACAGCCACTCCCTCACCCCTTCTCTGGGGTCGCAGCTGATGAAGCACCTGAAATCCTTCTGGGCACATTTCAGTGAGGGGGACTCCTCCCTCTGGGCCCAGCCAGGTTTCAGTAATACATCCTGGTGGCCTCCCAGCTTCAGCGGTCCTTGGAGGAAGCAAGTTACCTTGACCCATTCCAGTCCGGCTTCAGGCCTGGTTACAGCACAGAAACCGCTTTGGTCGCATTGACCGATGATCTCTGGAGAGCCAGGGATGGAGGCCATGCCTCCATCTTGGTTCTCCTTGACCTCTCGGCGGCTTTCGATACCATCGACCATGGTATCCTTCTGCGACGACTGCAGGAGGTGGGGGTGGAAGGCACTGTTTTGCAGTGGTTCTCCTCCTACCTCTCGGACAGGTCGCAATCGGTGTCGATTGGGGGGCAGAGATCGACCCCTAGGCCCCTAACATATGGGGTGCCGCAGGGGTCGGTCCTGTCCCCCCTACTATTTAACATCTACATGAAACCGCTGGGCGAGATCATTCGGAGGCACGGGATAAGATACCACCAATACGCGGACGATACGCAGTTGTATTTGTCCGCCCCGTGCCAACTCAATGAAGCGGTGGACGTGATGAACCGGGGTCTTGAAGCCATTAGGGACTGGATGAGGACTAACAAGCTTGTACTCAACCCGGAGAAGACCGAGTGGCTGTTGTGTTTCCCTCCCAACAATTTGGCTAGTGTTCCATCACTCAGGCTGGGGGGCCAAATATTATACCCCTCAGAGAGGGTTCGCAACTTGGGAGTCCTCCTGGACCCACAGCTGACCTTCGATCACCATCTGTCGGCTGTGACCAGGGGGGCATTTGCCCAGGTTCGCCTGGTGCGCCAGTTGCGACCCTACCTGAACAGGGAGGCTCTCACAACAGTCACCCGTGCCCTTGTGACCTCTAGGCTGGAATACTGCAACGTGCTCTACATGGGGCTGCCCTTGAAGAGCATCCGGCGACTTCAGCTAGTCCAGAATGCGGCCGCGCGAGTGATTGTGGGTGCTCCTCGATTCGCCCACATAACACCTATCCTCCGCGAGCTGCGCTGGCTACCTGTTGATCTCCGGGTGCGCTTCAAGGTGCTACTTACCACCCATAAAGCCCTTCATGGTAGTGGATCTGGGTACTTGAGAGACCGCCTCCTGCCAATTACCTCCTCATGACCGATTAGATCACACAGATTAGGCCTCCTCTGAGTTTCATCGGCCAGCCAGTGCCAACTGGCAACTACGCGGAGGAGAGCCTTTTCAGTAGTAGCTCCGACCCTTTGGAACGACCTCCCCGTGGAGATTCGTACCCTCACCACCCTCCAGACCTTCCGCACAGCCCTTAAGATCTGGCTATCCCGCCAGGCCTGGGGTTAAAGATTGTGATCCGTCCCCACCCGAATGATGAATGAATGTTGCTTCTATTTTTAATTATGTATTGTCTGTATATGTCATTATGTGTATCCCCTCCCTATAGGTTGTAAGCCGCCCTGAGTCCCCTCAGGGAAAAGGGCGGCCTATAAATAAAAGCAATCTAATCTAATCTAATCCCAGGTCTGCCCCCTCGTCTAAAATTAGGTCCCGGACGAGGGGAGCTTTGTGAACCACAGACCTGGCATTTAGCAACAACAGCCTGAGACCAGGGCCCTGACAACTCTCGCCATCTGGCCCTGGAGTGGAACTAACAGGGCCGGAAGGAGGGATCTCTGTGACGTAGCGAACCCCCCTTCCCCGGTAATGGCTAGCCCTGAAGTTCCCATCGTACCTGCCTCTCCCCATAGTGACCGTAATGCTCCGGCCCACCCCTATACCCGTAGACCCCATTTCCCCTCTCACAGCCTCCACTCCTTCCGGCAGGCAATTTATATCAGTCATTCTAGGACGGGAGGTAGGCCTGGGCCCCCTACCATTTCTGCAATAGCACTCAGTGGAGGAGGCACCAGGCTGTATTCCCAATCCTCTCATACATACACAACCACTCATCCATACGATCCCCATGTAAGTCAATTAAAAGACAAAAAATACAACAATAATGGGATTTTAAAAAAAGTGGGTAGACATCGCACAAGCACACCATTCACACCTCATACATAAAATTTGCGGAGCACTGCACTAGTGCAGTTCAAGATAGTCAGTGTTGCGGAGAGAGGAGGGAGAGCTGCTCCGCCCCTCTCCCTTCCTCTGAGTCCTGAAAAGGTACCCAAGGCCAAAGGTCCAAAGTCCGTGTTGGGTGAGGTGGTTATAGATGGAGGGAGGGAGGGCATAAACGCCGGATTTTAACACGTGACAGCTTCGCAGTCTCACACCCTCCAGATCAAGGTGTAATTCAAAGGAAGGCCAACAACGGTCCATAAAGAAAACATAGATGGTATAAAGGGGGGTATCTTGTTTTCCCCCTCTCCTATAGGCCTGGGAGGGTCCAAGAGTCCGGGGGGGCTGAGGGGTGGCAGAGGGCCCTCCTGCTCGCTGTGAATACCCCCACTCGTTCCAAAGTCCAAGGCACCGTAATATAATGAATTAAACGAGTGTTATCCGAGATGGTATTCCAGGGGCAGTGGCGGGTGGCTATGAGCGAAGCAACCGGGGCTGAAACAGCAAGTCCAGGGGCCCTAGGGTTGCAGTTGGAGGAGGCTAGGTATTCAGGAGCCAGGCTAAAAGGGAGCCAGATGTCAGGCAGGGGGGGTGCACAACAGCGATGGTGGGCTGAAGAAGAAGTTTGCCAAGAGGAAAAATCCAGCCATGCAGAAAATGGAAAAAGGAGGAGGCCACGCTGCTGAGAAAGCCGAGCCAAACAGAGAGGGGGGCAGGGGGCATCCAAAAGGAGCATGGCGACTGTGAACACAGCCAACTGCCCACTTCACGCCATATCGGCAGCTACCCAGATCGTTTACCCCCCCTCCGGGGCGGTGGTCATCCAAAGAAGTCCCCAAGGGTTCACCAGGTCTGGCGGGCAGCGTCAGGAGGCATCGCAGGCGCCAAGAAACGGCAGAGAACGCCACCATCGCCAGCGCGCCGCCACCATCAAGCAGCCCTGGTGGTTCAGAAGCTGCTGAATATTGCGTGGACTGGGGTCATCCGGGAGTGGTAATCCCCCCAGCTATCTGGTGTCTTCGGGTCCCCCAGATCTCAGACATCCCCAGGGACCCTATCGGAAGATTTTGTGGTCCGTTTGGAAGGCTTCCCAGCGCTTCTTCGTCGGATTTGAGCGGAGCGAAAAAGCTTGGTCGCCATTCCAAGCCCGCACATGCGCAGAATATCACCCAGATTCTCCTGGAATCCATTTGGCTCAGTGAGGCACCAGGGATGATCATGCTAATGGCTGCCCTCTCCCAACCTCCCTGGAAGGGGTAGGTATAAAATGGTCTTGGAGCTATCAGGGCGTGATTTGACCATGACAGGTCAAATCACCATTATGTCAACATTGCTTCAATAAGAATATTAGATCTGGTATGTGACCACCATTTTGAGTCAGAACTGTGACAGTCTGGAATAGTTAGCTGGACACCACTCTGAGAGGGGATCCCCTTGCTCAGTGATCAGTCTAAATCAGGGATGTTAGATCTGGCCCACGGTGCTGCCCTGGAAACAGTGAAGGACAGGCCTGTGGTGCCTTGGCCCAGCCCAGCCCAACTGGGCACTGATCTATAGCCTGGTGGGGGCCATCCAGGCCGGAAAGCGGTCAGCCTTAGATCTGTGGGGCTGCCCTACCACCCACTGGGTGTGTGGACTGGTGCGGAGTCTCGTATCCCTGGCAATTGTCCTCTCCCACAGACTGACTGCTTTCTGCATGCCTCCCTTTCACCCAGGATGCCAGCCTCTACCTGCTCACTGCCCTCTATGCGTACCCCCAGGGGGCAGGGTCAAGGCAGATGGGTGGTTGCTCACTGGCCTCAGGGCATCCCCGTAGGTCTGATCCAAGGGAGGGTGCAGGGAACAATGCCATCTGTGGCTGAGGTGCACAGCTCTTATGTCAGGTGCCCGGGCTCCATCCAAGCTGAAGAAAGCAGAGAAACAGCGGGATTGCCCTCAAAGATCACTCCATTTCCATGTGCTCATTTGCACGCAAACACCCCATTTTAATGCAGACAGACACTGTGGGACAACATTTAGTTGAAAAAAGGCATGCTTGTTGTGTTTGAGAACTGTGTCGGAACAGAATGGGTGCCTGAACCTGCGCAATATTATGGCACGGAAGAGCACACATTCTTGGAGCAAAAAGCATTTCCAACCAACTCTCTCCTCTCTCTCAAAGGCAAAGAAACTACGGCAGAGAGGAGACAGATCTTTGCAACTTGAGTCGTGTGGCAGGAAGGGAAGGAAAAGCATGAAGTATTTTAGTGGGCTGGGGAGGCCTTGAGAGCCTGTTCTATCACTAGGGCCCCATGGCTTTCCCCACCTTGAGATACCTCATGTGCACTTAACGAAAGGCGCATTAGATTAGCATTAGCAAATGTGTGTACACTGGTATTCTTGAATTGTGAGCTCTTAGGAAAGTATTCCATCCTTGTGTGTTGCAAACAGCCAGTTCCAGTAGCGAAACAGGACAAAGCATAGTGGGGGGAAATATTTTCCTTTGCTATTATATTTCTAGTCTAAATTGGACCATGGCAGGTTCTCTACAGAAGAGCCCTTTTAAGGATTGTGTATTCATAGAAAAGCAAATAATTTACCTGTTCCTAAATATTAAACCTGTTGCACATAAAAAAGAGAGCTCTGATCAACTATCACAGCTATCATTTTGACAGTTTTGCTGTATTGTTGCCTGGATGCACCCACAAAATGCAAGCATTGGATAAACTTAACCTGGTTTGTTCTCAAAGTGGCTACAAACTACTAGCAAAAAGGAGGCTTTTTGAGAAAAATAAGGAAAGGGGAAGAAAGCAAGGGGAAAAAATAAGGAAAGAGGGGAAGAAAAAAACAAAGAGGGAAAGAAAAAGAAAAGGGGAAAAGGCACCATCTCACCCCCCCAGCCCTGCTCAGGCATACTCCTTACACCAAGCGATGTGGAGTTTTACTTAAGTTGGAAAACTTGCTGCAAATGAGGTTTATCACAATATTCTCCACAGCTTGAAAAATTGCCCACAAAATGAAACAATAGAGGACTCATGAAATTGAATATGCTTTAATTGCAAACGCATTTTAAATTCATATTGAAATAACATACATCTTTGTATGCAGTTACACGTTACTTCTGCAAACGACAAGTTATTTACCAAAGGTTACTATAAGGTTATGTCATCACTAGTTAACAGCCAATTCCCCATAAAGTACAGTGCAGTGTATAAAGTACAGTGCAATCTTCTGGATGTATATTATCCAAAGTAGGATTTGTATAAGGGAATCAATCATTCCATTGCAATGTCTGTTTAGTCCAGTGTGAACCAAGATGGACGTTTCCTGTTTCTTTCGATAATTCGCTTGTCTTCATCTTCATTTCTGGGTTTTTCTCCTGTATAGAGCACAACACTTTCTACAATGGGAGCCTTATGTGGTCCATTTTCCGATAATCTAATTTGATTTTTTATGGCATAGGTTTCCAGTTTAACCTTTTCATAACAATAGCCACAAAGAACATGCTTCTCTTTCAGGTTGCCACATTCAGGACAAATATCTATGTTTCTCTAAAAGAAAAAACAGTCTTAAGGTGAGAGACATTCACAGTAAACCCACTATGAAACAAATGTTCAATTATATTTCTGAACTTGCTTGCAACTTACTCCTATTGATAGGGAAGAACGAAACATATAAAAGCAATGCAAGGGAAACAAAGTCCAATATTCTGCACAGGGAAATTTAACAAATTACCTTTATTTTTATAAGATGGCCAGAATTCCTTCGTCTGCAACGATTAACTTCAATTGTCCGCCTGGACTTTGGAGCTGGCATCCAAAGTATGCTGTCTAAAAAGCTGGGGTTTTCAAAATACTCGGTTTTCTCTTCCACAGGATTGAATAAAGAATCTGGAGCTGGTATTGCTAAAGCAGGAGCTTAAAGAAAAGATATTAATTCAAATAGTGCCATATCTTAGTCTATTTAAAATAGTTTAAATTAAATATGGAATAGTAACACCTTTTTAATGGGATTCATTCTGAAGTGACTAGCATTTAGATTTTAAACCAAAACATCTGAAGCTGGATTGGTACTGGAGCCCATCCGCAGGGAACTTCAACACATTTATTGAACAATTAAAAATATATTAACATAAGGTTTATTAACCATGACAGTAATTTTAAACACTTAAAAGGAATTAGGTAGCCCTGAAAACAAATGAAATTACTTCTGAATAAATATGTATATAGTGAAATGCACAGGGCTAGGTATCTAAAGTGTGTGTATATCTCATATTCAATTGATTTTAAAAAAAAGAGAGAAATCGTCTCTTGTTCCTCATCTTTTTGTCTGCCGTCAAGTCAATTTTTGACTCCTGGCGACTGCCTGGACTATTCCTTGCAGTTTTCTTGTCAAAATTTCAGGAACTGCTTGTCTTTGCCTGCTTCTTGGGGCTGAGAGACTTGCCCAGGTTTTCTAAAAAAGCCTTCAATTCCCTCCTTGGATTGAGCACTTTCAACGAGTGGAAATTTCCCACTGAGCTCCTGAGGGCTATCGTGATGGACAGCACCTTAGAAACCTTACCCCATGGTCCCGCGTGGCCGCCAAGTTGTCCCCAACAGGTTTGGAGAAGACGACGGAGTTTGGGGAAAGGGGATGAGAACACCAACACAGCCGCCATACTCCTTCCTTTCCCGGGACCTCTCGTGGCTCCGCCCACAGGTTTTCTACGAAATCCGGGTGGTGGCCACCGCAAGGAATCCTGGGAAACCGATTCAAACCACCCGCATCGTCATGTCACTGTCACACGTCTTTGGTGAACTACCGTTCTCGTTGTTCGAGTTTTGACTTTCAAACTGCACCAAAGGCTACCCCTGAGAGCACCTGTAGCCCTTCTCGCAGATTCACCATAATTAACGGCACTCCTAGAAATTCAGGGCCACGTGCTGCTTTCGGGAATTATCTGGCAAACTCGTCGTAAAACTGCAGAAATCACGTGCCAAAAAGATTTCTTTCTCTGCGCACGCGTAAGGCTCCCAGCGCACGCAGCCGCAGTTAACCTGACGCGGCTGTGAGGCTCGGTGGCGCGAGTTAAAATGGCGGAACGTGGCTACAGTTTTTCTCTCACCACTTTCAGGTAGCTTCTTTTCTTGAAAGGGAAACTTTGAGGCGAATCGTTTGAACGGCCAGCGCGCCCTATGTGGGTCGTATCAGGAGTGAGAAAATCTATTTGCTTGATTGCTTGCTCTTTCTGGAATAATAGAAGGGGAAGTGATTTTGTGGAGTCACTGTTGCTGCTGTTTGTTGCGCATTGTAGAAAGAAGTGGCAGGCAGGTAACAATAATGAATGGGATAAGATCATATTTTTTTCCCTGTAATGCAAGACCGCATTGACTTTGGTAGATTGATTATTGGTGCTTGGTAATATATCAAATTAAGTAGCATTGCTACCTAATAGGGAAAATATAACAGGACTGCGATAAACTGTACTGTCGCTTTTTTTTCTTCCTAAGATATGCAAACCGAGATATAAAATGGCTCTGAGATACAGTTCTATGACTTTATTGTAATAACTAGGCCATCTACGGTATGACCCTTTGGGTCATTGTTTCTGAGATAATCCTTACCAGATTCGTCAGTGCCTTCAATAATAGTTTCTAATATACAGGATTTTTTTTTTAAACTTCAGGGAGATATTCGGAGATGTGTTTGCCTAAAATGTAGCCAAAGTTGAACTGTATACTACAGTCAGACATCAGCAGCTGATCACAAGAAATGTTTTACTATATTTTGTATTATGTCATAAAATGCTTTACGATAATTTTCATATCATAAATTGCTTTATGAAAATTGCCAAATTTCAATGCCACAGAGATCATGTGTCCGAGATTTTGGATGCATTCTCTTAAATAAAACTCAAAAGTAAAACTTAAAAGTACTTGAGATACCTTGGTTGTCCTGTTAACATTTATAGACATGGTATTTTTTCAGGATATAAATAAGTTCATTTGTGATTGGCAATAAAAAGGATTGCACAGTTCATTGGTACATTGCTACAATGCTACATTAATGATACAGTATTAAAATTGTGAAACATGACTACACTGAAGTCCGAATAACTTGTCACTATTTTGTGACAATAATCTTGGGCTGGGCTACACATTTTAGTTTCATATAATTAAAGACTGGATATATTATAATTCTGTTTTGTATGCCACTTAATTTCTCAATAGATTTTTTTTCTATGATAGACTATAATGCAAACATTGAACCCATACTTTTAAATATATATGGAACTTGGTTGAAGAATATTCCTCTCAGGGTTGTTGTTTTTTTAGAAAATTAATGGAACTATTCAGGGCTCATTCTTTTAAATTAAGTAAACTTTGATTTCAGTCCTTCAAAAAAAAAGTTGATACACAAGATTAAATATGGTTTCATTAAGGGCCAGCCATTTGCACTAATTATAATTACTTTTTGTTTCACTTTTTGTTCTCAGTTTTTCCTAATTTATGTTGAGCTTTTCTACTACTTTTTGATTTTGGGACTTGTGTGTGTGTGTGTGTGTGTGTGTGTGTTTATGTATGTATATATGTGTGTGTGTGTGTGTGTGTGTGTATGATGTTTTGTCAAGGCACTTGGTATGCCCCATACTGCTTCCCTTTTGCCTTTCAGCTGTCCACCCTAGGAGCCTTCCAGGCCGAAACCATTTTGTATTGAATTTTTTTTGCTGATAAATAAATATGTGTGTGTGTAATATGTATGTATGTATGTACATGTATGTATGTATGTGTGTATTAACCTCACGTGTGAA